>NC_134706.1:10679977-10979977 GCF_043290135.1 Rhipicephalus microplus | reverse complement strand
CTTCCTTACCGATTCCGGCTTACACCATGTTAATAGGGTGATCACGAGAGAACCCAGGCGTAGGCAGCTAGCTAGCTAGCTAGATAGATAGATAGATAGATAGATAGATAGATAGATAGATAGATAGATAGATAGATAGATAGATAGATAGATAGATAGATAGATAGATAGATAGATATGGTAAAAGTCACCAAAGGCCGATAAGAAATGCTTCTCATTTAAAACAAACGACTTGCTACTGTCGAAACATTGCCTTTTTTTTAGACACATTTATGTTGCACTCGTTTAGTTGTCGATACCGTTTACGCATTATTCGCTAACCCAGCTAAGAATTTCTCTGCGGCTTCGTTCATTTGTTTTAACTTTTGTTTTAGTTTAGCTAACTTGTACTCTTTCCCCTCTTTTGCCAGTAACCTGCTTGACGAACATCATTGCTATCACGCGTGTTGTGTAAGCCACAACATCTAAATGTCATCATGGCCTACTTTTCTGGGGATTTCCTCTTATTTGCCTTAGAGCTGTGTCATCCCGCCTTCGTCACGTCGTCCTCCCTTCTACGTTCTTTTTTTTTCTTTTTATAACTCGATTTTCCAGTTGGTCTGTTTGCATTGGAAGAGCCTCAACTTTCCCGGGCTGGCTTTATATTCTCGCCTTTTCCCCTCTTACTGTGCTCCCTGTTCCAATATGACGCTGGCCCGTTCCTCCTCATTTGATCCCGGGATTTTCGAACCGCGCTAGAGAGAATCGCTCTGGCGCAAAGAAAAGTGAGAGAGAAAGAGAGAGAGAGATAAAAGGCTTTCATGAGGCTTCCAATCCATTTTCTTTTTGGCACGCTGGATCCGTTTTCTTGAGTGTGCCTATTCGCTTTCTGCTTGCCGCATCTGGAGACACCGAATTTCAAGTAATCATGCGTTTGTCAATCGTATTCTCTTCCGCGTACTTCGTTAATGGAATCCCGCCGTGCCGTGTCCCATCGAAGGTCGCATTTTGTGGATCTCTGCCTCTCTGCTCTCGTGTTCCCAAAGGAAATAATATATATATATTTTTTGTTTTTCTGCGAATCACGTTGGTATATGGAGATACCGGAAATTTGAGAGCATTCGTCTAATGCGGGAAATGTGGCGCTGAAAGCAGCCGTATGGTGTTGATGTAAGCGTATTGTAAGGACTGTTCCTGTATTATCAAGAGGAAGAGGTGACATACTGGGAATAACGAGAGCGAAAATTTTACATTGCGGTGATTTCGCAATGTTTTCTTGACATTACTTTTCGCTTCTAGAAAGGCTAGTGGCGGATGCTCACGTAGTCGAGAGTTCGACGGAATGCCGTCTGGTCAGGTAAAGGCATTGTTGAAAAAACAGGTCACTGACCAATGTCAAATAAAAACAAAGACGTTTCGAGATCCGTACGGATCCCGAAACGTCTTTGTTTTTATTTGACATTGGTCAGTGACCTGTTTTTTTTTTCAACAATAGAAAGGCTAGGAAGCGGAGAATGGTTCATCACCCAACGGGCTGACAGACCAACGAGCATACTGGTTTCCTCGCTCGACCATAGCGACTCTTTTTCAACTCTTCTCCACTTTCTCACTCACCCATTCGTTTGTTCACTCAATCACTCGCTCACACAATCACTCAATCAATCCCTCACTCATTCGCTCACACACTCTCTGACTGACTCATGTTGAATTCCAATGGCGGAGACGGAGCAAGTGTTTATGCTCCTTTTGGAGCTAGTGTGTTCCAATGGGAGAGTGAGCGCGGGAGCCAAGTGTTCCAATGAGAGAGTCGGAGTGGATTCAAAGCGGAGTGGACCGGAACTCGGCTTCACGTACTTCCGTGACGGTGACGGGACGGGGTGTAAGACGGCTGTGTGAATGACCCCTAACACGTTCGCCCGCTTGGGGGTGCGGCCGGTGTCGCGTGTTGTGGCAGTAATGGTGGACGACGTGAAAGGCTGGGTAAATCGGTGACAGCCCCGAGTCAGAAAGCTCCGGTTCATCGGATAGTGACAGTGAAAAAACCGCGTCAGGCACTATGTAACTGGCAAATCTCCGCCAGACTTCACGACCGCTTGTGAAAGAGCAGTGTGAGACCATGCTGTGTAGTCTGAAGCTGACCATTCATCCTCCTCTTTCTTACTCCTCTTCTTTGCTATCTCTTTCCTTTCTATTATTCTTCCTTTCCTTCACCCCAAGTGTAAGATAGCCAAACGAGCCAAGCTTGGTCAACCTCCCTGCCTTTCTTCTCCATTTATGTCTCCCCCCCCGTTTGAACAACATCTAGCCTCTTCGAACTTACCTATTTCTTTCCATCTCCATGGCGATGCATGTATCAACTGCTATCGAAGAAACAACTGCATTAATGAACTTCAGAACATGATTATTCCATTAAGTATTTTAATTAAATCTCTTACGTAGCAATGAGTGACAGGTCGAACCAACGATCTATGGGCAAATTAATGGTAGGTGAAAAAGAAAGAACCGCCTTGCCCTTCGCGATGGCCGAAAACGAGCGAACTTCAGCAGAATCGCCGTTCTTTTGCGTTTGGGCAACGATGCGCGCGAAAGGATAAAACGGCCGCTTCTTTGAATACTGATGAGCTTTCATAAGTGGACCGAGACTCACCGTCGTCGAATCATCGGTAACGAGCGGGCACTTCTTTTTATCGCCCTGTATGTGTGCGCTTTCTTCGCGTTGATTGAGTGCCCATTTACAAGTGGCGGCTGCTCCAGCCCCGCGCAGAATGGAGTCGCGGTGGCCGAAAAGGGCTCGCTACTTCTGTTCGTTCCTGCGCCGACAGATTGTTTTGACTGCATACGAACTACGCAGTGCGTTATTTCAGGGCAAGCTCGAAGGATCGTTCACTCGATGCACGAATGAGGCTAGACGAAGGAAGTCCAGTTCGTAAATTTCTACAAAAATGAAAAAAAAAAACGAAAGTAGAAATTGGTGTTACTCACGAAAGTGAATCGTGCCTTCCCATAGGTATAGTTCAATGTTTATTGCAGAAGATACTAGGACCTTGGGCATCTGCCTCAGTTGCGCAGAAAGCAACTAAAGCACTGCTTCTTTACCTTAAGTCAACAAACCCGAGCGACCGCCTGTGAACTGTGTGTGCTCATCGAGTGTGCTCGTGATTGTGTGTACCTTCTCATCTTTGTGCAACCTCTTTTCTCCCCTTTATCCCTTCCCCAGAGCAGGGTAGCAAACCGGATGTGCGTCTGGTTAACCTCTCTGCCTTTCCTTGTATCTTTATCTCTCTCTCTCTCTTATTGCACATTGATGTATAATGTCTTATCGGTGTTTAGTGGCTACAGCACCCTTAGATGCTGATGCACCTATGTTTACACCTGGTGGTACGTCTTCTCCGTCATGACAGCCAACGATTGCCATCTTGAAATTTTCGCGCAAGCACACAGGGACACAGAAAGGAAGACAATCGGCTGTAACTTAAGAACTGGTTTATTTTTCGAAACACATTCACTTTATGCCCCTCGAATCTGCGCTCTCTGGTCACCAAGAAAAAAAACAAAAAAAAAAACAAATGCACTGCGCACATTGCACATAACACACACACCGCACACACAGTTCAGGTTTCACAGGCGGTCGCACAGTGACGTTGCAAACGTCAAGAAAGAGAAGGGGACGACAATATAACTTGCCGCTGCTGGCATAGACAGAACCTCCGACCTTCGACTAACGCATCCTACGCTCTATCTGCTAAGCTATTCAGCGGCGCTCATCCCCTCGTCCACTGTATGAGGTATAGCATACATGCGCATTTAAGTGTGGGAGCGTCAGTCAGCGCCACCAGTAGCCGTGGCGGTGAGTGTGGCGCACTCTTTGCGAGTCTGTTTGGCGTCACGTAACACGGGAACTGACTACGGTTTGGCAGCTGACCAATAATCCCTCGCGTATACTACCTAAAGGGATCAGTTCTACCAGGATAAGACCCTCGCTATGAGTAAAGGAAAGAAGTGGCAACTTGAGGGCTCGTTCCTTTGTTTTCTTTTCTTTATTAGACACAACAATATTGAGAACTAACACGCAATGATGGGATGATTGCCTAACAAAGAAAAAAAAATGAGTCCATAAACATCTACTTCGGTCCTCATTTCTTAGAAAGAATTCGGTTTACTACAGAACGAGCGAGACACACAATACATCTGCAAGACTGGAAACAGGCGTATTTCAAATAAGTATAGGCTCAAGCCATGAAAGCAGCATGGCGTTTTAAAGCTCCGCAAACCTCGGTCGGGAACTTTTTTCTTTGTCATAACGACGATAATTGATCTATCTTATGTCTAATGCTGGAACAAGATCTCTACCGATGATCTGCAATTCACCCTTCCTGCACGGCGTGGCCGACTTCGAAAGACAAAAGAAGAAGGGCAGAGAGAGCGATTGACATTTCACAAAGATAAGTTCGACATTTAGCTTGTTTGCAACGATTGATTGTTTGAAGTCGCATCCGCCGCAAAAAAAAAAAAAAAGAAAGAAAGAAAATGATCGTTTCAGTGGATCTTGCGGCACTGGCTATGTGTGTGCTTTCTTCGTTCGAGTGTTCTATTGAGTTATGTTTATTATCGATGATGATTTTCCTGGCTTACATGAACCGATGTCACTCGATGACACTTGCTGCCATGGAGGCGGAAATGTTGTAGGCCCGTGTACTCAGATTTGGGTGCACGTTAAAGAACCCCAGGTGGTCGAAATTTCCGGAGCCCTCCACTACGGCGTCTCCTAATCATATAGTGGTTTTGGGACGTTAAACCCCACATATCAATCAATCAATCAATCAATCAATCAATAAATCAATCGACATTTGCTGCCAAAATGTTGGGATGACGAACAGCGCAGACAGCGGTGAGCATGAGATATATGCGACATGCGCGCAAACGTATACGCACAGCTTACATGCTTGCCCCCTGATACCCACTGCACTTCTTGGCAACCGAAACAAGAGCTCCCAAGCTAATGGCGCTAAAAGACGGTGCAATAAGTTCGCGCTTGTTGCGAAAGCAGACGAACCTGCCGAAACAAGGCAAGAAAAGCCCTTCGTTAAATGCTCCAGAGGGGTGGTTTATGCTATATCCCCCTGTCCTGTTGTCAAACACGTATCTTCGAAACTGAACATTGTGTGAATGACCGATTAAGAAAACGTGCTAAAAAACGGCCAAGGGTGCGTGCAGCAGCTAGACCATAGATCATTGTGTAGTAGGCAAGCATCTACGAAGGCCGTGTCACGGCAAAAACTTGAATATATATATATATATATATATATATATATATATATATATATATATATATATATATATATATATATATTAGTGTATTTTAAGCAATACAGATTTTTCCTTCAAAAACTTATAATTGGTAGGCACTTATCGTCTCTGCAGCCAGGTGGAGGCGGAAATATTTTTCCACTTAATAAATCAATTGGGAATGAATCAAGAGACAAGAAGAGAGCACAGTGGATTAGGGGACAAACGGGGGTTAAGGATATCATGGATATCATAGTTGAAATAAAGAAGAGGAAATGGACATGGGCGGGCACGTAGCGCGTAGACAGGATAACCGCTGGTCATTAAGGGTAACTAACTGGATTCCCAGAGAAGGGAAGCGGGTTAGGGGGAGACAGAAGGTTAGGTGGGCAGATGAGATTAAGAAGTTTGCGGGTATAAATTGGCAGCAGCAAGCACAGGACCGGGTTGACAGGCGGAACATGGGAGATGCCTTTGTCCTGCAGTGGACGTAGTCAGGCTGATGATGATGATGATGAATGAATCATAAATAAATACAATTGAATTACCTTTTTATTATTATTTTAGGGTGATTCTTTACGTGGCAAAGTTGTTGTGCGCCACAATTTATTTAGTTTTTTAAACATTCAAAATATCACGCGTGGTTTCAGACATTCCATCGTCGAATTTCCCGATTTCCAGAACGCCGTGCCGGAGAAACCGAAAGTAACGCGCTCGGAACTATATAGCGCACCCGGCAAGGTTGTCAGGACCGAACGTGCGACCTTCGATTAATGCGTCCTATGGATGCTCTTAGCTCTACCGATTGAGCTAAAGCGGTGCTCACCCCACGTGCAGTCTTTTTTTTTTCCTTGAATTGAATTTTATTCATCAAGCGTGAACATGGAAAAGTGCATGGGTACAGATTCACTGGGAGGTCCCAAGGTAAGAACCGCAGGCGGGACCTCCCATGATGGAAAAAAAAAAGGTAATGATCAAGCAACACTGAAATACATTGTCAGCAAATAAACACAGCATAAAAAAGAGAAAGATGAATAAAAAACAAAAGAAAACAAAAAAACCATTAGAATAATAAGCAGGAACACTAAAAAACAGGAAATACATCGTCAATAAAAAAAAATGTGGATATGAATACCACAACAAAAAAAGACATGATAATACAGTTACAATTCAATCAAACAGAAGGGCCTAACAAGAAAGTCTTTAGTTTGGATTTAAAAATGCAAAGTGATTTAGAAAATTTAACATCAGAGGTTTGTGAATTCCAGAGCGAAATGGCCGAGAATAGAATCGTTTGTTTGCCGTAGTTAGTGTGTATACACGGAAGTAAGAGATTCTGGCGTGAGGCAAAGCGCGTTGAATTGAGATTATTAGTGATGCAATGAGGGAGAATATCTAAGACAAGGTGATCGTGCAAAACGTTAAAAAATAAAATACCAATGCTGTACCTAAACACATGTGTACGGGCTCGTTTCGAGTTCTCCCTGACTTCCCGCAAAGTTTCGCTCAAGAGACTGCGGAAAAATATATGTGCACTTAAACGTGGGATCGCGTATCAGCGCTGCTAGTAGCCACGACGGCGAATCCATGGCTCCCTTAGCGCGTTACCTTACCACAAGATGGCAGCTAACCAATAATTTCTCGAGAACTTCTTGAAGGAATCAAGTTTGTGGAACGTGACCTTCACTATCAGGGAAGAAAATAAGTGAAAATCGGAAACAACGGTTAGCTCCTTTTTGAAAAAAAAAAAGTAACGAGATACCCGCGTCGTGTACTGTATCGCGATTTATTCGATTCATTCTAAAGATATATCAATGCAGAGACACAAATGCATTTTGAATATGTATCTCAATACAGAAATGCAGATGCTCAGAAGTATCTCTAAAGTATCACGATACTGCCCAGCCTTGATTTATGTATACAGGGGGTTTCAAGAAATGTGTCCAATAATATATAAAAATCACAGGACGGCATCTGCGGGCTAAGTGCGGCGTTACCTTTACTTTGGCAGTGGGTAGGCGTTTCCAGATGTGTACGAACTATATTTACGGCACTAATTGCATAATGAAAGCAATTACCTTTTTAACCAGTGGTAATTGCCAATCGAGTCCAAGGGGCGATTAAAGTACTTCCTATACGAACAGTCCATAGCCACTTTGGAATTTCAGAAAGGCGGTCATTGGTAATCACCGCGGAGTGATGAGATCTGGCCCATTCAGCTGGTGAAACCTAAACCGACGGCCAACACAGATCATCGACCATTCACTTCGACAACGCCCTCAATGACGACACTGTTTCCCTTGCATTGGGGGATAAGAATAAGCGAGAGTCAATAAGCGCCCACGTATACCGAAATGTCTATATAGATTGAGGCGTCCTTCAGACGCGCCTTATATATCTCACACTGCTTCGCTCATTACTTGCGTAAGTTCTTCGTTTCTCGAAGTGGTGCCGCGGCCTAATAACGACGAGGCAAATCACTGCGTCATGACACGCACGCCGACAAATAGAACGCTGCCGTGATCTTCGTCATTCGGCGCCTCGATGCCCGAATTCTAACGGGTGCTGGCCTCAGAGTGTTCAGAGGTGGCATTGGTGCAGGTCGGCAATCGTCGCAAAACTGCGATTCGGCCTAGTTGGAACATATCCATCTTGAAAATTTTGCGCAAGCACACAGGGACACAGATAGGAAGACAAACGGGCACAATCTAACAACTGGTTTATTTTTTGAAGAACATTTACTTTGTATCCCTCGAATCTGCGCTCTCTGCCCCCCCCCCAAAAAAAAACAAAAACAAATGCGCTGCGAACATATCACAAAGTAACGATAACAAGTTCATTGATTAACAGACATGAGCGAAATTCTTTCTCTAGTAAGGCTACCGACGGGTGGCTAACACACTTGTCTTTCTGCTTGTCTATAAGATAAGCCTCCATTATCTCTCTCTGGACGTCCTGTTTCGATTCCTATACACCAAGGTAGTGTTGCGAAAACAAAGAGGGTACGCACACTCATTGCAATGCATTGCCAAATGGGTGTTTGGGCGACTTGTTATCGTTAGTTCGTGATATTTCCTCCCCCTCTCTCTTTTTCTTCCTCATTCCCCTCTCTCCCGTGTAGGATAGCAAACTGAACTTAGTCTGGTTAACTGCCCTACCTTCCTGATATTTTTTCTTCTCTCTCTTTCTCTCTCTCTCTCTCTCTCTCTCTCTCTCTACATTACAATTACTGCTAGTAACATCCCCTACAATTTCCTTGAGCGCATTGCAAGTTCTCATTTCTGCGAAATAACGTGATATAACGGTCCCTTTCTATACGTGGCTCCACCACGCATATCAGAAACTGATATGTGTGGACAGCGCGGCAGAAAGAACCTTGCGGTGTCAGGAAACAGCAGGGTTGTTCTGAAAACGAGTGTTGTTTCGGCGGTGCACAGAAAGACGCCAATAAACGCGTCTTTCGTCCCTTCCAATCCTCGCGTGCGGCTGCTTCCACTAAAGCACCGCAGCCGTGCTGTAAAACAGGCTGCAAGCGGCCCTCAATTTTTATCTACGTCGCCGATCTTGTTAAGCACGCTTAGGTATTTCGAACCCTCCGGGGAGAGGCATGTGTGTGTTTGAGTGGAGTGCAGTAATCTTCTAATTAACGACTGGCTCGTTTGCTGACGGCCGCCGCTAATAAGTTATCCGACTTTGGCGCTCGCTTTTTCTCCTACCTCGGCCATCGTGGCATCCTTCCCACCTATTTTGCTCGAATAATTCTGTGCAGCGCTCCGAATCACGAGGATCGCTGAGGTAGTGGCTATTCTGCTGATTAAACCAAAAAAAAAAAAGGAAAAAGAGAAAGCATTCTCCTTTTTTTTTTTTCGCACGACATTTCTTCTTTTTGTTCATTGCATTGTGAAGTCCTGGCAACAGAGACCGCCCGAGATGCTGCTTACATTTTAAAGATTGAAAATGAACATCGAGTATGAGGAAACATGAAAAAATAAAAAAGTAAAGAAACACAAAGCGCTGCTTTCAGGCAGTGAAAGGCAGGGTAGGTTGCTAACCAAGGCTATTGCCCTCTTACATCTGTCTTCCCCACCGTAACTTGTACTTTGTTGTTAATGGCTTCGCTTGCTGTGTTTTTTTTTTCAGTGTTTGACTGTTTGTATTTATTTCTTTTAATATAGCCCAACAAAAGAGTTCTACGTGAGCTTTAAGTAGGGACGCGGCTCCGTGGTGAAACATCTGCACACGGCTATAGGTTCATGCAGTGTTCATAGAGGGTGACCTCCATGAACACTGCGTGCATCTGTTAACCCAAAGAACTTTTTCATTTGCCTGCGTCTTGGGCCCTTTAAGCCGCTTCATGCAACAGAGGCTTGCGATGAAACTTTTATTCGCGTATTCAGACAATATCGGTCAGCACGACAAACTGTATATAGTGGCGCCTTGAAAATTCGCAATAAGTCATTCTGTCAGCACACGTCACCGCCAAACAGACAGCAAAACTGTCTGAATATTTATTTTTTTTCTTTACATTTTAACTTTTATTATTCTTTCTTTCTCTCTTACCTTCCGTCTTTCGGTCCACAATCCCCTTCCCCACGCTGAGCAGCAAGTCGACAATATTCGCATGCCGTACAAGTGTTCCCCGCATTTCAATAAAAAGCTCTCTGTCTCTCTCCCATCGAAACGAATAACGTTCTTTGCAGGGAGTGGGGGGTTCTTTTTTTTTTTGATTTTCGGCCACGGGCAAGATTACTTTTTGCTCGCAACCAATGACACCGACACCGAAGCTGGAATATCTGCGAAACAAGTTTTTTACGCAATCCCGTTAAAAAGCAAAACAAAGGCGCGTTGAATTTGTTTATGTTCCAGTCATGAAAAGGACGAAGGAAGCTTCTTGTGAAGTTTAGGCTCCTCGTCTCTTCTATATACCCATTCCATGTTTGTAAACACAGGTAGGCCGGCGTCGACATTATGGTTAAAATTATAGCGACGTCCGCACGTAAGTCCCAGCAAAAGCGCTGAGAGCTGCGATGTGCGCCAATAAAACGACGCTGTGAGACGCCATAAGCGTTGCGAAAGCCATAAGCGCTGAAGGCTACGATGTGTGCCAAAAAACAAAACTAAGTTGTGAGACGCGACTCACATCCAACCGGGACGCAGCTCGTCGGCATACCGTTTTTTTTTTTTTAAGGGGCGAAGCTTCCTATAGCGAGACCTGTTCGTCCCTCATAGCCGTTGTAGTGTGTAACAAGTATAACATTTTGACCTCCAAGGTGGTGCCGGTGAGAGATTTCTTCTGTTCGTTGTTGAACAATAAAAATAGTGCTCAATGTACATGCCAATGCCTGCTAATGGGGAATGAAAAAGAGGAGCATTCGGCTTTTAGTTAACGCGCACGCTGCGATCCCCATCAGCAGCCATTGACATGTACATTGAGCACTATCTGATAAGAAAGGGTTGCTACGTTATACTCGCTGGGTGTAACCTCCTTAGTTTTAGGAAGGTTTAGCGAGCGTTGAGCCGCAGTGCTATGAATACGATGAACTAGTATATACCATGAATGAACTCGAGGTGGTAAAGGGTGGGAAGAGATGCGAAGCACAAACCGTAAGAAAGTAAATGCCGAATTCTCCTGTCTCTCATTTCCCATTAGCAGCCATTGGCATGTACATTGAGCACTATCTGACTGAAAAAGTTTGCTACGTCATACTCGCTGGGCGTAACCTCCTTAGTTTTAGGAAGGTTTAGCGAGCGGCGGGCCGCAACGCCATGAATACAGTGAACTAGTATATACCATGAACTCGAGGTGGTTAATGGTGGGAAGTAGACCCGAATCGCAAGCCGTAAGAAAGTGTGCGTGTGCCACCTATCGTTTAGTCCATGGAAATGTCCGCTGGATGGCAGTGCTTTTATATGGAGAATATACGATAAAAAGATGCGGGATGGTGGTACTCGGAGTGTTGAATAGATGGACGAACGGACACACAGACAGGTGCATGGATGGACGCATTGACGAACGCAGGGGCGTATGCATGGACGAACGCAGGGACGGACGCACGCACGAACGGGTGGATGGACGCATGGACGGTCACACAGACGGACGCATGGACGGACGGAAGCAAGAACGAATGGACGGACGAATGCTTCGCCCCACTCTCCTTCATTCACTCCTGCCAATTTTTTTCTCGTTGCTTGCCTGAGAGCACCACATGCACCACTGAAAACCCAGCAGAAACTGCGGTAGGCAGATCGTCTTTTGCCTATATACCAAGACAGCGCCACCGCATTTTCGTGACGTAAGTCCAGTGGAATTTGTCTATAGACGTGTGCAACCGTCGCCCCGCGTTCTGTGTGAACGGCAAGTGTGAACCACTTCGGCGGCTCGCGATAATCGAGCAACCCCTTTATTTCACACGGCGTGAAACCTTGGCTCGCGGCGCAGGGCAAGGTCTGACGCATGGGACACGAGACATTCCGTTTTGCCGCCATCCCCTCCAACAAGCACGCAGTAATTAAATTCTCTTCCGAGCCATTTCAGCCGAGGGAAGAGGAGAGGAGCTCGATCGTTTTCTCGCGAACGGCGTCGTATATTTCGTTCCCTGCACACGTTAAAGCTCGCGCGAGGAATGCGGCGTCATTTCTTAAGCACATCTGGCAGTGGCGTGGGGCAGCACTAGCCTCGTGTCTTTTATTCTTTCGTTTCCTAAGGAGGACGGTACAATACGAGGCCCGAGACAGGCTAACAATCTGCGGCTAACCGATTGAACGAAGATTGGAATATATGATGATATGTGGGGTTTAACGTCCCAAAACCACCACATGATTACGAGAGACGCCGTAGTGGAGGGCTCCGGAAGTATCGACCACCTGGGGTTCTTTAACGTGCACCCAAATCTGAGCACACGGGCCTACAACATTTCCGCCTCCATCAGAAATGCAGCCGCCGCAGCCGGGATTCGAACCCGCGACCTGTGGGTCAGCAACCGAGTACCTCAGCCACTAGACCACCGCGGCGGGGCGAAGGGTGGAATATGAACTATAGTGAGCAACAGCTTGATTTGGGCGAGCTGGTTCATGGTGAATGTAATAGGCCCCAGATGCGAAGGCAGCAATTTTTATCGAGAGGTGGGGGGGGGGGGGGTATCTTTTTGAAATGATCATTTCTTGCTCAGCCCGCCATGACGAAAAAAATTCGGAGGGGGGGAGGGGGGGGGGCACCAGCTGTTTTCATATACGAAGTGCACGATCCGTGCGCATGTGCGACATTGCACGTGCGATTATGAATAAAATTATTAACTGAGAAATGAATACTCTCTGTCAGATAAGTGAAGTGTTGATGCATAAATCCGCGGTATGTCTGATGAAAAAAAAAGAAAAAGGACAAAACGCTTCTGCGATCTATCTTTCATTCTTCCTTTTCGCTTTCTTCGAAGACCCTATAACAGGTGAAATATAGGATTGCATTTGAGTTCCTTGCAGTGCAGAGCCACGTGACTACTATATCCATTTTTTTACGCTGTGTTTATGAAGTCTCGCTGGCTTATTGAAGCATTGTCTTTTATGTCCTGTGTATATGTTTCCACGTGTCAAAGGTGATTCGCGGAGGTCTGGCTGGCATTTAGCAAACATGTGCTCGTCACGAATGTTGCATAGCCGACATAGCCGAATAGTCTTGTTGCTACTGGGACACACCCTTTTACAAGCTTGCGCAAGGGGCGGAAGGGAACAAATTGATATCATGTCTGGTTGCTATCTTCTTTAAATTGTGAGAAACCCTATGTATACGTACGGTATAGCATGCTAAATTGGTTGTTCGAATTTATTTATTTATTGGCTACTCTAAGGGCCAGGAAGGCATTATATAGGGGGGGGGGGACTTAAAAGGAATGAAATACAATCACATATCAGGCATACAGCAACTAAGCAAGAAAAACTAGAAACATAACGCAGAAACAGTAACATTTCACAAAAACGATAACATGTAGACTTTTTTTCTTTTTTGGGGGGAGGGGGGGTGTTCAGTTATTAGAATGAACACAATCAAAGATGATATGCAGTATAAAATTCAATTTACGGCAATCTGAATTAACCAGATTGAAATATTGAAGGCTGCGAACTATCCCAACAGCGTTGCCCCGCCGCGTTGGTCAAGTGGCTAAGGTACTGGACCGCTGTCCCGCAGATCACATTATCGAATCCCGACTGCGGCGGCTGCATTTCCGATGGAGGTGAAAATGCTGCAGGCCCTTGTGCTCAGATTTGGGTGCACGTTAAAGAACCCCAGGTGGTCGAAATTTCCGGAGCCCTCCACTGTGGCGTCTCTCATAATCATATGGTGGTTTTGGGACGCTAAACCCCACATATCAATCATTATATTCCAACATCATCATCATAAGCGTTTACAAAACCTCCCTGCACAAAGTTCATCAAAAAAAAGGAGCAGGAGGTAAAGAACATGACCAATTATCATTGCATGTTATACGCTACTGACACAAGGTGTCTCGCAATTTAAGGAAACTTGTGATCAGACGTGATATCAATTTGTTGTTTTGCGCCCCTTGATAGCTTGCAAAAGTGTGTGTCCTTAATAGCAACAAGACTAGCTGACTATGCCACATTCGTAATGAGCACAGGTTAGCTGAGTGCCAATCAGATGTCGTCTACCGAATGCCGTTGACCTGTGGAAATACATAAGTAGGACAGACAGGGCGATACTTTACAGTCAGTATCTAAAAACGTTGTTTACAGTATATCCCGCGTTGTGTTGTGGTTGTCACAGACAGTAGTGAGTAATCTCTTCCTTCTGTCTGAAAGAAATAATAATTGGACACCGTAGTGTGGAGCTTTCGTGCGAAGGACACCTGATAAGTATTCGCTTTCGACATTTCGTGCCCAAGCCGATGCAGCCAGCCAAATGATGCTATAAAAGAAAAGCACCCTTATTGTGGGATAATGACATAAAGAAAGGCAAAGTTCAAAGCCATTTTCTCCCGTAGTTTATGTTTTTCTGGTACGGGAAACAACAACAACGAAAAAAGAGTTTCGATCAATATAGTGTCGTTTTACGATAGCAGTGCCGTCATCCTGCCGATTTACACCGGTACGCAAGCGGATATAAAAACGCTATGTGGTGCGAATAAGAGTCAAAAGCAATTGTGCCTTCCCGGAGCCCATCTGAAGAATTTGCACGTCTTAATAACCTGTCAAGGGTGACAATTCTCGCTTTTGTCGCATACCAGTAAGGGACGTGAAAGCGGAAAACCTTCTGAAGGCGCCTCAAGGCTTCATGGTTTTCATTACACGTATAAAAGTCTGCACGCGAGGCCGATGAGAGGAGGCAATTCTCGAAATTCCTTCCGCCGACGTTTAAGAAACACCACAGAATTCAGGAAATTAGCAGGTGCTGTCAAGGTTCATGACATTCTTTTTTGGTCAGGCAGACTAAAAGAAAAGGAAATTTTACTTTTCTGCCTACGTACTCATTGATCAGAACTAAGAAGCAGTGATGCCAAGGAAAGTGTAGGAAGTGTAATAGTAGCAATTGTGGCGTAAATGGGAAGAATTGATTTATCGATATGTGGGGTTTAACGTCCCAAAACCACCATATGATTATGAGAGACGCCGTTGTAGAGGGCTCCGGAAATTTCGACCACCTGGGGTTCTTTAACGGGCACCCAAATCTGAGCACACGGACCTACAACATTTCCGCCTCCATCGAAAATGCAGCCGCCGCAGCTGGGATTCGAACCCGCGACCTGCGGGTGTAAATGAGAAGAAAAAAAAGTAGGCGACTAAATAACTTCCCACTGACGGGCACCGAACCTGCGACCTTCGAATAACGCGTCCGATGTTTTACTAACTGTTGCGAACTGAACTCTCCCACTTTCTACGTCCCCCCTTTCCCCCCTTTTGTGTTTCTGTCGATGGCTGAAGCGATAGCCGTTCCCGCCTCCCTTTTCCCCCCATCCCTGCTTCTTAGGAGGAGCTACAAAAGAAGCTACAAGAGACAATAAACGTTCGTCTCGTTGCCATAGTCTTCGGTTGTCTGCGTATGCTTGCCGTGGCTGAGCGGCTAGCTATGTAACACTAACCGAGCCACAGCGGTGGCCATCCCTCCGTCTACTTTATGGGCTATATAAGTGCTTTCGAACGAAGTAGTGTCGATCAGCACTGATAGTAGCCATGACGGCGAGTGCGCTACACTTTTCTTGCTGGCTGTCGGCGTCACGTGATCCTATTACGAGCTGGCAACGTACAAATAATTGGTCAGCTGCCATTATTAATTCGATATGTAAGGTATAACGTCCGAAAACCACCGTATGATTATGAGAGACGCCGTAGTGGAGGGCTCCGGAAATTTATACCACCTGGAGTTCTTCAACGTGCACCCGAATTTGAGCGCACTGGCCTACACAGTTGCCATTACTGGAAAGTGAATAATAATAATAATAATAATAATAATAATAATAATAATAATAATAATAATAATAATAATAATAATAATAATAATAATAATAATAATAATAATAATAATAATAATAATAATAATAATAATAATAATAATAATAATAATAATATAATAACAATAATAATAATAATAATAATAATAATAATAATAATAATAACAATAATAATAATAATAACATGGTTTCACGTCTCGAAAGCATGGTATGATTATGAGAGACGCCGCAGTGAAGGGCTTCGGAAATTTCGACCGTCTGCCGGTATTTTAAGCACACACTGACATACTGTCCACGGGCGTCTAAATTTGGCCTCTCGTATCGAACCTACGACCTTCGAGTCAGCAGGTGACAAATATATCCCTTGCTACACCACGGTGGACTGTAACCTGAAAGTTTTGCGTAAGAATTCACACACGCATTTTCTTAAGGTCGAAGCTCTTTGTGGCGTGGATTGTGCATCTCCCGTTGTCGTTTTGCGTAACCTGTGGCACATATCCGCATGCCAGTGGCACATATAGCCCCCCTCGAGCACATATCCGCATATCCACATGTTACGTAGCACGGCGTCGTTATTGCGCCCTCGGTGTTAACAAAGCACTGACAGGGGAAATGTGGTACATACTCTCGTTTAGTGCTTGCATTGTCCGCTGGATGGCGGTACTTGTATATGATGAATATATAATAAAAAGAAGCGAGATGGCGGTACTTGGATTGTCACTAGAGGGACGGACGGACGAGCGGATTGACAGACATACATACAGACAGAAACACGGACGGGTGGACGGACGGACGCTCGAACGGGTGCACGTACGTACGGACGCACGGATGAAAGCATGAACGCATTGACGAACGCTTCGTCCCACTCATCATCATTCATTCCCTGGATAGGCCATGATTTTTTTAAATATTGGTTAGCGTGGTACACCGAAGAAAGAAAATTAGGCGAGAAGGTTATAGCAGCGTCTAGTGAATTAAAAGGGGCCCTGAAACAGTTTTCCAAGTAGCCATGGAATGAATTCATAAAAGAGCTTATTGGATCTCGAATATATCACCGCAAAAATTTTGAAAATTCGTCCAGTACTAGCGGAGTTCCAAAGATTTATCGCACGCCGCAATCACATTTTCTCTGTCCTTCCGACGAAAGAGCTGGAAGCTAAGCAGGGAGGCGTGGCACGGGAAAAGAAAACACGTCACGTGTGTCTTGACCTTGAACACTTTTTATCTTCCTTTTTTTTCTTCGAATACCGGGTTTTTCAGTGAGATCGCGCGAACGCGCGTGGACAAGTCGCGACCGTCCGCGGTGGCCTGAGTAACGGCTAAGCGCGCCATGCTCAAATCAACCAATGGCTTGGTGGCCTGAGTAACGGCTGAGCGCGCCATGCTCAAATCAACCAATGGCTTGGTTGAACCTTCTAAACCTTCGCCTTTAGAAGTTGATCGCGAAAGTGATATCCTGTTTTATAGTGCGTATACTTCAAACGCTTACTGCATGAAACGTTTTCTAACTTGCTATGCGCAGTTGAGTGTGTGCCTTTTGTAGTGGGTGGCCGGCTCTAAATCACGCAGCCATTATGATACATAGAGTTTCCTAAAATTAACTAGAGGGGACTCTGTCGCTGCGATCGTTCAGCGACCATGAAAATCAT
The DNA here is from genome assembly GCF_043290135.1 of Rhipicephalus microplus. Taxonomy (NCBI): domain Eukaryota; kingdom Metazoa; phylum Arthropoda; class Arachnida; order Ixodida; family Ixodidae; genus Rhipicephalus; species Rhipicephalus microplus. The sequence continues at coordinate 10,962,606 of NC_134706.1, read as the reverse complement.
GGGTAGTACACACTTTTGCCTAGTCTTCGTACTTGCGGGTGGCGAATCGTACTTGCGGCTTTGTTTATTGCTGTGTTTCAATTTAGTTTTGAAAGAAAGATTCAACCCTTTCGAAATACGTGACCCGATTTGAAAAGGTAAGTCTAATGAAATAAGGTGGTGAAGCGCAACCGCTGAACATTTGCTGATTTTTGTTTCGTTATAAGACAGCTTCAAGCCACACGAACACACACGGAGCCAAAAGCAGGCCAGAAGTACGAAGATTAGACAAATGTGTGTACTACCCATCATTATCCCATGCTCGCTGAAGCGCCGTGCGTTGCAACTCCCATAGACACTAACGCCAGAGTTCCCTCTAGTGTATATGAGGAAACTCTATGTTATGAAAATCGATCACATGTTCTGACGCCCGCTGACAATGGGCGCTTTTACCACGCATTATTACTGCAATATTAAATTGTTGCTTTGTGAAGCATGTATACAGGACGCGTGTGTTTGTAAAGCATGAAAGGTATTTTCGCTGTATTCACAAGCAGATGCTTGGCCGTGTGGTAGAACATCCGCGTTGCCCCGCAAACAACCCGGGATCGGTCCCCTCTCGGACCCGAATGACCATGGCTGGGTCCCCATTTTGACACAGGCTTTCAGATTTTTAGGTCACGCGTAGGATGATAACTTTTTTTCTCACAACTAACGACGCGACACCGACGCCTGAATTTCTGCGAAACGAGCGCTTTAATGCTATTGCGTTATAATATGGCATCATCATTGTGTAAAAAGTCTGTGAAATTAATGCTGCAGCATGTGTCAAAACTGCCGAATGGAAGTAAGGTCCTCATCGGGTGTGTTGACACACCTTAAGCCTAACTTTGTCGATCTGCAATGTTCACTGTACTACTATAGGGTGGAACTTCTTTATTTGATTACATTTCATTTGATATGATAAATTTCTCATGTACGTGATGGCAGTGTTTCTGGCACGTCGATGTCATTGCAACTTGACGTCGTAATCATTGAACCTGAAGCGCATTGCGGATTGCCACAACAGTTCTGACTATATAGGAGAGTGGAATGTAAAACAGTGATCTGCTTTTTTTTTCTTCAAAAATAGCAACACCTGTCTCTCGTTTTTGTGTCGATACACCATACAGATGTATTCAAAGTGCAATGTATACAGGCGCGCGCTACAATAAGCTAGAAAAAGTACACCTTTCAATTGACAATTGAAATCCTTGGTTCTTTTCACGTTCACTGCTTATTGCGGACACAACGAATACTGGCGCTTTGTACGTTAGCTCCGTCTTTTCCCGTTTCATTTCATCCTTCCTGCCACCGTCTGCTCTGATTTTGTATTGTATTTTCAAAACCAGACGTTTTATATTTGCGCAGCTATCCCAGCTGAAAGGGACGCTGCCTTTCTTTGCATATCAGTAAGTATACTTCCCGATTCTTTTTCTCGGATACGAAATGTCGGCGCCACCGAATTTCCATACTGCCGGTCTCGTAGGCCTGCCTACAGGGGAGGCTGTGATGTCTTTTGTTTATATTTTTTGCGAATCAATATTGCAGCTTTTTTGTTAGAACTCGGTTGGCTCTTGGCATAAAACGACAATGGTAGTAATAGGCTCGGTCTAAAATGTTCACGAGGGGCTCAAGTACGAGAACTTCTGTCTCACGCGTGTTCATTGGCCAGAAGGCATCGCCAATGACATGCTCGCCGTGATTGGTTTTATTGGCTGAGTATTTATCCTACGAACGAATCTCATGGTGATCCTGGCTCGGGTTCGGCGTTGCACAAGATACTGGTTGCGTGAAAACAGTGGAAAACGGATCCATTGTCCCATTTTCAAAAGACACTTCGTGGTATCTCGAGATTAAAATAACAATTATCACATGCGTTTGACGTTCCACAATCACCATACAATCACGAGGTAGTGGAGAGCTCCGGAAATTTCGATTACCTGGGGTACTTTAACGCGCACCTAAATATAAGTATGCGGGCCTCAATCTTTTGAGCTTACGCCATAAACGATCCCAATTTTGTGTAGTGGGCATGATGATGATGACGATGATGATGATGATGATGATGATGAACTAAATGCATGGCTCATACTCACTCTGGGGGATAGGCAAGAAACGAGTCTTCCATGCCATAGAGTTTCCTAAAAATAACTAGAGGGGACTCTGGTGCTGCGATCGTTCAGCGACGATGGGAATGATGGGTACTACACACATTTGCGTATAGTCTTTGTACTTGCGGCTTCGTTTATTGCTGGTTATGGTTTAGTTTTAAAGAAAAGAACGAAACCTTTTGAACTTCGTGACCTGATTTGAAAAAGGTAAGCTTTGAAAAAATAAGGTGGTGAAGCACAACCACTGAACATTTGCTGATTTTTTGTTTCGTCAGAAAACAGCTCCAAGCTACACGAACGCACACGGAGCCAGAGGCAGGCCAGAAGTACGAAGATTAGACAGATGTGTGTACTACCCATCATTTCCATGCTCGCTGAAGCGCCGCGCGTTGCAGCTCCCGTAGACACTTGAGCCAGAGTTCCCTCTAGTGTATATTGGGAAACTCTATGTTCCACGCAATTCTTCATCATTCTTCGGAGAAGCGTAGCGTCTGCTACACACTTGCAAGGAATCACTTTGTCGGTGCTGTGTCTGACGACAACGAAGAATAATGCCTGAGGCTTTTGTAATGGGTTTGGGCATTCGACGACCTACTCGTTATGCAATTCGCATTGTGTAACGCTTGGTTGTTCCTTTGCTAATCTAAAACAGTTTATGAACGCATACTATTGCTATATTCCTTACCCGACATCAAGCGAGCTTTGGCTTATACCCCTGTCACACGGGCACCCACGAAGACCATTTTACTCCTTCGTCTTTACGACAACGAAGATGCGGTCCGTGTTATACCCCTGTCACACGGGCACCCGCGAAGACCATTTAACTCCCTCGTCCTTACGACAACGAAGATGCGGTCCGTGTCACACGGCCACCCTTACCCAAACGAAGGTAAACGGAGCGTTTCGCAAAGGACGTTCAACGATCTCCCTTCGCAGCGAAACGAGGTACTCTCGTCCCCAGCAGCCTAGAGGTCAGAGAAAAATTTCGAGCACTAAGTGGCCGCAGTGAAAGAATAATACATTTTGGCAATCTTAAACGTTCTTTCGTTGTAGTACTTATTCACAACGCGTGTTTGTTTACATATATTTACGCCCGCCAGAGTTCACTTACTTTCAACACCGATGCTCTACACTCCGTGCCTCGCACGTGGTGCCTCGCGAGTCGGGCCGGCCGGCGCCATTGAAAAATATTTCGTCCATGCGCGTGGTTGTGGTCGTCGCTGTGTCACTCATGGCTGAAGAACACAAAATGTGCGCTCACGAGGCAAGGAAGCACAAGAACTTTCGTACACAGGCATTAACACAGGCAACAAAACAACTAAAAGCACCATGTGGCCAGCGTCACTAGCAGCATCGCTATATTTAGTGAATTCGTTGTTATTTGAAAAGATTTTTATGGTTTGTCAGCCTCTTACCTCCTTAATAGTGTTTTTTGTAAAAACCCCAGAACGAGGATTCACAAAAAATCAATAGAGATGAAATTAGAATACTTTTCCGAAAATCAAACAGCGCCAGCTGAGCCCCCTCGCGCCAACTGTTACAACTTTTTCATTGCCGTGTGACACTGCCACAACTCCTTCTCCGTCGAACCACCTAGGGGAGATTTACGTTGACGGTGTTCAACGGAGTTTAGTGGTGGCCGTGTGACAGGGGCGACGAAGTTTCAAGCACCGGAGTTGCTCAGTGGAAGAATAATGTGCTGGCATGAAGGGTGCCGGGGCTCGAATCCCATTCTATCCTCGTCATTTCTATTTAGTGTTTTTTTTTATTTTTCGCAATAAGCATTAGAGAAATCGGCGGTGGCAGGGGTGGCGGACAATACGGTACCAAAAATGACTCGTGTTGTGATTTCATAACAGCTTTCCATTGTAAAAGCAGCTTGAGGAAGATGGAGCGCTGGACGAGAAGGACACTGTACGAGCGCGGCCTAACAACTTAAAATTATTTAAACAACAAACGAACTCACCGGAATATTCTTGTTCCCAAAAAAAAAATTCAATTGTTGGACAGCACTCGTGCTGTGTGTTTCTCGTATTGTGCTCCGTCCAGATCACGCTGACCTTTACAAAAATAGATCGTTGCCATGTCGCTCACATCTCTACCTTACTGTAGACAGAGTAAGTCAGATGTCCTCGACCAATAGCATTAGTGTCAACTCTATCACGACCTCTTTATCTGTGAGTTTGCATGCTTCTTGCGTCCTTATCATGTTTTGTTGTCAAACGCGTTGCAGCGGCATCAGACGCATAAGCTGTAAAATCCGAAGACTTCGTTCTTGATGAGCCAGGTTTAAGAACAATGAAATACATTCACGTTCAGCCAAGTTTTTCAAACTGTGCTCAATTTGTTAGTCACGTGAACAACTCATTGATGTCATTGCCTTTACGGTCACCTTTTTGTTTTGTTTGTTTTTGTTTTTTATACACGTGTGGCTTCCATGTGGCAATTCTCCTTCATCCTTATTTCCTTGTTCTCTAGCTGTTAATTTCACACTCAGCATTGTGTCATTTTGTTGGAAGCTTGGGTTTACAAGGGGCAGGCACCTTTGTCAGGCTTTTATGCTTTTCTGCCAATCTCATTGGCAAGTTGTACTTTTGTACTTTTTGCAGAAATAAATTTCAAAATTTCGAAAAAATTCAAATACGCCTTAAGAAGTCTGAGCAGTGCGTCTCAACGCTGTCGTGTATTCTATCAACAACAACAACAACAACAACAACAACAACAACAACAACAACAACAACAACAACAACAACAACAACAACAACAACAACAACAACAACAGCAACAACAACAACAACAACAACAACGACAACAACAACAACAACAAGAAGCCCATGATCATCTTTCCACGCGCCATCGCTCGTTTTCCTCTTTTTCTAGCGCTCATGCTGTGTTCACCGTTGTTAACAATAGCACCGCTCTAGAACGGGCTCGTGCCCTGCGATACACCGGGACGTCAGTGAAAGCGCATACAGGAAAAGTAAATGAACGTCACATGCCGGCGACGTTCCAGCATTCGGGGTGGCAGCAGCGACCTAGGGACGAGCGGAAGTCACGGGGCGAAGATAGGATACACAGAAAAGGCCATCCATCACGGCCACCGCGGTTCGAGTGTCTGAGCCCCGCGCGGTGGAATGGAAAGCGGGCGGGCAGTCTTAATCCTCGTGGGTCTGCACAGGAAGAAGGGTTTCTCCTTTCGCTGGGCTTGCCAGATGGAAAGTTTCCGTGCGGTGGCTGAAATGAAAACTTTCTGTGAGCACTGAGCCTCTGACAACCAAGGTAGCTTCGCTGCACAGTAACGTGTAACGTTAAATGGTTTACCGCGAAGGGGAGACGAGACAGGGAAGTTAACTACACTGGTGTACATATGTGGTAAGGGTGGCGAAGCACGGTTATGTAATGGTAACTTGACTCGTACCGATTTCGCCTAAAGCAGGCAGTAACATGAGAGCAGTTGAACAGAAAACGCCCGCACACACACACACACACACACACACACACACACACACACACACACACACACACACACACACACACACACACACACACACACACACACACACACACACACACACACACACACACGCGCGCGCGCGCGCGCGCGCAATTTCGCCGTATGGGTGGAGCCATGAATGCGATAGCAAAATATTGGGATGTTTGCCAAGCAAGACACACACACATACACACACACACACATGCGCGCGCGCGCAATTTTGTCGTATGGGTGGAGCCATGAATGCGATAGCAAGATATTGGGATGTTTGCAAAGCAAGACACACACACACACACACACACACACACACACACACACACACACACACACACACACATGCGCGCGCGCGCAATTTCGCCGTATGGGTGGAGCCATGAATGCGATAGCAAAAGATTGGAATGTTTGCCAAGAAAGACTATTGGGCTACTAAATCTTTCGGGTAGCGATGCTGTAAATGAGTACGACCGCTCAGAGAAGTGAAGTGGTTTTCGTGGTGTCTCAAGGGAAAGTAAGCCTCGACAACGCCGCACGTACGATTGTATACGAGTCGTCTACTGACGTCTCTTTAAACAGCGCGCAGCTCTCGCGACGATGCCCTTATGATCAAAGTTCACAGCTGCTGCTCGAACGTCGGGACCTCTCCCGACGATATTTTTTTCTTGCACGATGCCTGACTGACTTTCTTTTTTTTGTCCTAAGGGGTAACGGTCCAGGTGGTATTGCTCCGGCACACACCACCATTTTACAAGTTTTTTTTTCGTAGCAAGCTTGCCTCCTCTACTTCCTGCCATTTTTTTATTGTTAATGATCGAAACATACATTTCAAATCATCAATTGGATGAACCGATGTAATTATTACTAGAAATGAGCTTCGTTATGTATGCTCAAAACCCCACGCACCTCCACTACATTAGCGAAAGGTAATGCATAGATTCGCAAAAGCTTATCATAATTTAGGTGTTATTGTCCAGATCAGCGATACAGTGGGCATAAAGCATCACTTTCCCAGTTCCAGCGTCGCAATACAAAAATATTCTCAACCCACACCCATCGCTCACAGCTTCTGACGCTCCAATCGTAGACTGTTCACATAAAAAGCACACGAGATAAACTTATTCGTGGAAGTAAAGTAATAAACGTATTCACCCCTTGTTTCATGCACGGCTTTTAAGATAAGCCGATGAAACGCTTATCTTCGCTTTCGGGATAGGAAGGCCGACCTATAGACGGATGACGCGAATTTCTTCTCTGAATATTTACTTGCCGCCATTGTGACTCCTTGTGAGAAAAGCATAGCTTCATATATATTTCGCGTAGCTTCAAGTATTTGCAATAGCGATCGCAGCCGGGGCAGAAGTCCCGTCACGATACGGCTGCGATCTATCAATCTTATTGTTTCGCCGTGTAACGATGGATCGCGCGCGAAAATGCTGCTTCCGCTCGGCCTAACGTGGGACAGAATTCCTGAATCTTGTTACTCTCCCTCGAAAGTTCTCTTGAACACGATAGCGTTAAGGTGCTCGTCTCTCGGAAATTACAGCGCTGGTGAGCGTCGTTTGTTGCGAGTGAAAAATAATAATGTCCGAGACCAAAAGACTTAGAAAGCCGCAAACAAAAAAAATTATAAAATTTTGTATTTGAATCGACAATTGAACGCACGCCGTCTGCATAGCAAGCAAACGTTTCACCACAGAACCACGTCACTGAATGCTTTTAACTTTGTAAAAAAAAACAATAAAAGCAAAAAACTATATAAATGAAGCGATACGGGTTGTTGTTCAAGCAATAAAGCTTTCAGTTGTGAGCAAGCGTTTGTGGTGTTCAATTTTTTTGTCTTCGTCTTTTTGCGTTACTTTTACCCCATTATGGACCTATGTGATTGTCATTTAGCGGAATGAGCCTCTTTCACACGCGTAATATTGCCAGGCAGAAACGTGGAATCACACCGGGCGAAAAAAAAAAGAAAACACGTGAATCGCGCATAGAGTGAATAGTTTAATGTTACCCGCTAATTACAAAGGGTTCAGCTATAGACAAGCTCATGCTGTACCTTACAAACGAGTAGTCCGTACTTTGCGAACTATGAAAAGCCAAAAACTATGACGTATACGTGGGTGCACTTAGCGACCGTTCATTCAGTAGACGTTCCAGGGTAGTTTCAAACGACCAGTGTTATGTGCGCTAAGGGTCATTTTCTTGCTACCTGGCTGCATGGTGGCAACGTTGCAAGGGGTCCGATCACGCTATCGCGTTCTACTCTCGAAGGCAACGCTCGAGCGTCCTCCGAGCTTGCGCTCATTACAAACGCTACATGAATGATCAGAAGGGCAAGTCGGGCAACATATTTGCACTGTGCAAGACTACGAGTAGTTACGACGTAACTACAGAAGGAGAGACAAGGACAGAAAAAGCCCACTCTCTCTGTCCTTTTCTCTTTTTCCGTAGTTAGGTCGTAACTAATCGTAGTCTTGCGCTGTGCGAATATGTTGATTACCAATCACCAACTAGCCGAAGCATCTGTCTTTTCAAGTCGGGCAAGTTTTCTGAGATCCATCGTAGGTCGTTATAAAGCTCTAAATGAGATCTGGCAAAACTAGCATGCTCATTTGCTTTGTCCCGGTATTGATTGATTGATATGTGGGGTTTAACGTCCCAAAACCACTATATGATTATGAGAGACGCCGTAGTGGAGGGCTCCGGAAATTTAGACCACCTGGGGTTCTTTAACGTGCACCCAAATCTGAGCACACGGGCCTACAACATTTCCGCCTCCATCGGAAATGCAGCCGCCGCAGCCGGGATTCGAACCCGCGCCCTGCGGGTCAATATTCGAGTACCTTAGCCACTAGACCACCGCGGTGGGGCCTTTGTCCCGGTATTTCTTTATGCTGTCTCTGTTTATTTCAAGTGGTGTTATGAACAATGGTAAAAAAATAAGGTTGTAAACGGGGATACCCTGAGGTATACTGCATTACGCCACGCTTTCGGAAGATGTTAGCGGATCGGAAACCCTCTTCTCTACTGGCCAGGCTTCAAGTTTGGCACAACTATAGCACCTCTTCGAATGAGTGAGTGAAACAACTTTATTGTCGATCTGGCATAAAGTGGAAAGAGGTAGGGGATTTAAAGCAAGACTCTATAGCGTGCTCGGAGGTCCCGTATAGCGGCAACTTATACTCGCGTCAAACCCGTGGGGGCGCTGCTTTCGGCCGCTGGCGTTCCAGGATGCCGAGCACGTGCTGGACCACGTCTCTTTGGTTGCCTGGCTATTGGTTCATGATTTCGCTGCTGATGTTAGTTGGCATTGCTTCCTTAATTACCCGGTGGTAATCCCAAAACCGGGCAAACCACCCAGGATAAGACATCATCGTCGAATAAATCTCCCCCAAAACATTGCGTCTTTCACCATTCAAGCTTCATGTTAGTGGAGCTGAAACACCCTTCACACTAAACCAGTTTACACCCTTAAAGGTGCTCTACCGTGTCTATAACTAACACCCTACGATAAGGGTGTTTTCACAAACTAAAACACTTATAGCATGGGGGCTTTCGTATTTCAAAACATCCATGGCATGGATGTTTCGGTTTGTAGAAACACCCTTGCGGTAGGGTTTTAGACGTGGAAAGCACCCTTAAGGGTGCCAACTGGGTTGACTACATGTGTTGCCGAGATACTTCACCTCTCCGCAGTTTTTGAAAGTTGCATTGTCCCGAGTTTCTCACGATAATATCCGCCTCCTGTATCCACTGATTTAGCAGGTACTTTTTAAACGGACGAGATAGCGTAGAGAGAGAGACATAGAGTAACCGATCATCGTGTGCATAAGACACTCGCTCGGTGTTCTACTCTCGGAAATGCCATGTGCACAATAAGTGAGAAAATGCGGTACGTTCAAGACCATCATTTTCATTTAGATTGTAACGATGTCGTAAAACGCCCCGCTTCGTTTTTGTCAACTCCACCACGGCCCGCTCATCAGGCAACGAAGGCACGTAGATCGCGCGAAAAGCCAAGTGCCTTTTTTCGGTCAGCAAGAGGACCAGCTTCCAGAAGAACAGCGCTGACCACCGCTCGATAAGAGACCAAAACCGTATAAGTACAGATTTTTGCTTCGTCTTTTACAACGCCTTCCTCTTAACAATGATTCATGACCAAACGAGTGTGGTTCGAATTTTTATTTCCACATGTTCGAGTCTGCTTGTAGAGTTTTTTCTTCCAGTCGAATCGTTAAGTCTTCGTGGTACCGCTGTGTCGGCTTCTTCCAAATAGAAACGGACGGAGTGCGCTGTCACCTCGCATCTTTTGCTTCGTGGTCACGGCCGTCCCTTTAACGTATCCCTTGTTTGGCTGTGGGGCCTGAAAGAAACGGGTTGGTTTTGTGGTTATGAATCGCTCAGGCAACCAACGACGTTTCCAACAAAGCACGGCTCTCAGAGACACCAAGTGTGGGACTCCCATTGTACCTGGCTGCAGATCCGGCCTAATGTGGCGTTACATTCTTTTACTGGTTATCTTCATTATGTATTAGTTTTAAGGACACTACAGAAGATATGCAAGGTGAATGAATGGGGAACCCTAAACTCCTTGTGTTTTGAAAAAAATAAGCAACACCCTCGTATGCATGTGTAGTGAGGACTTTTTTGTGCATGCTCTCTACATTGCTCATGTTGTATACCGGCGATCTTTTTCTAAAGCATCCGAAACTTCTTAAGCATAGGGTTCCTGAGGAGAGTGGGAAAACTTTTTATGAGTGGACTGTCACATCTGGCGGGCGTCCGTAACTTTAGAAGCCATTCTAGTTGCTAATTTCAACAACAAACGTTCATTTTGTATTTTAAGTAAATACTTTACTGAACATATTGACATCGACAAATCCTCCGCAACAATCAGAGACCACAAGCCTTTACACTATATGCGGTGACGACACCAATCAACACAGGCATCGTTGTTTGTTCTACAACTCTCCGTGTACGTTGTACTTGAACGTGCCAAGCAGAGTCTGATGTTTTGTTAGAGATGTTTAGTTTGCTGAACTTTAATATTCACGACAAAGAAGCTCGAAAGTAACTGGAAACAGAAATGCGCAGACTCAAGGTGTAGCTTGGCAATGGCGCATGTATTCGCTAGTATTCATTTACTCCATTTACCTATTGCTTCAACAGTTTACTCCGAATTAACGCCATTGCATAATGTCGGAACCCAGCAGGGTTACCTATAACACAGCGTGCAATCTAATTACGAATTCACACGCGCTGCTTAAATGTTGCATTGCGATACTCTACTGTCCTTATCATCGGTGCGGCTATATAAGAACGTGCCGGAGGCCGTCGCTGCTTTCCGTTTCAGGCAATCGAAGCCGACAGTTCACCGCCATACGCCGCTCGATGGCCCTCAGACTCGCGAAGCGTTTATGGGTTTTGTCTGCGTACCGCGAAGAAACGCCAATTGCTTGCGAACTGACTGTATATGCTGCATACACCATCGCACAACCCCGCACGATGACATGGCGATGCTTTGGCGTTGGCAAGACACGCGCTCATACAAATGAACGCATGAACGTAGATAAAGAATAGTTGAAAGGCCCTTTCTCCGAAACAAAATTCTGACTACACCCCTGTACAATGCTAAACGGTGCTGTGGTGGTAAAGTACAATAAAAATGGCAGCCTCCTCGTAACATTAGTGTCGTCGTCATCACCATCATCATAATCACCACCACCACCACCACCACCACCACCACCACCACCACCACCACCACCATCATCATCATCATCAGCCTGACTTCGTCCACTGCAGGGCAAAGGCCTCTCCCATGTTCTGCCAGTTAACTTGGTCCTGCAGTGTGCTTGCTGCTGCCAATTTATACCTGCAAACTTCTTAATCTCATCTGTCCACCTAACCTTCTGTCTCCCCCTAACCCGCTTACCTTCTCTGGGAATCCAGTTAGTTACCTTTTAATGGCCTGCGTGGTGATGGAACTGCACTAAGAGGCCTGCGGTGCGGCCTCACCGGTGACCACCACCGGTAACGCACTCCCTCACCAGAGAAGGATTGGCCACCCTGGTGCAGTATCTGGCCACTACCTCCCACAGACATAAGTCAGTTAACATTAGTGTATACGCATCTAAATAGCGATTGTTTCAACCATTAAGACCTGAGCACACGTACTCGTCGCAGCGCGTCAGCGCGTGTCCCTTTGACGCAGCGCCAAGCCCTCTCCCTGTAGAGAGACAGGATGCACAGCTTCGCGAAGCCACGCACCCTCTCTCTCTCCATAAGAAGAGGGTGTGGCGCCACATCAAAAAGCAACGCGCGGACGCGCTCCAACGTGTACGTGTGGTCAGGCCTTTAGGTGAGCGTTGCAGCGCGTCAACGCCTGACGTGTACACTTAGCGCCGCGCAATGTGGCGCTGAGTCTACATGCCATTTGTCTTCATCCTCTCCGTATGACGGAAGCGGGTTTAAGGTATCTTTTCTACCTAACCACAGGTACGCGTTGCAGCGCGTCAGAGCGTGTCGTGTGGACTTGTTGCAGCGCCCCTTCCCTCTGGAGAGCGAAATGGGCATCGGCTGAGAATCTTTCACCCCATCCAAGGTATACACGTGGGTGTAGACTTCACCTCTCCCATCACAGGGAGAAGGTGAAGAATTCTTAGCCGAGGCCCATTTCTCTCTCCCTAGGGAGAGGGTGCAACGCCGAGTCCACAAGACACGCTCTGACGCGCTGCAACGCGTACATGTGGTTAAGTGGTAAAGAAACCGACCAGTGCCTGGAACTTGAAATGATATGTCTCTGCTCATGGAAAGATTGTCCGTCGGATTGACTCAAGCCAACGCTGTTTTTTTTTCATGCAAGGTGGATTTATATTTTTGTTTTTTCACTAAAACTCGCTAGAAATGACCTGTGGCACCTCTGGCGGCAAAACGTAAACGATGCGATGTACCCGACCACGTGATTGTTGAATGCTGTACGTAGTCGACGATTTTTTTTTCATTGGTATTGAAGCGTTGGTTTCTTTATATTAACAAATATTAGACCATAAATACTACATATGTATAGATGCTTGTGCGCTAGTAGCATGCATTAGAGTGGCGCTGCCTTCTCTTGAAGAAATGATCCCACACTTGTCAGCGCGCTGTGAGCAACTCTTAAGCGTGTTCACGCAACCATGCGCGTGGTTTCCCGGTGGCTAAGATTTTATCGCGACATAGTTTTGATATCGCCACGTCCTCTTAGAAATGACGTGCACTGCTACTCAGCACGGCCATGCATATGCCTATAGTGACGTTTTGGGGGACTTGACTTGGCTCGTATATTGAGAGAGTAACGACGCCGGGAAAAGCCACCCATGACACAGGCAACCTTGGGTGCAGGCGCCCACGACGTGGTACAAATTAAGGTAGTACAAATACACGGAAGGCTTTGTAATGCTTCATCTCATTGTAACAGCTTGTTATTTTCAAAAAAAATAGTATACGCACCATCTGATGGCCGTGCGGTGGCCCACTGTCCGTAAAGCACCCAAACTTACTCGCCCAATAAAGATTTTTTTCCTCCAGTTTCTCGAAAGCTACAAAAAAAAATGTGGTTAGGCATTGTTACTTCTGCAAAAAGAGGACGACGGCAGCTCCCACAAATCGCGAGAAGGGCTGGAGGCATGGCTATTGATTATCAGCGCTGCTGGAGTAAAGGGGAAAAAATGTGCTTGGAGTCGTTCATGCGGATTGATAAATGCGGCTTGTAAAATAAGTACGTGCTTTTGGGATTAACTACTGCAGCTACAAACACCGAGAAAGGTGAGCTTTATGTCGCGCCGCAAAAAAGTGGGTCGACAAAAATCGCTTGTCGGTTCCTTTGACTCGACGTACACGTCACAACGCCTCAACTTCTTTATGTACGCGCCCTCCGCTTCCGCAGGAACGCCGCGTGAAAAGTACGGTTAGTGCTCTTGTTTTCAAAGCATGTCCACTCGCTCCCAGAAAGTATTGCTGAAGGCTGCCGAAGTCCATATTGGGGGCATTGATGAAAACTGCGCATACACCCAGGGGCTTATACTTTCATGCATTGGTGTTTAAATGGTCGGAAGGAGCGAAATTCGTACACGTTAGAATAACAAAGAGGATTCAGTGTCGTGATAAGAATGGCATAAAAGAAGATTGCCATGACGTGGAAGAAGGGCACATCGTGTATTACACTCTACACTTGATGCTTGCAGTGATATACCGTTGAATTGCACTGCTTTTTTCTCACTTTCAACACGCACAGATCAACATCTAAGAAAAAAAAGATCGCCATGACGTGGATTGATTGATTTGATCGATATGTGGGGTTTAACGTCCCAAAACCACCATATGATTATGAGAGACGCTGTAGTGGAGGGCTCCGGAAATTTCTACCACCTGGGGTTCTATAACGTGCAACCAAATCTGAGCACACGGGCATACAGCATTTTCGCCTCCAACGGAAATGCAGCCGCCGCAGCCGAGATTTGATCCCGCGACCTGCGGGTTAGCAGCTGAGTACCTTAGCCACTGGACCACCGCGGTGGGGCTGCTATGACGTGGAAGTAGAGCACATTGTGAATTACACTCCACACTTGATGCTTGCAGTGATATATCGTTGGTTTGCATGGCTTTTTCCTAACTTCTAACACGCACAGATCAGCATCTAAGAAGAGCACGTCATAGCGCTTCGGTAGTTTGGATTATAATCGGATTTAAGAGCGGAGGAAGCATCGTTGAGCGATGTTTACCGCTGGGGATGCCATGGTAAACGAGTCGAGCATCGATCCAGAAATTCGGCAGCCAGTTCGAAAAAAAAAATCAATAGCTACTGAATGTCTCCCTCACGTTGTTAGAACAAAAGTAGCATTTTGTTAAAGGGTACATCATCAAACTAGCGTAGTGAAAATGTAAAATTCATTGCATGCAATAACCGCGACTGTTTTGCTATGTTCCTATGAAGTGGAAAAGATAGTGATCTATGCTTGTATGATATAAGATTTTTTAAAAGAATAATCGACAAATATGCCACTAGATTTTCCTACAGTGTTACTATTTTTTAACTTAACCGCAATATTTTGTACGGTATTAGTTGTCAGTGAAAGAGTGCACTACGTCTACTTAATAAGAAAACGCGTAGCTGAACGTGTGCTACAAGAGCTACATTTTCCCCCCTTTTTTTAGTTTAGGGAATTGTCTTCTTATGGAAATTAATAGTTGCTGTGACTTCAGAAAATCTGTTTTTTTCAGCTAGAGATTGAAAAACAATCTCGCCTTTGGTTGAGCACGTTATTTGTACGAAGCTTGAACGAATAATAATATATCATGTATTACGTTCCGTAACGACGATACCATTATCAGAGGCGCCGTAGTGGATGGATCCGAAAATTTCGACCAACTGGTGTTCTTTAATGTGCGCTGACATAACAGGGTACAAGGGCCTTCATTTACCATTTCGCCTCCTTCAAAACGCGACTGCCTGGACCGAAACCGGGACATTCTGATCAGCAGCCGAGTATCATAACCACTGCTCCACCAGGGCGGACGATGCTTTGAAGATGCTTACGCAAAAGCTAAGAATAAATGTAAAACTGCTCAACGGTAAAAGAAAAATGCCACCGGATCAATCTGTAGAGCAAAAGAAAAGAAGTGAATTCAGCGGTTTATGATTGGCTTTCAGGTCGTGCAATGGCCGAGCTCCTTTTCTTTCACTGAGGGTTAGCACGAGCTCAAGAGATTTCTCGAGGATGATGGCGTCGCTCAGGGGAAGCCCAGCTGCGTTCTCCCAACAGCGTACGGGTGAAAATCGGGGCTTTCGGCAGTGACATTTGAAGCGACATCTCAGATCTCCCACCGACCGTGACGTCGATGTAGCGCTGCGTATCGCGAGGGACAATAAAGCAACGTTATGATAAGCGGAGCGACGAAGTAGTCATACAGAACCGCTGCGCAGGGCCGCTGTTGAAAGGCGGCTATTATTACGCGGTAGATGCATCAGCGCATGTTGTCTTTTTCTTTCTCTGTCGGTTGGGATTGGGGGACGTTGTGCATTTTGCAGCTAAACTAGGCAGTTCTGTGGAGCAGTTAATATAAAGTAGCTGACTTGGCTAGTTGGTCGTGTATACTTATGATGAGTGAAACAAAAAACATGGCCCCGAAAAAAAAACACACAGGACAAGTGGTGTCTAACTGATTTTTTATTGACATAAAAGTCTCTATTAGGTACTTGTGTGAACAGTTCAGAAAAAAAGAACGGGATAACAAAGAAGTGAAAGAAAAAAGCCGCCCGCACACTTGGCACAGGACGCGAGCATGCGCAGTGGGGGTGTCGACGGAACCACTGACGCCGGATTCGCATTTAGAAAATGCAATGGTAAGCAACCACCAAAAATTATCTCTCCCAAGGGAACCCTAATGGGATGAGAAGCAGCAGCGGTGCACAAGGCGTTGACCCGGTCGAAACAGGCGTTGATGCGGGTGCTTGAACAACGGCGTGAAGCGAAACTCGGTGTAGCGTTTACACTAGTAAAGATTTGTTTGAAACGAAAAGTAGGCGGGTTGGGTCTCGTGTAAGTTTCATTGCAGATAAATGAGCTGTAAGAGTGTTTCCACTCGACGTGCGGTCGAGCGTCGCGGGCGGTGGAGAGGGTGAAGCGAGAGAGAAGTGTGTTGCGAGTGGGCGGAAGACGAAGAGGCGGCAGCTGCGGCGAGCATGCAGCTGGTGAGGGAGAGAGTGACGTCAGCAAGCACCTGCGAGGAAAGCGTGTGAGTGGAGCGTGACGTCAACGCGATGCTGTGGCGTGACTTGGCACTGCTCCAACACCTGCGGCGAAGAAAACGCGTTGCGGCGTAATCGTTCGGACGCACGTACGTATGGCGTTACACACGTGTGTCAAAGAGCTCCTTTGCATTTAAAAAATGGTAATGATCACAGTGACCCTTTGCGCAATGCTCCGCATTCAACGAAGCAGAACACTCAGCCAGAAAGTGCCGCCACTGGTGTGCATCCGCTCTTTTCTCGCACGATCTGAGCAGCCTCATTGATTATGGGCGCTTGTTCATTCTTAATCTTATCCACAAATGCGACCTTTTCAAACTGTGGAGTGCATGCACCCGCACGTGTTCATGCTCAATGCCAGGAAGCCATCTTTGCCACTAAGAACGCTATATGTGTACTCACGTAAAAGCGTGCTCACATGCCAGCGTCCTTTCTTCGGGTTTTCTTGTTTTAGCCGTGTTTTTTCGCCCTACTTATCTTAAAGAACTTAAGCAGTATACAGCTAGTCGTGATGTCATGCGAGTTGATAGGTGGAATGCTATAGGTTCAGTCTCGCCCGAGCCGTGTCGTCTGCTTTCAAAAGTTGGAAGTGCAAGAAAGACGTTTCGTGTCCCTCTAGGACTTTAACTTAGCAAGGTGCTTCTTATAGGCTTGTTGGTACTCTATTTAACTGTTAAGTTGTGCTAACTTCAGGGACGAGACACAAGAGAAAGCACTTGTGTGTCGTTTTGTCGTGTTTCTTGCCCTGAAGTTCGCGCTACTTAACAGCTCTTTAGGACGATGCAAACGCCTCCGTGTGGTAGCAGCGGAGCAGCAGCTTGTTTACGTCGAGTAGAGCATAAAGCTGAGCGAATCGGTTCATGAATCAGCAACACTGGCCGCGCCAATGAGCCGGCGACGTAGAGTACAGAACGTGCATGAATATATTAACGCAGAAACGGCGGAAAGAAGCGCACTGATCCGAACATGCGTATTCTCAGCAATGGGCCAATGGCAGCCGTGGTTTACTTACTGACTGAGGCACTCGGCTGCTGACCCGCAGGTCACGGCAGTGAATCACGGCCGTGGAGGCTGCATTTTGGGTGAAGGCGAAAATGCTTGTGACCTTTGTGCTTAGATTAAGGGGCATGTTAAGAAACCGGAGGCTTTCGGGGCCCTCCACTACGGTGGCTCTCATGATCATATGGTGGTTTCGAGACGTAGAACCACACATATTATTATTATTATTATTATTATTATTATTATTATTATTATTATTATTATTATTATTATTATTATTATTATTATTATTATTATTATTATTATTATTATTATGTCATCAAGACCTCACAACTGGACAGATTTTATTACGCCGTCCCCACCCTCACATAACGTGCCTCGTGATGACGTCATCGCATGATGTCACCTTCTGGTCATGATCGACGGTGGAGGCTGTTCTCGCTGATATCAGTGTACAGCTTTCACTGCTTGTACGTTGCTCCTTTCATTTTGCAGGCACAAGTTCGCCCAAATAAAATTTCGCTTTAAACACGCTCACTAATGCGATCGTAGACGTCACGACCACGTGACAATATTTGTTTTTCGTTTTGTTTTTCATTGTCTGCCATGTTTCGCGATTATCTATATTCAGTTTTTGTTTTGTAGTCTCCCCCCTGTTGTATGTTCCTACCGCTTGCCGACGAGGCCACTGGGCGTTTAAGTTGCGGCGCTAGGTGGTTTTCGCACGTTAAACCCCAAGAGTCAATCAATCAATCTTGTGTGAATGGCAGCTCCCTATGAAAATGTGCCAGATATCCAGACTAGGCAACTCGAGTTGCACTGATGGCGGCTACTCCACTCGGCCTCGCGACCGGTCAACACTGCTGTTTTAAAAGTCAGCTTTGCCGGAAAGCCAAAGCGCTGTGCAACGAAGCATATTGTGAACTTATCGATGTAAGAATGGTGGACTGGGCGTGTTGGTTCAGCATATTTTGAATGCAAAGCACGATGACAACTCCTGCTAGGGCATGACGCCGCTGCCGACCCGAGCTTACCTTTCCCTTTCGTGCAGATTCTCTTCGGAACTCTGCTGATTACGTTGCTTGGCTCATTCAATGTGAGCGGAAGCCTGTCATCACAGTTTTATTCTACGCTGCGTATACAGGGGCGCGTAGTTCCATAGTGACGTCGTTTCTTCCGGACAAGGACAAGCCAGTGCCAACGTTGGATTCATTCGAGCTTCTGGCCTGGCAACCACCTTTGTTAAGGGTTACTGCGAGGGCGGAGGCACTATACTCAAGCACCACCTCGAGGGATTGCTGCTGGGACGTGACATCACTGTCGAGACGAGCCTACCTTTCGTTCAGGTTAGTTAACGAAATTTTGTGCCTTGTTTTGTTGCCGATTTTCTAATCTACGTTTGATAGCGGTATCGTGCCCCGAGTGCCTATTTTAGTGCTTGCGAAGCGCAGTTGTTTGCGTGCGTTTAGATCTCGCTGCTTCGATGTATTGCTCTTACTACTCTCTGGAGACGTATTAGAAGTGAACCCAAGCTCGGGTTCGGCTACCAGAGGCAAATGTTTCGAAGGCATTTGTCGTATCAATAGCAGGCTAGAGCAGCGTCAGACCGTGTTTTTTTTTTTCGTTAAGCAGGGAGAAGTAAAGAAACAACAGTCTATTTTGGCTACTTCGCTTCTGGAACTACAAAGTATCGTTTCTGCCTCTTACCAAAGCGACGTTCTTACAGTGAAAAATAAATCTACTGCAAATTGACGGAGACAGGTTAACTTTAGGGCGTATCAGCAACTCTCGCAGGAACAACTTGCTAATAATTGCATTGCCTGACCATGCATGTGAAAGCTGCCGTCAATATTGAATACATCCACTGATTAGGGAAGCAAGGGATGGCGGGGAGGAGGAGAAACCGACCAATAATTGCCTCATTTTCTATGTAATTTTGCTTTCCAGACAACGGACGAAAGGCAAAGTACCAACACCTGCGCGAATCACCCCCTGAACTTCTCATTTTCCTCATTATCTTCAAGGATTGCAGGCATCATTACATATCGGCACGGTCCCAAAGCAGCCACATTTCGTTCTTATATAACCAATAACGCATGATGGTGGCACTGTTTAAGCGGGTTGTTTACAACAACAAAACATAATCGGTGACGGTGCCTTACTTGTTGTAGACCGATATATTTCTAAAACCCTCATGGTTATCAGTGAGTTCGATTGTGTGTCGTTTGTTGGGAGGTTCCATTTCGTATGAATCTTTGTTGGGAGGTTCCATTTCGTATGAATCTCTATACGTCTTTCGCCCCCACAAATTTCAGCTGACAGCGCTGCGTGTGTTGTGTTGTTCGAGCCTAGTCTACGCCATCATATCTTTCCTAGCTGTTCAATAAATTAAGATTCTGCCAACAAGCTCACCTTAAAATAGGTGCCTTTAGTGTGCTACGAAATGCTTGGCATTTAGGGGACATATTTACGTGAAGATTGTGGTGTGGATTGAGAGCAAACAGGGCATGTAGTGCAGCGGGCATATATGAGATGTAGTAATTACAGTTAGAGAATGATATGCAACATACCCACAGCTCGGAAGTCCACATCTATCTATCTATCTATCTATCTATCTATCTATCTATCTATCTATCTATCTATCTATCTATCTATCTATCTATCTATCTATCTATCTATCTATCTATCTATCTATCTATCTATCTATCTATCTATCTATCTATCTATCTATCTATCTATCTCTCTATCTATCTATCTATCTATCTATCTATCTATCTATCTATCTATCTATCTATCTATCTATCTATCTATCTATCTATCTATCTATCTATCTATCTATCTATCTATCTATCTATCTATCTATCTATCTATCTATCTATCTATCTATCTATCTATCTATCTATCTATCTACCTATCATCACTTCAAAAGTACAGGGTGGGGTAAGAAAAAACTTTTGTGAGCTTGAATAAGCTTCTCAGATGATTACAGGTCAGCAGCGTGCAGTGACAGCATGCAGAAACAGACGCACGTAAGCCTAAGAACAAAAGAGTATACATTCTTGCCCATGATTACGAAAAAAAACGTGACAAGTACACAGAATTCAGTGAAGAAGAAAACAACTCGAAAATGATTTTAAAAATAGTACATCACAAATGAAGTTTAAACTGACATTTAGTATATGAGCTCACGCGGGACATGCAATAGTTAGGTTGTGTATCTTTTTTGTATATTCGCTTCTTTCTATCTATATTTTAATCGCTTAGTCTTCTGCCCCCAACATAAGATAGCCAGGCGTGCGCCTGGCTGACCTTCCTGCCTGTCCTTCCTCTTCTTCCTCCTTCTGATGACTTTACAAAACATGTGAGTGTGGTAAGGCAAGGTTAAGAGAAGATCAGCGGAACAGGTGTCTGTCTTGTAGTGAACATAAAATGCGCTGGCAATGAATATGACTACTGATTCTTTAAATGAAAACCACCGTTGTTGCTTTCGAGAGTAAGCACACTTGATCACTCCTTTCGTTTCGTTTCAGTATTAGCGATTCACCCTATAATTTTGCGCAGCCTCACTAAAATTTTAGCCACTGATAGCACAGCGCGATACATATTCGCTGCGAGTTGTTTGCTGTAGATTTGTGACGCACTAACATGATTAAGCTCGGTAATCTCGCATTTTGCGCGCTCAAGCGCGCGTCGATCGCCGACCGTAATCTCTTGATTTAGCGCCGGCATGCATGGTCAGGCACCTGTATAATGTCTCCGGCCACTTAGGCCAGCCTGTCTCTTCGCTCCGCCAGTTTCTTTATGATACGTATTATTTTGCGTTGCTTTATGAAGCACCACATGAATGCTGGGCCGTTGCTGTAGCGTTTGCCGACAACGCGTTTTCTGCTACCTGAGCTCTGATGCTATCGCCGGCTTTTGACTAGAAAGAGTGGGTAACGATTCAGAGTACTTGGTACTCTACTATGGGAGAGCTTAAAGCCGTCCCGTTGGCGTCACACAAGTTCTATTTGAGGTGAGAACTTTAAACAACGACGCTGTTTAGGCTAGCTGTTTTTGTGTGGTTTGATACAAAGAGCTATCATTGTCATAAACAGTTATGTGCAACAGGAATTGGGCTATTCGCGCTAATGATCACTGGTTCACTAAAAGCGAGTAAAGCAAGACTTGGCCTAATAAATGGCTGCGATGTGACGACTGCGAACCTATGGCTTCGAGTACGCACGACGAAACAATACTAACGAACGTGAAAGGACAATGGTGGCTTCGGGAAAACGCCGAAGCGATGGAGGGCCTACGCCAACGATGCCGTGCCCGTGTCGCGTCTATGACTGTCTGTGCTTTAACTCGAACCTCTCTGCGCTGAGAATTAATCCGGAAATAACCCAGAAACAACCTGCATCACCTATGTAAATCCTACAGAAGTGACCAGATTAGTCTTCGAAATCGTCCAGTGTCGCTGTTTCAAGGCTCGTGCGGCTCAGCGCAGTCATGAAACAAAACTCGCAACTTTTTTTTATTTGTTGGCTGTCTGGCATGACCGCAGACGCGGGACAGGGGGAGGGTAAGTACTGAGATACTGAATAGAGGCAGCAATATAAGCGTTCTTCTTGGGGGAGGGGGATGCAGTATACCGTGAAATGCCGAGAAATCACCCCCTCTACTACCCTCACGGTGAAGAATAACCCGACAAGATTTGGGAGGAGGGTGCTTTCTCAGTCCCGCAACGATCACGCGAAGGCACTTTGAAATCTCACTAAGGCACTCGGTCCCGCAAAGGCACTCCTTTTAACACGAAAGTGTTTTGTGGCGGGGGACACCATTATAGAGTTTCCCAAAATTAACTAGAGGGCAATCTGGCGCTGCGATCGTTCAGCGACCATGAGAATGATGGGTAGTACGCACATTTGCCTAGTCTTCGTACTTGTGGGCGGCGAATCGTACTTGCGGCTTTGTTTATTACTGGTTACGGTTTTGTTTTGAAAGAAATAACAAACCCTTTTGAACTTAGGGACTTGATTCAACATAGTAAGCTTAAAAAATGAGGTTTTGAAGCGCAAGCGGTGGTCATTGGCTAATTTATGTTTTCGTGAAAAAACAGCTTCAAGCCACACGAACACACGCGGAGTCAGAAGCAGGCCAGGAGTATGAAAATTAGACAAATGTGTGTACTACCCATCATTCCCATGCTCGCTGAAGCACCGTGTGTTGCAACTCCCATAGACACTAGCGCCAGAGGTCCCTCTAGTTAGTATTGTGGGAAACATTATGGACACCATGACTCCGTGACGCATTTCCGTTACGGATATGGCGTTGTAAAATACTTGCTAAAAGCTCGTAAAGAAAAAAAAACGGGGAGAGAGAGATAAACAACAAGAGGGAAGGCAGGGAGGTTAACCAGGCACATGACCAGTTTGCTACTCTACGCTGGGGGAATAAGAAGGGGGCATAAAGATGACAGAGAGAGAGAGAGGAAAGTATAAATTCTCTAATAGGGTGACGAACCAGTGCACTCGCACTCCTCAATGCGCGACGCTTACCAGTAAACAGCCGAGCGACCTTTCTCCACGACGCTAACGGCAAGTCATTTATATACACCATGTGCCGTTGGCAGTCCTCAGAGCTCTACACTTCGTGGCGTTTTCGTCATCGGTAGCGATATGGCACGACAAACATGCTCTGGGCCTCACCCCACACGTCGATGTGCTCGCATGCCTCCACACGGCATGGTCAATGTGCGTATAGATGTTATCTAGCGTCGTACAGCTGAGTAGCGCGCGCGTTTACATCCGGATTCGCGCACTCTGTATACGTCTAGTGCTTCCACCACGACATTGATTTGAAGTTACAGTAGTGAAAGAGAGCACGGATGTCACTTCGCTCGCTGCCGCGGCCGCGTTTACAAAACGAGCGTGCTGCTTACACACGAAGAAGTAAGAATCGGGACCATTGTTCGCGCTCCTCAAGGTCTATACCTGTGCTTTCATGCCGTACGCCTTTCTTTCTGTTTGAGCAATGTGCTCTAAGCCTCGAGCTTAGACGGTTGTTTGTTCGCGCTAGTCCTGTGCGTGTTTTCTCATTGAAAAGTGTGCGCTCCGAGTTTTTAGCTGCTTGCCGTTCTTCGCGTTCTTAGAGCGACTGAAGCAGAACTAATCCCTTCGCCCTTGTGGCGAAACAGTGCACAATGAGTGCTCAACTACCTCTGCGAGGGCACTTTTCATTTTTGTGTTGCACCGATTCCTACAAAATGGGGATGAACCACGTTTTTTTTTTCTATTTTTAGTGGATCTCCCGCTGCCATGTTGAATTCGGGTGTTGCGTAAGTTTGCGTACTATATCCGCCAACGCAAGAAGGTCACCAAGAGATGAAGGTCTTTTACTACGATCGAAGCGATCGATTCATGACGCCTGCATACAACGTATCCAATAGATTCACCAATTGTCGATACCGCAAAGTTTTAGAGCATTAGTTTTGTATGTCATACGAAGAGAAATGCAAGTATTAGTGCGATATCATTAATATTCATATTGTCTGCGGTCGAAAAATTGAGAAAGTTGCAAATAAATAAATAAATAAATAAATAAATAAATAAATAATAAAAATTTATAGCTAGAAGTGACAATCCAGGCCGTATGCGGGACAAGAAGGTGTTCTATACTAAAGGAGCTGCGTTATTGCTTGAAACTGCTTCAAAAAATACTATATGAATGTCATGTTATAAAACAAGTCTGCTTAACACATGTAATAGTGCGCAGCAGAAACGTGGAATTTTTCCACGCGTTCAAACACGAGAATTGCGCAACAATCGGGCGTTTCAAAGGCCCGCCCCTTTACAAAGCGTTCGGACGTATGTAATTATCATCAGCTGCAAAACGAAGTGAGCAGCTGCGTAGGAAAATGGGAGGAAAAGAACGGCAGGGAGGTTTCCAGCCTGTGGGCAGCCGGTTTGCTACCCTGCGCATGGGAGAGGGATGGGGGATATGAAAGAGCGGCTGCGTAGGTTCGCGTGTTGCCCTATACGGACGCGTAGTGGGCTCTTCGCTTATTCGCAAAAGGAACAATTACAACGTAGCTGGCAATTAACAAGTGGGCTTACAACATGCATTCAATTACGCTTTGAAACGGCCAACGTTACGCATGCAGTCATTCGTTCTTTGAAGTTACGGCGTGGTTGAGGCATGCACCTTAAGCCGGAGCGAGGCTAGGAATTGAGAATACGATGCACACGTGGCACTATTAGTCTACTCTCGAAGGGATGCTCAAGTGTCCTCCACGTTTTCACACAAAAATTTCTTATTCCGTGGTCCACCACGGCTTCGCTAACGTATTTCCATCACGGATATGACGTTGTAAGATATGTACATTAACAGATTGCAAAGAAAAGAAAATCTAAAAGGAAAGATCCTGTCTCGGGGTGTCGAACCCACGAGCTGTCAATCAGCAGCGCTAACCACCACGCCACGGTGTGCATGCTTTTTACAACTGCTTTATTTCCACTCGCTGTTTCTTCGTTGTTTTTCGGGAAGACCGCAAGTTATAGAAGGAGCAAAGCGCGGTATACTACCATGAAGGAGTTCGCTCGGCCACAAAGCACATGAGTAGAATAACCGAACGAGGTGCGGAATACAAAAGCGTGGAAGCGGATCTCGGCGAGGGTGCTGTGCATCATTCCCGGCACTTCCGTTTCCGGCTTCTTTGATCCGGCCTTCTTTCCCACCACGGTCACTTGTTTTGGCCACTCCGGTTGCGTCCACATTATCCCGTGTCTGTAGGATAATGTTCCAACTATGTCAACTCAACTGAAAGGGGCTCACCCAGACTTTCGTGGTTGACAGTGTGCGCTGATGAGTGTGTTTCTGAGTAGTTTGGCGCGCACACAAGCAGGAACCGAGGGCTTTCTGTTCGTGTTGTGCGCTCAGTGAAAGGCACTCACTACGATAGCGTGCGCAACTTGAGTTAACGCCGAGTTTTGAATTATGGAGTGTTCCTTCAAAATTATAATTTCATTCATTTTAGAAAAAAAAAGACAGACACTAATGGATAATATAAACAACAAAATTCCATCTGCTGAATTTTAAAACCACACTCAGTTGTAAGGCACCAAAATGTGGGTCCATGCCAAGGAAGGATAGAAATGCTTTGAAGAACTCTACAGTCTGTTCCGAAACATAATCTAATGGCGTGTTTGCGCCAGAAGAACAAAGAAAAAACGCCATAAAGTTTTTTTTTCTCGCTGTAGCGTACCACACGCCTAGGTCGGGACAATCAAGTTTCCATTAAAGTTTTGGAGGGTGAGATTTTAAAGCGTCGACTTGTCAGGATACTTGGTTCGAACGGAAGCGGTCCGTATAGGAAGCGCATCACTGAGTACTTCTGGATGAAATGGAAGACTATCTCTTTCAACTATGACCCACACACTCCTGTGAGCCACCAAAAACAGGAATCGATATAAATTGATGGCGTTGCAGTCCTCACCAAGAAATCACCTCGACAAAGGTAGAAACTTGCAAAGGTCCTCGTTGCTTACAAGGTTGCTGCAGTCATGTGCCATTATCCGAGATTCAGCGAGCGCAAGCAGTTTGCTAGTGCTAGACGAATACAAAAAAAAATTGTCCGCCTATACTATAAGAGTGACTTGGAGGGATTGCGTTGTTGGCAGGGCCGTAGCCAGGGGTATGTTTCGGGAGATTGCGGGGGGGGGGGCGGGGGAGACTTGTTGAAGGCATGAAAATACCATTTTTTATTATGGTCCTTGGTAAAACACGCAACTTCATCTGAATTTTCGGAAAAGAAAAAAAGACTGGCCCCTACATCGCCCTCCCTTCCCGTCTATGGGCCTGGTTGACGGAGGCATCGTAGCGTTGCCTTGCAACAAACAAACAACAAAGCAGAGAAGAAGCTTATCATGGACGAGCACCAGAGCGAGATAAAAAAAAACTGCTGAAAATACATATCGTCTGTTTCCTCACGCCTCGCCGCTTGCCAGTGAATACCCGCATTCAAAGTGAGCACCTGTAAGCGTTTCGTGCGGGCGAGTACGGTTTTGTGCGTGTAAACGATTGTGCCAAATCACACCTGAACAGGTTTAGCTTAAGAAAAGCAAGATGGTGAAACAACACTTGGTGCCGTTGTGGTGTAGGCTGATGTCTTTGAGGTTACACCACTTGAGCTATACCACATCGACGTTCTCCCGTCCGCTCTTCCTGGCGTGAGAGCGCTCTTGCGCTAAACCTAAGAGCGTTTGAACGGCCCTGAAACACTTTTTCAAGTAACCATCGGATGGATTCACTACAAGAACTCATTGCCTTAGGAATTCAACGCCGCAATTTTTTTTCAAAAGTCATCCAGTATGAGCGGAGTCAAAATAATTTGTCACGCACTGCAGGCGCATTCTTTCTTCCTTTATCCCGATGAAAGCGCTGGAAGCTAAGAAGGGAGGGATGGCAGGGGCAAAGAAAGACGTCCTGGGTGCCTCGTGACCTGGAGCACTGTTTTCTTTTTTTTTTTCGAAGCGTGCCTTTTTTAGTGTGATTGCGCGTCCACGCGTGGATAAGTCGCGGCATCCCGCGGCGATTTTTGTAATGACTGAGCGCGCCATGTTCAAATCAGTGAATGGCTGATGGATATCCTTCTACGAGTGATTTTTGAGCATCTTCCGCCATTTGTCAAAGAAAGAGAAAGCAATTTTAGCTGACTTAGATAATTTATTGTGAAGTTCAGGCCGCGTGTTGCGGTAAAATATATAGCAGCGTTTTCTGCCCAAGATCAGAAAGTGTTGCAGGCCCCTTTTAACAACTACCTTCTCATCTCAAGGTCATGTACGTGCTTGCGGAACATCTTGTGTACTGCGGGTTTCCCGCAGTACACAAGATGTAGTCTTTACGCAGTACACCCATTTCTGCAGTGCGAAAATTCGCGTGAAAGCAACAGGCCAATAACACTCGCAGGGTGGCTGCAAACAGCGATGCACACGAAAGCGTCCAACAGGTGAGACTCGGAAACAAATAGTGCAACTCGGTCACTCGAAATGTTTTCTGCTTTTCATCGACGTGAAAAATCCTATCGCCGGTAACTAACTAAAAATATAGTGAACTATGCAAACTAATTATTTTTACCTTTAAGAAAACGCAGTGTAACCTGCAGTGTCATTATACGCAACCAGTACAATGACAACAGTTCCGCACATGCGAGTTCAAATGTTCGGATTTGAAGTACCTGAGCTATCGACTGCACGCTACCTCGGCCAGCGTTGCCCAGATATGTAGGCGATTGTTCGGCCGGCGCTGGTTCGGCCACCAATGCCGAGAATTCCCTAGGTCGCCAGAAAGTCCTCGGGGTGTCAGATAGTCCCTAGCCACCTGCTCATCCTTCTTCGATCTCCCTCACAGGGAAGTATTTCTACGGACGGAACATTATCAATATAATATGCGTATCAAGACCGCGATGTTATTATGAGTGATGCCGTAGTGTAGGCTTCGGAAATTTTGACCACCTGGTTGAGACAGCGAGTAGCTGTCTCAACTAGGATTTTTCATTTGAACCAAACTTGCGCGGTGTATTGGCGTCATTGTATAAATTCAGTAGTTGAGCGTATATCGTGGATGTAGCGTCATCGCCTACCATCATCATCATCTTCTTCTTCCGACCATTTTCTCTGCAATCCTAGAGATCGATACGTCAGCCAGAGATTCATCTTAAGTGATGAAAATCTGGTGCAATTTTAAATCACTCGGGAATCATCGCATAGATAGCAGCGGTTCATAAACTACTCTTCTCAGTAACTTTCGGCGTCATGGCTGTCGGCTATTTGCTTTGACGATATCGTGACCTAATTGTTGCGAAGTGTTTTCTGAATATTCGGTATGCTGTACGTTGGACCTCGCGCATGAAAAATATAAAACGTAGCGTGTAGGTCACGTAAACTGACATGACTGGTCCGCGTTACGTGGCTCAATACGAAAGACGGTAGGAAAGGAACGATAGAATCTCGCCATGAGAAAAAAATGATCTTGAGGGCCTTGAAGGAGACACGTACAGTAGTTTGGACGTCGCCTAGAGCCCACAACCGCTGTTTACGTATTTTTTTTTCAGTATGCACCGTTTTAAATACATATGGTGGTTTTGGGACGTTAAACCTCACATATCAATCAATCAATCTATCTATCTATCTATCTATCTATCTATCTATCTATCTATCTATCTATCTATCTATCTATCTATCTATCTATCTATCTATCTATCTATCTATCTATCTATCTATCTATCTATCTATCTATCTATCTATCTATCTATCTATCTATCTATCTATCTATCTATCTATCTATCTATCTATCTATCTATCTATCTATCTATCTATCTATCTATCTATCTATCTATCTATCTGTCTGTCTGTCTGTCTGTCTGTCTGTCTGTCTGTCTGTCTGTCTGTCTGTCTGTCTGTCTATCTATCTATCTATCTATCTATCTATCTATCTATCTATCTATCTATCTATCTATCTATCTATCTATCTATCTATCTATCTATCTATCTATCTATCTATCTGTCTGTCTGTCTGTCTATCTATCTATCTATCTATCTATCTATCTATCTATCTATCTATCTATCTATCTATCTATCTATCTATCTATCTATCTATCTATCTATCTGTCTGTCTGTCTGTCTGTCTGTCTGTCTGTCTGTCTGTCTGTCTGTCTGTCTATCTATCTATCTATCTATCTATCTATCTATCTATCTATCTGTCTGTCTGTCTGTCTGTCTGTCTGTCTGTCTGTCTGTCTGTCTGTCTATCTATCAACCGTTTTAAATATACAGTGCCGAGTGTTAATACTTCAGTTGAGTAACGCAGTGCCAGGAACGTCATGTCTCTGAATCGGTGATCAACAAAAAATTGGCGGTGAAAGGAACAGAAACGCGTGGCCTTCGTTGTCATATAGCGTAACCTGATGGAAATAGCTAGCTTTGGTGTGGCTCGCGAAAAGTCGAGCTGTTGTCAAACAAATCGGTGCCTTCGATGGACAAGAAGACGATGAGTAAGATGCTTTTCGACGCTATCATGCTGAGCGAAGGGAGCAACCGGCAGAGAGTGTGGACCGCGATTCGGGCCTTCGTCAAATTACTCGCTCCGTTCCTCATCGGCCGGCGGAGAAAAGCAGCTCAAAGCAACAACCGCCGCCATTCAAGATATTGGCCACATTCAGGGAGCGCATATGGGTTCTCGCCCTAAAAGCTATACAAAAGACGACAAAAAAAAAAAAAAAGACGCAAAATGCTCCAAGTGCATATTTTATCGTTTTTTTTCTTTATTCGTGGGGGAGTGTTCTTTGCGAATGCAGCTAGATATTCAAGCGCCGAGATCAAAGTTCAGCCGAAGTGAAGCTCCAGAGTGCTTCGACGTTGGCGCAGGTTTCACCGCGTCTGTTCGGTGTCGTGGGGGGCTTTCAAGAACGGAAAAACATTCAAGGAGCTGGCTTTTCATAGCTTCATTACCATATGGAGTCTTAAAAAACAATAGTTTCCTTTCATCAAAATAGAGAGATCTCCATGAGCCTCGTCTAGTCGCCTCGTTATAGTATATATACGTCCCTTCCCGTTCGTATCCCGAATAACATAGAACGGAGCCAGTTGGTAGGCATTATTTGTAAAACTAAAGTGCGTGCAAACCCGGACACTAGACAGAAGTCAGGACACCACGAACGCCACGAACGCATAGCGGCCGGAAAAGGAAGAAGACATAAAAGGTTATCAGTGCGTGCGCATGAAGTAGGCAGACGTATCAATCTGCCTCGCGCGGGGTGTGTAGGTCACAGATAACTATTAAGGCATCGGTTTCATCTTTTATGCTAGTTAATCGATGGTTAATCAATCCGCAGCAGGCGAATAATGACGTAGTGGGTTATGTCATATCATCATCATCATCATCATCATCATCATCATCATCATCATCATCATCATCATCATCATCATCATCAGCTTGACTACGTCCACTGCGGGATAAAGGCCTCTCCCATGTTCCGCTAGTTAACCCGGTCCTGTGCTTGCTGCTGCCAATTTATACCCGCAAACTTCTTAATCTCATCTGCCCACCTAACCTTCTGTCTCCCCCTAACCCGCTTCCCTTCTCTGGGAATCCAGTTAGTTACCCTTAATGACCAGTAGTTATCCTGTCTACGCGCTACATGCCCGGCCCATGTCCATTTCCTCTTCTTTATTTCAACTATGATATCCTTAACCCCCGTTTGTCCCCTAACCCACTCTGCTCTCTTCTTGTCTCTTAAGGTTACACCTACCATTTTTCTTTTCATTGCTCGCTGCATCATCCTCAATTTAAGCTGAACCCTCTTTGTAAGTCTCCAGGTTTCTGCTCCGTAGCTAAGTACCGGCAAGATACAGCTGTTATATAACTTCCTCTTGAGGGATAGTGGCAATCTACCTGTCATAATTTGAGAGTGCTTGCCGAATGTGCTTCACCACATTCTTATTCTTCTAGTTACTTCAATCTCGTGGTTTGGCTCTGCGGTTATTACCTGCCCTAAGTAGACATAGCCTTTTACAACTTCAAGTGCACTATTACCTATCTCGAAGCGCTGCTCCTTTCCGAGGTTGTTGTACATTACTTTCGTTTTCTGCAGATTAGTTTTAAGACCCACCTTTCTTCTCTCCTTGTCTAACTCCGTAATCATGAGTTGCAATTCGTCCCCTGAGTTACTCAGCAATGCAATATCATCGGCGAAGCGCAGGTTACTAAGGTATTCTCCATTAACTCTTATCCCTAACTGTTCCCATTCTATGTCATATACTTCTTTAAAATATACGAATAATGGAGTAGTCGATATTATACAGAAAACCAAGACTTAAAGCATACCCCTGCTGTCGCAATTTTCCCTGCTACTTCAAATATATTTCGTGTATTTTGTAAGCACAACGGCGCTAGAGACGA
This sequence comes from Rhipicephalus microplus, assembly GCF_043290135.1. Lineage (NCBI taxonomy): Eukaryota > Metazoa > Arthropoda > Arachnida > Ixodida > Ixodidae > Rhipicephalus > Rhipicephalus microplus. The sequence continues at coordinate 10,931,264 of NC_134706.1, read as the reverse complement.
GACACAACAATAGAAAAATACAGCACAAACGCAGACTAACAAGTGATTTGTAGAAACCGCTTCGCTCTAGATTTATTTAAATCGTAATTGTTGGTTTTTTTCGTTTTTTTTTACGAATGCTCTAAAATTCTACGCTTACGCAAAACTTGGACTTCTCCTACAGGAGGGTCTGCGTATAATTTTTAAAGCAAAATTCTTTCGCATTCAGCTCAGTTTAAGTGCGTAATCCCCGAATTGAGACAGGCCGGGTGGCTTCATGCGTGGCACTGGAAAGCCACAACCAAAGATCAACGGGAAGATGCGAACCTGTTAATCAGTAAAGCGTCTCGTTTGCTAATGCTGTACTTATGAACACAAAAGCAAGATATCGGAGCAAACACAAGAAGGCGGGTCATGACAGATGCAATGAATGTTTCGCACAACTATCCTTCCTCTTGGAAATTTTTCATTGACTGCTCTCAAAAATAAGCCGGCCTGTGCATGACGGTCCTCGTAGGGTGACGAACAAACAGGGCAATTCGATTACAAGCGACATGAGATGTCCCATCCCGGAATTACCCTTGTTTGCCGAGCATCCCCTAATACCACTGTGTGTACTGCCTCGGGTCTCTCTTCTCTCGCATTTTAACTCGGAGGTTTTCATTTTGGGCTTTATTCTTGCATCTCGTGCGTGGTGGACTGTGCTATATGCTGAGTGCAATTTTTTTTTCGAGGGATTCTACGCCTGTCCTAACCGACGTCGTACAATATTACTTTGTCTTTGCAGTGTCTCCCAAAACTTACCCCGCACTGTTTTGCGTTCAAAATATTTTACTGTTTGACGCTTTTTCTTAATCTGGAGAGAGATTTATCTTTCAATAAAAACGAGAAAGGTTTGCACAAACCAAACGACTGAAGGCGGGACTAAACGCAAAAACAATTCGCAAGAGAATTACATAAAAGGTGTCTTGGCACCGGCGCATATATTCCAATGATTTTTGTCACAATCACTTGATTGGTCGGCGTAACCTCGTAACAAAGCAAAGCGCATGTTTGGAATGATTTTTTTTAGCTTTGCAATCTTGGCGTTTGAGTTTATCCTTGCGAATTAAGGTCTTCTGTATGAGTTGAAACGCTATTTGTTTCTACCTGTTCTTCCTAGTTCTGTTGTCTAACTTGTATACACTGCGAAATTCCCTCTAAATGTATCTTTATGAAGTAGACTAATATTCAGCCCTTATACGAGAATATACTGTACTCCTTTGTAATGGAAAATAATCGGAAACTACATCGAAAACATTGTTTTTGTTCAATCTCATGACGTACCCGCATTAATGTTTCTCAAGATCTCCAAACAGCTTTATAACAGCCATCCTGACTTGACTAGTACAGTGCAAAATACAACACGGACGACAAACAAGCATGCACAGACAATCCTTGACCACGCGTCTGCTGCGCCCACTCTGATCATAACAAATGAAAGAAAAAATTATGGACCATCTCCCCGAAGGGAACCCTGATGGGATGCAAAGTAGCAGCGTTGAGCACGGCGTTGACCCTGTTGACACGGATGCTGGAAGAACGGTTTGAAGCGAAACTCGGTGTAGAGTTTACTCGAGTGAACGTTTGTTTGAAACGCGAAAACACGGGAGGCGGTTTGTGTTTCGTGTAAGTTTTATTAATGGGTTGGGCAAGACTTGGCAGTCGTCGCTTCGTCAGAGCAGAGACACGGGCTCTGGACTGGAGCAGGCGCGCATTTCGCCTTCACTACCATGGCCTTGTGAAAGGTGAAGTGCCCGCTGAGAAGTTCCTACAGACACGTGACGTCGAAGTGGAATGCGGCGAGCGTGCTGCAGGTGAGGAAGAGAGTGACGTCAGCGTGCCATTGTGAGAGAAGCGAGTGAAGGGAGCGGGACGTCAACGCGAAGCTGCGGCGTGACCTACTTGGCACCGCTCCAACGCATGCAATGAGGGGAACGCGTCGCGGCGCGTTCATACAGACGCACGTATACGTACGGCGTTACCCACGTGAGTCAAATAGCGGCTGCTTCACATCTTAGATATTGCACTCGTTCCATTTTACGTACGTTGATTCTTTTTTTTGGGGGGGGGGGGTTAGATATTGAAGATACAAAAAGACTCACTAAAACATAATCAGTTCTTGGCCGATTCCCCTGAGTGGGTATAAACCATGTCTGAGGTTCATCAACATCATCAGAGCTGTGTGATTTTCAGCTGTCCGTGTTGTATTTTGCTTTGTGAAAATCAATTCAATCAGAATCACGATCACCTAGCCTGGCTTTCAGTAATTTCCAGTTCAACCGCACGCAACATATCTCAAATTCAAAAGGTGAGCCTTTAACGCCAGAAGTATCAAATGTGGTGGCTCAAACATGTATGAGATCACCTCACTGCATACGATGTACATAAAGGCAATGTTTACTACGCTGCTACCGTAAAGTTCGCCGAGTGTATAAACGCAGAAAGCTGGCTTTACCGGAGGCAAATGCCACGTTCGGGTGCATTATAAATCAGAGGGCGCCTCATGCATCCACGATTCGGGCTATAGTGTCCTTCCGCTGCTTAACGTTACACCGAAAGGCCTTAAAGCAGCCTATTTTTCATACTTCGGTGCGTCTGACAGATGTGCGTACTTGTATGTTACGATACTTTATTTTTCTCTATAGCCTCAGACTCTAAGAAGGTCAGGAAAAAATAAATAAAACTAAACTAAAATAAAAAAACCCAACAGATGGTTTGGCGTTTATGGATACTGAACGATAAGTATTGCGGAGTATGGAAACTGTCAGAGCTTCACCAGCATCAATCACCGTTCAAATGCATCTGGGTTACTAGTTAGACTCGTGCAGTTGTAAGCCAGTACTTTTCGATGACATTGATGTTGAAACTATTGAGGTCATGCGGCTATACCAACATGCGTACTTAGCAATAACTACACCAAAGGAAAGCGTCCCTTATTAGTTGTTCAATCTCCATGACATCATAATTTATTAGTCAGCGTTCGTCCCCACGACTTGCGGATTATTTTGTTTCCAGGTCGAACCTCTTGCACCAAACATCACATGTGCTAACGTGATCAAACATGTGGAGAACATGGTCGGCGTGGTGAACTCCTAATAGTGAAGCGAAAGCCTGCCAGCTACATTGAACATGCCGTTGGACAGCCAGCGGTACTGCACTTGGCAGAATGCACTTGGAAAACTGTCACATTATGAACGATAGGTAATGTATGTAACTTATGAGCAAAGCTTATTTTTATTTTATTTAGTCGTTGGTCCTTGTGTCAGCAAGAGAATAAATTAAGTGATAATAACGTCAGGTCTGCGCCTCTCCGTGGCGGTCTAGTGGCTAAGGTACTCGGCTGCTGACCCTCAGGTCGCGGGATTTAATCCCGGTTCGGCTGTTGTATTTTCGATGGAGGCGGAAATGTTGTAGGCCCGTGTGCTCAGATTTGGGTGCACGTTAAAGAACCCCAGGTGGTCGAAATTTCCGAAGTCCTCCACTAGAGTGTCTCTCATATTCGTATGGTGGTTTTGGGATGTTAAATCCTACATAATCAATCAGTCCTGCGCGTAACGCGTAGTTCAGTCACAACGAAAGCTGTAAGTGCCGTTTTTCAGAGCCTTTAAAAACAGTCTTGAGGCAAATACATGGTACCCACAACACCATATATTATCATGATTTCTGTCAAGTAGGAAAGCACCCTGTGCGCCATTTGTTTTGAGAAAACTGCGGTACCTGCTACACACATGTAAGGCATCGTGTGCTCATTGTTGATGCTGTGGCTGATGACGATGAAGAATTGAGTCATATCCGAGGCTTTTGTAAAAAGTTGAATCCACTCAACGAACTACTCGTTATACGCAATTCGCCTTGAGTGACACGTCGTTCTTTTTTAGCGCTCTAGAACACCCTGTCACACATGGCAACGTGATTACTTCCATGACATGAAGCCTGCATTATATATCCGTCTCTTTGGAAATTATTTACAAGCACCGGCGTGGATATCTGGTAGAATACTGTGCTGGCACGCGGAGGGCCCACGTTATCTCATTCATTCCGAGAGGTTTTTATTTACTTATTTTTTTCTTACTTCGTCCGATAGCGGTTACGCACACCGGCGGCAGCGGCGGCGGACCACTGCGGTGCCAGATACGGCCGTTGTGATATCATAACATCTTTCGCTGCAAAAAGAAGTCACAGCGGTTGTGAAAGGTTGTGAAATGTTCGATCAAGAATAAATATTCGGCAACTGAGATTTTGAACCCAGCAACAGCACATTGAAATGTGTTTTTGCTCTTACTTTTGACGATTTCAATAGGCCTACGGTTTATTACTTCAGCGTTTCCCCTTCGTATATAGTTATCCACTTTTTTGGGGCCCATTGCTGCTGGAAAGTTGCATCACTTTCCTCATAAACAAATTCCCCTTGTTTTACTCTGTTGTGATGTCTGCATTTCAGTATCGTTGGGCCCTCATGATGTCTTTCTTGCCCTGATGAACCATGCATGCTGATGCACGGCCTGGGCACAGGTTTAACGAAAACAGCGGGTGAGTCTCGTTTATTCTAGTTCCCTTAACCCGTGAAGAATAATCACGCTGTTGGAAAAGGATATTGATTCAGCCAACTGGTTGTCATTTTTTTTTTTGCTTTCCCCATCGTCATCTAAAGGGAGCGCGACAACCCCTTACTACAACTGAAAAACGTGTTGGGGGAGTAATCCAGTCCTTGATTAACCTGCACAAAGTTGAAACGTCTTAACCTCTCGCTTAGACCTGCACGTGTACTTGATTGACAAGTGCGCCCTGTTCCTCTGGAGCATGCTCAATAGTTCGTGTTCTCCCACTTTTATGGCGCCATGCGATCTTTGAGCTGGCACTATACTGGTAGTTTGCGTTTACCTTTGGGGTCCGTGTTTGCACACCTTACGTTTTCCTGTGATGTTCTCACACTTGTCGCAGTTGATAAAAAAAAAAAGACCACTACAGGAATAGGGAGGTGATACGAGAGGCCGTGAATGTTTGGTTGTTTCTGGATCGTCTTGGCTGCTCAACAACATCTTCCTCCCTGTCGCGGACAAGCAGCTCGAGTGTTGCCTCGGCTTGAAGAGGGCGATGCCTGGCGAACAAATAAAGAGATTTCGTGGCGTCGGTTTTTTTTTTCGGATCAAACCGCTGTCAGCTCCAGAAAGGCGGCACTTCTCACGTTTACCCGAGACCCTTTTCCCCTCACTTCTCAAGTGAGTGTGACTCTGGCGTAGAGCTGGTGGTGTAGAATGCACTTTGCTTTCATTCTCTGCCTTCTTGCGTCCTCTTTTAGACAACGATGTTCCCGTTGCAACTTGGTGTATTGCGTTTAGTGACGGTGAAAGTGGACTGGCGTTCTTTTGAGAAGCTTCTTCCTCGCATGTGTCCCTTCAAACATCATCTGGCAGAGACAGACTTAATGGCTCTTCAGGTTTCAAGTTACAACAGCTGTTAGGATCTTCCCTTCTTCTTTTTGTAAGGTCACTGGTTTCCTATGGGACTTCATTATCATGCTGCGAGTCAGTCGCGGACAGATCATTACGCTCTTTGTAGAGCGTACATTTACCAGAAGGTTTTACAAACAATCAGTTCCGTTAGTGTGGAAGTAAAATTTCCCAGCGTTATGAAGCGAATGCGTGCGTGGAGGGAAGAAAGAGGTAAAGGGTGAGAGGAAGACTGCTTCACCAAACAGGGGAGGTAAGCGAGCACTTGGCAACGGCCTCTTGCAATCACAGCACGTGGTCACAGTGGACATCAACAGCTAGGAATCCGTTCGGTGGCTTTGCTTACCGTCTTTAAAGAGCTGTTCACCATCCTCTGAAAACACACACACACAACAACAAGAACAAATACGAGCGTGTTACTCGACCCTGGAGTTTCTCGTCTTTCTGGCACATTTTGTGACGCAAGAATAGTGATCCACGTGAAGTCACTATGGTAGATACTCTATAGAGCGGTACCTATACACGAAATGGCAGTTGCCAATTGCCACGTAACCTGGTTTGCCATGCAGCGGCCCACTTGTTTGTCTCGCTTAATTGAGTGTCGTGCTGATTCCTAGCTGAGTTGACTTCATTCTGTGTGTTTTCGACAGTGAAAGTAGAGATAACAGCGTGTAGTTGAGAAGTGCAAAATTACACACGCCGGCTAAATTCCCTGCCTTTGAATAAAGAGCTCTCTCTTTATGTCTGATAGGATCCACGCATAAGGCTGACATGTAAGAGTGTTTTTTTAAATAAGTGTCGAGGAGGAGATATCAAATACAGGAAGCGTACTGACAGACAGACAGACAGGCAGACAGACAGACAGACAGACAGACAGACAGACAGACAGACAGACAGACAGACATACAAACAGACGGACGGATGGACGGACGGACGTACGTACGGACGGACAGACAGACAGACAGACGGACGGACGGACGGACGGACGGACGGACGGACGCTTCAGCCCACTTTTCATCATTCACCCCGCTGATATGCTGTAATATTCAAGAAAGGAAAGCGCTGACAAAGAAAGAAATCATTTCCAGGCCACATGTTAACGTTTTCTTGGTTGTCCCAGCTGCCTCCCTAATTGTCCCTGCTAACCAAGTCGTTATTCCGTGGAAACAGCTTCCGGCATTCGAATCGCAATTAGCCCGATTCGAAACAGGGACCGAAGAATAAGTGAAAATTTCAGGCGAAGTAGGCGCCACTTATGACGTCCGCGTCTAAGACAGAAGCAAAACAAACAACGGATCCTGAGCGAAGATTAATTTTCCATCTCACCATGCCACTGTTTGCACAGGCCAGCAGGGTATATACAGTAAAACTGCGTTTCGTGCTAGTTGCCTATAGTCCAGTGTGCACACAGGACCAGTCCCTGCGTGCTTGCGCAAAAATTTCAAGATTGGTATAGGCAGTGTACCGTCCCCATCAGTGGCGTTAGACCTGTCTTGCTCCTGTTAGGAATTAACATATAGTGCAACGTAGTTTAGTGAAGCTACGTGACCCACACGGCCTACATGCCTTCGTGCCGGTGCCTCGCTTTTGTTTTTTGTACGCACTAATGGAGCCAGCGAAGAACGCAAGAAGTCATTTCCCAACACAGCACGGCTGATGATTTCGGAAGCCTTTAGTGCTGGTCGTAGAGTTATTTCTAATGTTTAGGAACACGCATCATTAATAGGCAATAGTGTCGATAGAATCGAACATTCCATACTTCGTAGTGGGGAAGGCTTGGCCGCGTTAGCTCTTCATCGTACTCCACAAAGCGCACAACAACAACAACAACAACAACAACAACAACAACAACAACAACAACAACAACAACAACAACAACAACAACAACAACAACAACAACAACAACAATAACAATAACAATAACAACAACAATATCAATAACAATAATAACAATAACAATAACAACAACAATATCAATAACAATAATAACAACAATAATAACAACAACAATAACAACAACAATAACAACAACAATAACAATAACAATAATAATAATAATAATAATAATAATAATAATAATAATAATAATAATAATAATAATAATAATAATAATAATAATAATAATAATAATAATAATAATAATAATAATAACGTGCCCTGGAACAACCGTCACGTCTAACAGTGCAGAGCTGAGATGAAAAAAATGAAAGTGGGCTGTGAAAAACATCAAGATCATGAAAGTTAACATTAAAGTGACTTCACATTCGGTTAACAGAAGAGTGTTGAAAGTAGTTGGCAGGTACCTGAAATGGTCATTTCTCTCTGCTTAATTCGCGCGGAATCCGAAAATTTACGCAACTGAGAAGCCAAGGGCAGGATTTCGTACCGCGAACTAGTTTGTAAAGAAATCTCTTTTTTTATTTCGTTTTGTTTGTTTTTATTTCGCGTGATAGTGCTTACGGACACCGGTGGTTGCAGCGGACAACTACGGCGCCAAAAACAGCTACTGTTGGGATCTCATAACAGCTTTTGGTGTTGAATGACTGGATGACGCATACACGTTAAGCCAAGCTTTTCCTCGGTCAGCTACTTTACACCTGGAGGGGAGGAAAGGGAGAGGTAATGGAAAGGAAAGGATAAAAAACGACTTTCGATCGAAACAAAGAGCTTTGAATGTGCAACGTCCTTAACAAGAATGTTCTTGAGGGTATCCATCTTCTCTCTTTCGAGCTTTCGCAAGACGAACAAGCCGTTCGAAAAGTCACGTCGGCAAGAGCGGACTCGGAAGATAAGTGGTGGCCGAGAAAGACCGGCACCATCTGTGTGGTGTGGTGGAGCACATCGGCGACAGCGCAATTAGTGGGCCCCCTAATTGGAAACGTGCGATAAGAAGACACGGCCGCCGACCTATCACGATACAACGCGACAGTGAGCTCTCCGATGCCGTAAAAGCGATGTTGTATTCTACTACAATGAGCGCGTAATTGTCTGCAACTTTTGTAAGTGTGAAAAAATGTTTTTGTGCATTCAACAAAACGTTGCCGGTTATACGAAAGGGGCAAATCGGTTCTCGGAAAGTGGCGCAGGATCGCAAGAAACAGTATTGTGTGGCCCTGCCATCGTGTGGTCCGTGGCTTCGGAAACGAAAACACTGCGAGATTAATACCGCTGACTCGGCACTCCCCCAAAACTGACAGAGAGGGAGAGAGAGAAGTAAAGATGAAATGAAAGGAGAGAAGAGCAGGGAGGTCAACCAGAAATCGGGGCATCCGGTTTGCTAGAATGCACTAAGAGAAGAGGGAATGGGGAAGACAGATGGGAAGAGAAGCGGAGGGAAGGGAGACGTGTGCAAGCTGTGATTCAGCTGCAGGCCACTGCCACATGAGAAGTACCACATTTAATTCTCCGAGTGGAGAATCGAGCTGAGCTACATTCAAACTTTACCTGAAATACTCATAAACTTGGCCCACAGCCGAAGTTTGGGTGGTCCGATCGTCACGCTGTTGAATTTGGCTGATTCTAACCAAGGACCCAATGGAGGGGCAATGAAATAATTAAGGATATTACTCTAACGGATCCAGGTTGCGTGGACACCTTTGGAATGTCTTTACCCGAAATGTAGAGACAGGAGTCGGTGATACTGAACCTCTATGGTAGGCTGTCTTTGTTGTTGTTGTTTTTTTCTACACAATGTAAACAGGAGATCGCTTCGGGATATTCTCCAGAAGAACAGACATGACGGTTTCGTGGAGCTGCTCAATGCTATGGACCAAGAACGAGTTGAATGAAAAGGCCGGACATGCAAGTAGTTTGTAGATATAAAGCAAGAGTGCCTTCAAGTGCCCTTGTTGTCCACGTATGATGGAAGGCTAAGGAAAATTTTGTTATTTAGCTACATATTTACCTTACATTCGCCATGGCAAAATGTGACACGTACATTTTCTGGGCTCGGCAGACTTGCCTGAACACGATACGCAATGAGGCAGTGTATCTATTGCACACGAACGAACGAAAACGCGACAAAATATACGAACAAATGAAAAATAAAAATAGCCTTCTTTTCTTTTTGACTAACTTACTAAAACGTGTATGCTTGCGCCGTCCATGCAAGGTTTCTTTGTCTCCACAGCGGCAACTCTGCAGCTTTTTCGAAACGTACACGTTCAGAATACGGGTGGACATGCTTGCTTGTATTTATGTGCGCATTGACACCTAGGAGTCTAAATGTATGTGGTGCCTTGGTGCCACAGGAGGAGACTCGTTTGCTGGATTCCGTGCCGGCCGGTTGTGCCCTCGCGATCTCCGGCGTCAGCGTAGCTCTGGCCGACTGGGCTCGCCCTACGTCATCTCCTGGCGCCGACCTCCGACGACAGTGTAGCTCTGACCGACTGTACTTGCTCTACGCCATCTCCTGACGTCGACAAGAGCTCTCGCAAGTGGTGCCCCGTCCTCGGACTCCTGTGACCGTGTTTCCATCTTTCTTATCTCTCCTATGCCCTCGATTTGTCGTAGCTCTCTCTGGCTTACCCCATCTCTCTTTCTCTCTCTACACCTTTATTCCTATCCTTTTAATCCCTCCTCACCCCCATCCCTTGTGAGCTACTACTGAGGTGTCGCACACTGATGCAGACAGTTGTGGGGCTCACTTTTTTTTTCTTTTCCTTCTTCTAAACATAAAAAATCCCCCCCCCCTTCGTGCCACAGGAGGGCGCATTTGAACGGACGGAGAGCGGGTACCATAACTTGATTCGCCACCCCTCCCACCCCGTCGCCGCCTCTGGTGCTGGGCAGACTTTTGATAGTGTTGAAAACTGGACATACTAAATAGACAGGTCGGAGGGTTGATTCTAGACTGAAAAGTTTTATTCACACAATGTGTATTTATTGTCATTACAAATCTACAAGAAACATGTAACAACACCGGGAAAGAAAGGTGATATTACTGGAATTTTACCGAACATCGTTGTCGTAACGCTTAACTTTTTCCTTATTACTTGGCACGGCATTGACGCGGATTGTTGTCCATTGTTCGTGTCTCGTGTGCTACCCAAGTTCGTAGCTCCCGATTGGTGCAGAGGGTGCGAGAACTTTCGGATTGTCGCTGCAAACAAATGGCAGTACGATTGGTGATGACAATAATCTAGATTTGTTAATCTGAATAACGTACACATCGCTGGGTGTAAAACAGCTTTTATAATGTATACATGAAGAAAACTTGTATGTGTATTTTTCAATAGAGGGAGAGGATAAAATGAGGGAAAGGCAGGAAGGTTAACCAGGAATTGGAGCGTCTGGTTTGCTACCCTGCACCAAGGAAAGGGAGAGTGGGAAAGAAACATGGGAAAGAAAGCAAAGAATGAAATAGATGCGTCAAAATGAAAAAAAAAAGAGCTGAGGTGCTATTGCCTATACAATAGGCCACTACCACGCAAAAAATTTCAATAAGCGTCACTGGTGTTTTGCGCGAAGACAGATCATGTCGCCTTTCAAGCAGTGATTGTTCTGACAAAAGTCTTTCGTCAAGGCGAGCTAACGCAGAAGGTATTTTTGAATAATTCCTTGTAATTTTGAATAAAAAACTATTATTCCAGGGGCAGGCTTTCGAAATAAAAAAAAGTAATCGTCTACCGTGCGAATGCTACTACATGTTTAGCTGAATCAGTTAGATTCATGGATATTATATGTGTGTTTTAAAGGCGCGAGGGACGTGCTTAGCAAAATGTACCATGAGCAATGATGATATAGTAATAATGGCCCATGATTTGATGTACTGGGTGTGAACTGTATACGATACTGTTACGTGGCTGTAAAGGGACCTAAAATACTGCGCCCTGAAGTGGGTTAGAATGTATAAGTATTATAATTCATGCACGCATCGTCACGTGGACAAAACCAAGCTATCTTGAAGGTGACACGGAAATGCCTTTTACTCGAAGGAAGGAAAGGGTTCTCGAGCATGTGAATCCATGGGGGCACCTATCCTCGATACAGCGACAGTTAGTTCCGTCTTGAGACGTGAGCAGGGCGCAAATGGTGAGGTGCCAGCAGCCGATACTGGAGTGTGTAGCGTTAGGCTGTGCATTAGCCGCTGCTGTGCTGTTGTTCCCTGCAGAGATCTCGTTGCTTAGACAGGTGGACACGAATTACGTGCAACAGAGAAGCGGCCTGAAAACTCCATGTTCGGATAGGTCTGCTAAGGACTACGAAGGCTGTTGTGGTTTGGTTGGGGCACCCAGCTTACGAAAAAAAAGAGATAGAGAGAGAGAGAGGAAGATTCCTAAAGTAAAACCGTGTGCCAGTGATCACACTTTGCGACAATAGGCGCCTGGTGAGAGATCGCGAAATCGCGCTGTCGGAGAAGAGGAGTCTCTACTATCGTGCTTGATGAACGTGAAAAAATTACAGCATATCCACAGAATGAATGATGATGAGTGGGGCGAAGCATCTGTCACTTTGTCTGTGCGTCTATCCGTCCGTCCATCCGTGTCTGTCTGTCGTCTGTCTGCTTGACTGTCCGTGCGTCCGTCCGTCTCAGGTCATTTCATCATATACATGTATTGCCATCTAGCAGACGATCTAAGGACCACTCTTTCGGGTATGTGCAACCGGTGGTTACGCACTACAACGAGGGACGCACAAGCCATGCCATAAGGAGCTTCGTCCCTAAAAGGGAGATCGCGAAGAGTGAGCAAATACTCGAATGCATTTCTAGTCGAAAAACAGACAGGACCAACAAAGAAAAGACACACGACTCGGTCGCGCCTCTTGCGGTGTTCGAGGGCCATGCATTTAAACCAAACTCGACCAATTTGCCATGCTACTGCAAATGCTAACCCGTTCATTACAGCGGTTAAACTGTGCGCCATAACGATGGGAGTTACTGAATGAGTGGCGCGGAGTGGCATTGGCGACTGCGGAGCGCTGAAACGAATGTTCACTGTTGAAACGAGTCTCAGCGGGTATTGTGTGGGCCGAAATCGGGACGTTTAACGGCGCTTACGGCAATACGCGACCGAACTACGCTGTAGAAGTCCCTGCTTTCATTTCGGAAGTGAAGTTCTGGACGGCTTGACAGTTTTCTCATGTGTTTTTTTTTTACGAGTGGAAATGACGTAATCCTTTTTTACATATATAAGAATGCGCCCGCTCTTGAACTAGAGTACCGGTAAAAGTTGCAACGAGAGGCCCGATTTATTGATGCGAGATTTAGTTTTGGTCGACCTAAATCCAACCTAAACAAGTTGCACCATTCAGCATCTTAAGTAGCGTGGATTACTGAGGATGATTTGTAGGAACTGGTAAAGAAACAAATTGGCGAAACACTCATAGTTCGAAAGAACGGCTACTCTGGCATTTGCCTATCCAAGGAAGACACCGCAACCGCTATACGAGCGCAGGGAAGAGAAGTGTACGTATAGGCGAGCGTGGGCGTGAAATTGTATATACCGTCCCTATTTTTCTCGAGCTCTCGGAAAATTGAGACTGCTCTCGCGTAAAATGAGATTTTTTTTTCTCGAGAAGCTTATTTTGCGTTACTATAAACATGACTCGGCGCTTTTTTTTATTCTTGCCGGTTAGGATCGCACGCGTCAAGGATTCTCTCAATATGAGCGCATGATGGTCTGTCTCCTTTCGAGTTGTTTCTTTTCATTGCTCAGAATACGCCCATCAAAAACAAGAGGCGCGTTCCGATTATCCTCATCGCGCATGAAAAGTGGCCCAAGTTTGTGCAGTGTTTTTTTTTTTTTTACAAACAGTTCGCAAAGGGAGAAACAAAAGCTGTCATCTCTGGAAAACTTCGAATGTATGAAATATGGCAATGCCAGCACTGCTCAGAGAAAAACAAAAACGAAAAGCGGATCTGTAACATTGAAAATTTACAGCGCTCGGAAGTAAGCGAGAGAGAGAGAGAAACGAGAAAAAAGGAAAGCAGGGAGGTTAACCAGATGCTAGTATCCGGTATGCTACTCTACACTGGGGTTGGGGAATAGGGGTTTGAAAGAGAAAGGGAGAATTAGCAAATAAATAAGAGAAAAACTCCGACACACACGCACACACATAATCAGTCCACTCAGAGGCGTTCCGACAAGCCAGTAGTTCGCAAGAAGCCCAGTAGCGCTTGTACGGCTTTTTTTGGTGACGATGAGTCATGACGATGGCGCAGTATACTTTCTTCTGGCTGCGGCTGGTCATCTAACCTGTTTTGTTTATAGCTCGGAAGTAAACTTCACGAAAGCACTGGGTCCCTTATTTTACGGGAAGGATGTTTTTCGCTCAGAAAAGAGAAATTGTTTGATATGTTGGGCGCATCTGCTTTATGCAGTAAAGTGTTGGAGTGAGCCTGGCAATAAATCTCGGAAATAGGTCTGGGTGCGCGTAGTGCAAATACGTAAAGAGGTGGAGCATTAGTTGCATGCACTGTTCACTGTAAACCAGTTTACACCCTCAAGGGTGTCTTGCCGTGTGTATAACCAGAGCTATAACTAACACTCAAGACGAAGGTGTTTTTCCAAACGCCCAAAACGAATGCACCTATGTCATGGGTGTTTCGGTGTCTCCAAACACCCATGACATAAGTGTTTTAGTCTGCCAAAACACTTTTATTGCAGGGTGTTAGCTATAAACAAGCATTCTTAAGAAAGCAAAATGGTTTACAGGCTTTAGCACATATCTCTGAAGGTCAGCCTATTCTGGCTACAAAACGACACAGAAGCGCTTGTCTGCGTCTGCTCATTTTAGTCAATCCGTGCGGGTCACGCTACGCACAGTGAAATTATGTTTAATTACTGATTTGCCCAGCTTGCCGTTCTGATACAAAATCTAGTTGCGCGCTAAGCAGAAGTAAGACCAACGCGAAACGTTTGACCATAGCAAGACAGACAATCGTCTGTCGAATTGCACCAAACTTCAGGTTGGAGCATTAGGCAAATGCAAACACAGTTAGCTAATTAACAGTTTAAGTGCCATTTCGAAATCAGCCACCCTGCACAGTCCACGCATCCTAAAAACACATCCCAACACTGCCTCATTGGAGAAGCACGCACCAATCCACGCATGACTTCGAACCGTGAAAATGGACGATTCTGAAGACTAATCATGGTTGCTTTTGCTTTGTGCTTAGCTAGCTGATAGAAGTTCCAGGTTTGTTCTAAGATTATGCTACGCTTTAGGCATATCGTTTCCGATAAACACACGAGAGGAAACTCTGGCGCTTGTGTCTATGCGAGCTGCTACGCCCGGCGTTTCAGCGAGCATGGGAAGGATGGTCAGTGCACAAGTTAGTTTAACATTGCCCCGCCGCTGTGGTCTATAGTGGCTGAGGTACTCGGCTGCTGACCCGCAGGTCGCGGGATCCGGTCCCGGCTGCGGCGGCTGCATTTCCGATGGAGGCGGAATTGTTGTAGGCCCGTTTGCTCAGATTTGTGTGCACGTTAAATAACCCCAGGTGGTCGAAATTTCCGGAGCCCTCCACTACGGCGTCTCTCATAATCATATGGTGGCTTTGGGACGTCAAACCCCACAGATCAATCAATCAATCAATCAATCAAATCAAATTGGTCTAATCTTCGTTCTTTCAGTTTCGTTTGGCTTCGTGCGGCTTGCAGCTGCTTTGCCACGAGACGACAATCAGCAAAAGTGTAGTTGTTTTCTTTAAAGCACCACGTCGCTTTTGTAAACATTTTGAAGAAAAAAAAAAAGGTGGAAATTCAGGTGCTTGTTTTTCTTTGTTTGACACAATAATAATGAGAATTAACCGACAATGAATTCCAGGAAAGTGCAGAGATGATATTAGTAGTGATTTTAGCGTAAATGTGAAGAGATAAAAGTGTACGAAACTATCATTTGACGCTGGTCGGGACGGATCTGGCGACCTTCGAATAACGAGTCCGATGCTCTAGCAGATGAGCTGCAGTGGCGACCATACCCTACCTTCCCCGTCTACAATATAGTTACAATATTTTCAGTAAAACATCTTGTAGCCGCCATCTTGGGCTGTGAAATTGATCTTTTCTTGTTTTTTGCATATCACGGCGTAAATTAATATGGCCACGAAACATTGCATTCACCAACCCAACCGTTTCCATGCGTATGTGTCTACCGTAACACAGTTCGTTTAGTTGTTAAAAGGTTCAAAACACCAAGGTTAACAGCCCAACATGGCAGCCCTCAAACTCGTGCGTACAATACTCTAAAGACACACATTTAGACCTGGCAGTGAGTGCCGCTAGCAGCCATGACGGAGAGTGTGGAACACTACTTTTCAGCCTGCTGGCGACACGCAGAACATCATCTTATTACGAGTTGCATGGTAAGCTGACCATTAATCTCTCGCATACTACCTGGAGGCACACCAGAACGATAACGTCGCCAAGAGGGCCGAAAATAAGGGAGAACTTTGAGGCCAATATTTCTTTGTGAGATACACTAGTACCGAGAGCTAACAGACAATGATTTGTAGAGGGAGACGTGACAGCAGCTGACAAGGCCGTGCCGTCGTCCCAGCTTCATTGGGACGCGGGCTTAGCGAAGCGGCTGTTACGTAGCCTGGTCAAGAGTCAGTCTTCTGATCGTACCCCCGGTGCCCTCTTCTTATGTGGTCGCGTCAGCCACGGCGCTACATGTTTATTTGTAATGGTATCACGGGCAACCTGCTACGTCAGCTCGTGAAAAACATCACGCGCTATATCGTGACTCCAACAGGCAGAAAAAGTCTATTCCACAGTGACAATGTTCCACGGAGTGTTCCAGAGGTGAAGTGTGTTGCACCATAGCTGCTATCGTCGCCGAATAACACTTCCGAGTTCAAATGAATACGTGTTCCCCACAAAGTGGACGGCAGGATTGCCGCGACTGTAGCTTGGTTGGTAAAGCATCGAACGCGTTTTTCGTACGTCGCAGGTTCGGATCCTGCTGGTGGCAAATTATCCTTTCATCCACTTTTCTTCCTTCCCTTTAGGCCTAACAGCAGCCTCTTACACTTTCCTCGTCATCACTGACTGTCAGTTGTCATTCGAAACATTTCAGTGACAATCGTTGTTCCTTCGTACTAATACCCTTCGTGTTGGTGAGCACAGGCCTGTAATGCGAAACGCGTGCACGATTGCAGCGTTTATTACAGCCACTGAGGGACGACATGACAAAAACGGTCGCTCATATGGCTCTGAGCTTACTGCTATTCAATTACTCATCGTGACAGTGATGCGCGTGGGTATCTGCAGGAAAAAAATGTTGTTCTTCTGTAAACATCAATGTCTTCGCGGAACTTCTCCGGGCTCGTCCTTTTATCGACTCGTGAGAGGGGCTCTATAGGCAGACCACTTTGGCAGGGCCTTTCATCGACGTGTTGCAGATCGAAGAAGCACGGCTGCCAGCCTGTCTCTTCCACACGCTCACAACCACACCGAAGTTGGCGGTGTTTTTTTTTTTCTCTTTTGCCTCTCGCAAACGACAATGCACGGGACAAGAAAAACAAGCGCGGACTGCAGTATCTCCATGGTCGATATATTTCTTCGCTTGATACGTTTTCAGAAGTGAAGCCAATACCGGCCGCCTCTTTTCTAATATTTTTCGCCCTTGTTTCACCGCCATTACTCAAGGTGTACGTTTGAGAGGTAGCTGTCGTATAAAGTGTTGTAACGCCAAAAATATTGTTCTTTCTTATTTATATTGATCCAGTGTTAAAGTTACAATGTAGAAAAACTGTCATTCGAACGTCTAAAAATGCGAATGAATGCTTCAGGTTAATTTTTTCCTCCTTTCAGAAGCAAACTTTGTCTTTCACTTCAGCGATGGTTCTTTGTTGAGTTCTGTAAACACTTCTACGGAGAGTTCTCGGGCATTGTTAAATCTTGTTATCTCGGAGAAAGATAAAGTTAAGTCGCATGTAGCACTACCCTGGCAATAAGTGTCTTGCCAAAACAAAAAAAAAAACTGATAAAAACCAGAGTATATATAAATTAGCGCAATGGAGACGATGGCTTCTTGTGAAGACACGATACTCCCAAAGCCTGTGTCTTATTTGTCATTTCTACACTTCCTGTTGCAGCTGTCTTGAGTATATTTCTTTCTGTGTATGGTTCTGTCTAATTATCTTACGTGACATGAACGAATGTGCACAGGAGGGTGCGAATTCAAGAGAGTAGGAGCAAGAAAGTAATGCTGACGTTATTAACGAGAAGTTTTCTTCTTTTTTTTAATACGGTGCCTTTCTAGCCACGTTCAGTGATATTAAGTGTCCACTTTCTTGCCAAAGTCATTGTTAGGAAAGCGAAAGAAATAAACAAAATAAAACATTAGGAAATGATAAGAAAAGAGAGAACTAGAGAAGCTGTTAATCCTTTCGGATGCCATATATGAAGAACTGTCTGTAAATACGGGAAATCGGTACAACGTTCACTTTTTCAAGGCGCTCAATATTCTATTGGCACCGAAGTAATGCCATACATTGAATACATGGGGTTATCGTAACTAAGCCTAATAAACTTGCAATTAAAAATATATTGCACATAATGTTACAATTTACCTTCAGGTCTTGTAATACGTCTACAATAGAACTGACAGTATTAATGAATGAATAAATTATTTACCCTGAAGTCATTCGTGGTCTGTTATGGCGTGAATAAAAGGAGATATCGGGCTAGAAATATAGTGCGAATTAATTTTTGTTGTTCATATTGAGCAAAAAAATATATATATATTGCTGAATGTTGTTAGGCACCTACCGAAGTCTTGCTCCGCTTCCTGCTCTTATGAATTCTGCCACACCAACTGACAAGCCAAACGCGCCAAGCTAAACGCGCCATGCAACGATGGCTGCACGTGTCACCACATCACGCGCTGGACAAGGAACGCTGGCGGTTTTTCGAGGAGCAGCTCGAGGAAAGACGCTAGAGAAGTTGACAAGGTTTTGACCAGTGAGCTCACAACCTTTGTGTATTTAGTGGACGGGCACAAGTTCGCCACTAATAAATAGCTGTTTTAGCTTGCGGCACTGTATTTGTTCGTTACAATATATACTTTTCACGTGGTTCCCAGTAAGCGGCTGTGAGCCACGTTACACCGCGTTGAACGACTCGCCGAACGTGGGAGTGCCCTCAGCCAAGAGGGACCGTACGCAATTAACAGTACACTGCGGAGTGAAGTTGAATGACGACAAGTATATTATGCAGGAGGATCAATTCATCCGAAGCACGATATATTTTGCTCCTTCTTAGCCACTAGTCGATACAGCTAACGAAAACTAGTTGTGTACACTATTGTTTACTAGCGTCTCAAATGGTTAAAACAAAATATGAAAACGGTGATGGCAGCAAGGACAAAGCATAATGAGCCAACCAATGAATAAAGAAAGGCTGAAGATGCACAGCATTGTCATCATTCAGCCTTCTTGCATCGATTGAGTTAGTGCACGAAATATTCTGCGAAAGAACGTAAGCTGGTAGAATGCGCCCTTTATATCGTGAAACTGAAATCGAAGGCTTCCCTTGACGATTCGCTCACGGTAGGGAGACATTACGAGGGACAGATTATAAAAAGAAAAGGACACAAAGTGAAGAACAGAAGAAGGCGATATGCTCGTTTCGTTCACACCGAATCTGTGGTTCTCTTTAATCTGTCCTTCGTAACGTCTTGCTATCGCAAGCGCATCGCCAAGCCAGTATGAACCAACTAGCCCGTTTCGATGCATTACTGAAATCGCAGAATATTTGTTGTGTCGCATCGAGTCGAGACTCAAGGCGATCGTTTCATACGTGGCGTAAAGTAGGGTGACGTGCAATGCTGCATGGGGGAAAGAAAAAAATAAAGGTGGCACCATTACGTCACGCGAGGGAAGCACACCATGTCGGCCCAACACGTGACCAAAACCTCATAGCGTGTGGTAGGTTTTAGTTCTCTCAATATTGTTCCGTTATTGAACCTGCTGCGAGAGCAGGCTGGTCTGCGCCGAACAAGTGCGTTTCGAATAAAAGCTACCGGGCGCCACACTCTCTGAAGTCTCGGCAAGGACTGTTGTTTGCGTGATCTTGATGCAAAAGGTCACGTGTTGGGTTGACACTGCTGGCTTCAAAACGTGTTGGCTTGCAAAGATTGGCAGTGTGACGTCATGTTTCCTCCTTTCTTCTTCTTTCTCCACGCTTGAAATACGGGACTCTCAGTACGTTCCCGCCATTTTTGTTCCTTCTGCTGCGGCCTGAGCGGACTGCATCGCTCGTTTGGGCAAGTCGACTTGCAGCGGCTGTGGCGGCATCTGCGACTTCGCGTCGGAAGAAGTCGTGGACGAGTGCACTTGTCGTCTGCTGCAGCTGCTGCGTACTTCCCAAAGGCACAGATGTCTTTTTTTGTGTGTGTTTTACTTGTATTTTTGTCCTAGTCTTCGTCTTTTCGTTCTGTACTTTTCTTCTTCCTCTCCTCCTATCTTCATTTCCTCAATTTATTCTCTACTCCCGAAACAGTAGGCAAATCGTCCACCCCTCCAGGTGGTGTTGGCAAGCTTACCCTCTCCCACTTTTTTCGGTGTTCTTTGAGTATACATAAGCAAATAAAAACACACATCATATACAAACGTACATATGCAAACGAAATATTAACAATAACAGAAGAAGCAAGCGCAAACTCTATGTGCAGTGGCTTTGTTGTTTTCGGAGTGTGATGTCTTTTTTTTAAGTATTTTTTGGGCATCTCTCCTGATGTAATGGGTTGGCTTCCTTCATAACTCGTGCAATAGCATGTCGAAAGCGATGAAGCCCTTCGTGGTGTTTTTACGGACTATTCTGGTATGGCTTCAAGAGTGTATCGCGTTTTATTTTCGGAGGATTTCTTTTTGTCTTCTGATAGTTGAGATGGTCGAAAGTGGGTGAGCGGCCGTTCTGTGTTCCATTGAAAAGAGTATATATTTTTTGTCCTTGCATCACCCTGCGCTATCTCGCATTTTTTTTCTATGGTTCGTGCCATGCCTGGCCAGGGATGTAGCCGAAAAGCAACCTACCTAGCCCATGTCCCTTCCCCCCCCCCCCCCCCCCAGAATTTTTTCACCACGGCATACTGAGCGAAAAATGTGCATTTCAAAGAGGTGCCCCTCCCCTCCTTAAAATCAAGAAGGTGCCTTCCTCAAACAAAAAAAAAATCTGCCTACCTTTTAGTACTTGGAAGCGTATTACTAGGCGAACACGTACCAGCTTGGCCCTGTTACAGCCCTATTATTGAGGCGATAGCCTTATAAGCCTCATCAAACGAGAAATTTCAGCGGTGGCGGCGACCATCCCGCCGCCCGCGTCCAGGGCGAGTGACAATAACAAATCATCGCATGATGATGTCATCACATGACGTCATCACGACGTTACGAGGAACATAAATTTGTGACGTAAATATGGTGTCAAAAATTTGCGGTGTGACGTCACGTGACGTAACGGCACACAGTGCCGTTGGGGCACTCTCCTTGGGGGGAGGGGGCGAACAAAACGAGAGAGAGAGCGACCTCCAGAGAAGAAAGTGAAGACGGCGCTTGGCACGTGAAGCCATGGCTTGAGTTCCCTGCTTCCCTCATACGAAGAAGAAGAAGAAGAAGAAGAAGAAGAAGAAGAAGAAGAAGAAGAAGAAGAAGAAGAAGAAGAAGAAGAAGAAGAAGAAGAAGAAGAAGAAGAAGAAGAAGAAGAAGAAGAAGAAGAAGAAGAAGAAGAAGAAGAAGAAGAAGAAGAAGAAGAAGAAGAAGAAGAAGAAAGCAGCTGCCACTGCTGCTGCTGCTGAGTTTGAGCAGCAGCAGCAGCTTTCACCTTCAGGTGATCTTAAGCTACGAAGGATCGCTTGAATTTTCTAAAAGCCTTTCTTTTTTTTGTCCACGATTCCAATGGGCGGGACACTCGGGTTGTTTCGGCAACAACATACCATGTGGTACAGGGTGTTTGCAGAGTACGGGCAGTAGTGACAGCTCCTGCTGTAGTTGCCGGGGCACATTGCATGTAGTAGTGTACCGTGCGGATAGGCGCCTGCCTGTAGCCTTCTCCAGGTCACCGCTTGTTCTTTGCTCAGCCTTTTGTTAGCAGGTGGTTATCGGCGTAGCTGTTTCCGGTAGTGCGCAAGTATGTCGGAGTATTTTCTCGGTATTGACTCCTCTTTGTTCCCGGAGTCCAAGTACCACTGCGGAGAAGACCGGTGTATATGCTCTCGGGCTGCGGCTTGCGCCGCTCGGTCCCCCGCAAGGGATTCGGCGGCTAGCCATGGCTACCTGGAATGAGGAAGTCGCCCACCTCTGGGCGAAGAGAACGCACGCCTGGTCGAAAATTAAGTTTATACATCTCTCTCTGTTTCTCTACGCTTCCAGCGACACAAGCATGTTCAAACTTGAGAAAGCATTAAAAAAACACCTTTTCAGAAATAAACGGAGAATAGTCGAGAGTTCGCAGTTGATCGCCATCATCATGCGATTCGTCAGTTCCTGTACCCAGTTAATTTGTTACGAGCAAGCCCACATCGCATACCTCGTGTAATTTATCGCAGAAGGGTCACACTGCGGCGCCAAAGAAGGCAAACAAAAATGGCCTGCGCATGCTCAGAAATGCCATCCAACAATCAGGACACGCATGTTTACTGACGAAAACAGGGGAAAAAAAGGAAGAAAATTTGGCAGATTCCACGTACCACGGGAATCGATGTTATGCGTAGCGTGCGCAGCGAAGGCGACTACGTTTCAGTTTTTTTTTTTTTTTATTGAGCGAAACGTTACAAGATAACGCTGGGGATATGTACGAACCTTGAACGATCGAATATATGTTGAACGGCCACGTCTGTTTTTATGCCCCGCCGCGGTGGTCTAGTGGCTAAGGTACTCGGCTGCTGACGATCAAATCCCGGCTGCGGCGGCTGCATTTCCGATGGAGGCGGAAATATCGTAGGCCCGTGTGCTCAGATTTGGGTGCACGTTAAAGAACCCCAGGTGGTCAAAATTTCCGGAGCCCTCCACTACGGCGTCTCTCATAATCATATGGTGGTTTTGGGACGTTAAACCCCACAAATCAATCAATCACGTCTGTTTTATATAACTAGTTGCTTAATTTTACGCAAAGGCGCTAGCAGCAACGTGGCTACTACTGACACCAGAAGCGGTAAGAAGCGCTTGCGAAGATGCTATCCCTGGATAGCACTTTGTAGACCAACTTCGATGGATGGCGCGTATACCCACAACTGACGTTAACCCGACGGAACGCTTGCATCACAGGACTACACATGTAACGTTTTTTTAAATTATATAGCCAGCTCTGCAACCACAATTCACGCTTCCCCAACAAGGCGCCCGCACAGCGTCTTTTTCCAAAACAGTTCCGAAAAGAGTTTGACAACGTACTCGATGGGATTTTCGCACTATTGCCGTCATGACTAGCTCCACATATTCGTCACATCCTCTTATCGTGCCAGAACATTTTTGGTCCACCGCAACTTAAGGAAGCAATGGCGAGAGCTCCCAGACGTAGGCGGGTTCAGAGATAGATAGATAGATAGATAGATAGATAGATAGATATATAGATAGATAGATAGATAGATAGATAGATAGATAGATAGATAGATAGATAGATAGATAGATAGATAGATAGACAGACAGACAGACAGACAGATAGATAGACAGATAGATAGACAAATAGATAGATAGATAGATAGATAGATAGATAGATAGATAGATAGATAGATAGATAGATAGATAGATTGATAGATAGATAGATAGATAGATAGATAGATAGATAGATAGATAGATAGATAGATAGATAGATAGATAGATAGATAGATAGATAGATAGATAGATAGATAGATGGATAGATAGATGGATAGATAGATAGATAGATAGATAGATAGATAGATAGATAGATAGATAGATAGATAGATAGATAGATAGATAGATAGATAGATAGATAGATAGATAGATAGATAGATAGATAGATAGATAGATAGATAGATAGCACCGCTCAAAGTGCTTGCAGTTCACTAAGAAATGCTCCGCATATAATTCGCATTTAAAATGGAAACGATATCGACGACACGGGCGGACACTCGCAACTGGTTCAATGTGGGCAAAAAACTGAACAGTATCATTTCACACAAATGAGTCATTTGCCGAGAAAGTAACAAAACTGTTGTAAATAAAACCTTCAGATATCCCGGATAAGTTGAGACCCCATTAATGCATGTCGGGAGTTTCTTTGCAGTTGACTTTGTACACTTCCAAGTGACGTCTTTTGCGCCAAGTAACGGAAGGCCATCAGCAAACACTTCCGACTCGAGAAAGAAGCCATCCATCTTAACCCTTGAAGAGTCGTGCTCGCCGATTTGATTACGGTTTCCTTTTTCTTTCGAGAGAGTCCCTTTCACCGCGTGTCGATTACCGAAGTTTGACCCAACACAGATTTTGTGTTTCCTCGTTGCATTTCGCTTCTTCTCTGCTTCCTTCTTCACGTTGCCTAGCCGTCTGAGCAGTTTGCTGTTGCTCCTTACGATGGCAGGTCTTCCCATCCGTGAAAGGGTGTGACTGCGAGTGGAGTGGAGGCCATGAATTCACTTGGGGGCTGTCGCCATTTTCGTCGCCTGCAAAGCACTGAAGACGGTGGTAGAAGTAGCTCTCGCATGTTCTTTTTATTCCACCGCCTTGGCAATTGTTTTAACCTCAGGCGTGGTTCCTATGTCTCGTTTCTTAGGCCTATCCGGCAGCTAGAATTAAATTTTTTTTCTTGTCTGCATGCTCAACATGCCTTGTCACAACAACTTCAACTGTCGTAATGTGTTCGATTATTAGATACATGCTAACGTACGAAAATTCGCTTGCTATGCCTACCAGGCCACCACAAGTATCGCCTGAATGAAGTGGTCAGCTCATTATTTACTTTATATCTCAACAGACCTGCAGTACCTATTTATTCAGAAGTGCCTTGCGTGTACGCTTTAATACGAAGGTCGCCGCCAGGAATTTATCCGGCGGGGGCGAGAGTGGGTCACTTGACGAAGGCGTGTGCTCAGATTTGGGAGCACGTTAAAGAACCCCAGGTGGTCGCAATTTCCGAAGCCCTCCACTACGGCGTCTCTCATAATCATATGGTGGTTTTGGGACGTTAAAACACACATATCAATCAATCAATCAATCAATCAATCACTTGACGAAGGCTTTCACTATTTTAAAGGAAACACCGATTTTCATTATTTGCTTTCAGTAAAACGCCCCAACATCGGAAATTTCGGGAAGGGGGGGGGGGGGCGTCTAGTGCTCGACAGATTAAAAATACATCAAAAAGGTATTTCAGGAAATGGTCGATGGATGAAATAAATAATTTCGCTAAGTGCATTTCTGGAATAAGCGGTTGTGTCTTTGAAGAGAATTAAATGTTTATAATTATAAGCGAAGCTTCATGTAACCTTTTTTATGACTGAGATGTCTGCGATAGGATAGAAATAAAATCCACAATATTACGCTCTTGAATTACGCAATTAAATTTTTACTTTCGTGGAGATAATCTCAAAGTGGCCACGCTGTGTGATTTTCACTATCGATATTGCATTTGCAGGTAATTAATTTTAATGATATCGCAGACATTTCAGTGGAGCGAAGGTTACTCGAAGCTTCGTTTCAGAATACGGAGGTTGGATTAAACTCATCAGTATATTGTCCCAGCACAAATGTATAGTCAGGGGAATAGCTGATACGCTTAGCCCTACAATAAAAAACGAAGGGAACCCTGATGGGATGCGAAGTAGCAGCGGTGCGCACGGCGTTGACCCGGTTGAAACGGGCGTTGACGCGGGTGCTGGAAGAACGGTTTGAAGCGAAACTCGGTGTAGCGTTTACTCGAGTAAACTATTCGCTTGTTGGAAACGCAAAGACACAGGAGGCGTGGGTTGCGTTTCGTGTCAGTTTCATTACAGATAAACAAGCCGAAAGAGTGTTTCCGCTCGACATGTGGTCGAGCGTTGCGGGCGGGGGAGAGGGTGAAGCGAGAGAGAAGTGAGTGGTCGGAGGTTGGTGAAAGTGCACCTAACTTTCCTTTGCCTCTTGGGCGACATGGCGCAGTGCCTCGTATGGTAGGAGGAAAGGAGGGATAAAAAGTATAGTTGAAAGATATAAATAAAGAAATAGGACAGAAAAGCGACAGAAAAAGAAGAAGATAGGAAAGTTGGGAGCCGGTCGAAAAAGCCCGAGAATGGGGCCATCCTCAGACTTTTGGTGCCCCGTCCCCATCCTCGTCCCGTCATCGTCCTCGGAGCTGTGTGGTTCCCCGTCCTCGGCATGCAACCCGAGCACACGGGCCTACAGCATTTTCGCCTTCATCAAAAATACGGCCGTCACTGCCGAGATTCGATCCCGCGACCTGCGGGTCAGCAGCCTTAAGACCACCGCGGTGGGGCGTACGTGTTTAATCACGAGAGTTACCACACAGCTGTGTGGTGACTCTCGTTTTCGGCGATTGTATCAGAATAACGACAATTGCCTATATTCTGAAACAAAAATAATTTATGCAAAAAAACTATGCTCAAATGGTGAGCGCCGCAACTTTCGTTGTGAATGCATCTTGTGAGTAGTCCGAAATTTGATCATTCACGTAACAATCAGGCGGAGGAGCGGATTATCGAACCATACACGCGGTATATGTATCCCAAATAGATTATGACACTCGCGAGAATCTTGGCTACAGGGCCTCAACGGCGACATTGGCTGACATGCACGCTCGGTCGTCGACAGAATGCCATGCCACGCTCATAAATCGCGCACCATTCGTGACCTGCAAGTATTGGGCGCGCGCTGACAATGCAATGGAGGCACAAGAGATAGAAGACGGTTATTTAAGTGCCAGGAGAATATGTTACACCGCATTGTTTTTTTTTTTTTTGGCTTGGAACGACAGCACAAGACACAAGAAAGAAGACAGACAGAAGACAGGACAGCGCGTTTGTCCTGTCTATTGTGTTATGCTGTCATTCTGTGCTAAAAAAAGAGCACTATGGTTTCAAGCGCGCTATCCCGTCTTGTGACTTGTGCTTTCGACCTGCGGAAAAAAAAAACACCAATTAGCCCACCAATGCGCTGTTTTGAACAACATTTCAGTTGATTGTTTTTCTTTTAGGTGTACTTTTTCACCCTTACACTATGACAGTGCTCAAAATGCGCCAGGTCCGCATCTGCACGTTTCGCGCAGCAGACAATGACGTGGCCGCAAGTGCATCGGGCGCGTTATACAACACTTACCGGTGCTCCACCGTGGTTGATCGTCTTCAGCGCTGTATTGCGGGGAGGGGCGTTAAGCCACGATCTCTCCCCCATAAAGAATGCCACCACCCTATAGTGCGCCTTCCCCACCATTCTGCGTGGCCGGGTCGCCATCCACCCCGCGAATTTCGACCCTCACTTTTATTGTCTTTCCGGAAACCCGGCGTGGATCTCCCCCAGAAGGGGGACACGCTTCCAGGTCGGGGATCAAGGCACGTTTCAAATATAAATGGTAATGTCGTCGACGCTTCTCCGCTTCTCCTGTCGGCGTTCACTGTTACGTCATCGCAAAGGAACCCTGCGGCCATTTAAGAGAATAATAATAACAATAAAGACGCCTCCAGAAATGAAGAAGTTACAGGGGTGCTGTTGAAGCATTTACTCTGGTTCTCCCATTTTAAAGTAGAAAGACAACAGGTACAGAGTGTAATAACTGGCCTCAGTGGTCGTGGTGTTGTGCAGCCGGAGTATGCTTGCCGGCACCGCATGCCGATGAGGCCAGAATGCAGGAGCATCCGCTTACCGTAAGTGCACATTAAACACTCAATTACGTAAGTGCACGTTAAAACGCCTTTCGTTGCTGATCGTTTGCGGCTGGCGTTGCGGTGGTTCAGAAACAGGGCTAGACACTCGCTGTTCAAGAATATCGTGATAGTATCTCATAGAGATGCTTTTGTGTATCTGCATTTTTAGGTTTTGAGATATCAAACCCTAATATCAATCACCAATCTGTATTTTTATACCGAAATACATTTAATTAATGTAGTTGTATCTCAGTAGCGAGATACTTTCATGATACTTCAAGTGCAACTAACGAAGATGTCGTCGACTCAAAACACATCTTGCATGTAATTCGCTTATTCACTCGCAGTCATTAATGATGCAGTCCGCACTTGAGAACTCCTCTCTGCGTATCGTTGGTTCGGGTGCTGCTTGAAGATTCTGTTTACGTTAGCCTGTTCACTTATGCTTTAGCATATCTTTGTCACTTATTTTTCAGACGTACGTGCCCTACAGATATCACGCATGTCGTGAGTGTCCCTCTCATTAAAGTCGTAACCACGCAGTGATGAGCTCCCTTTTTTTTTATGCGAACATTCTTTCTCCGTTGTTGCTCAGAATCCAATGGGAAGCATTTCGCCCGTCAAAGTGAACGGCAGCTACAATAATGTATTACACACAGAAAGTTCTTACACTACCCGTGGCGTAGCTTTTTCTTCTGGTTCTTTGTTTTTTTTTGTGTGTGTGTAATACGAGCTTACCGAGAATATGAAGTACGACGCGTCACTGTGCGGCACCCTATGAACCACGCAATGGAAAGTGCTGCCGCAGTGGCTGTTGAGCCGAAGGTGGCGGGTTCGATTCCTGTCGTGGCGGTCGCGTTTTAGTGGAGTCGAAATAGCAGAAGTCGATCTACTGTGCGATGTTAGTGCACGTTAAAGAACACCATATGGTCGAAATTTCCGGAGACCTGTACTACGGCATCAATCATAATGAAATCATGGTTTTAAGACGGGATAGCTGAGGGTATTACGAAAAATTCAGAACGGACCTAGCGGCCGCGTACTTTTGTTAGAAACAAGCTGAAATTGAAGGACACTGTAAACTCCAAAGTGAGTTTGCCGAAGGCTTGTGGCCATTAGATTTACTGTGCCATATATTTTTTCGTGTGTTTTTCTTTTTTTTCAGTTTCACCCTGTCTCAGCAGTCACGTAATTCTTGAGAAACTGTGGGGAGCAGCCGCCCCTGCTGCCACCGTTCCAGTACCCGGACAGATGGACGCGAGTATGAGGCATGATAGGCATTCACTTTAAACCCAGGGAAAACGTTAGGACCTCATCTATGGCTTTTGATTTAGTAACTCTGTAAACGGAAATGAAATAATGCGAGCGAAATATCATGTTGTCGTCGATGGGAACCGAACCTACAACCTTCGTAATACGCGTTTGATTCTCTTCACATTTAACTTACCCCGTCCGTTTGATTGCACATTTCTCTTCAATTATTTCGGCTAATGTGCGTCATTACTTCTTTCTGTTTTCTTTTGTCTGCAAGCTGGCGTCCCATCGGACACGGGTTTTGTTCGCACCTGAGTCTGGCCAATAAACACCGCTTGCTAGCCTGAGGGATCAAATTTGTCGGAACACTCTGTATGTGTGCCTCGTCAGGTTAAACACTATGTAAGTTGTTTCGTGTGTTGTTTTGTTTAGCGCGACTAGATCGATGCAATTCCACATTTCGCAGGGAACGCTTCAATTTGATATTCCGGGATACTGCAATAGAGGCCCACTAAGTCAGCAATTTTTTTATGTATGTGCAGCATTGTGCGCGACAATGGATGCATCTGCCTTCAGTTTTATGACTTCTCTCATCACATATCGAATACAACCAGTCGCCGGCATCTTTATGTAACAAGCGGAAATCATCGCGTTCGTATAGTTTCGCAGGTGTGCCTTGCTTATGAAACAGGATTTGCGTTGAATGCACCCGGACTGCTCAGGTGTTTCTTTCCTACGGAAAATTTCACAGTTCATGCTGGCGCCCTGCTTAGAGTGGGCTATCAGTATGATAACGCGATCGCTTCTATACTCGGTTGATATGATGATATATTGCATTTAACGTCCTAAAACCACCATATGATTATGAGAGACGCCGTAGTGGAGGGCTCCGGAAATTCCGACCACTGGGGGTTCTTTAACGTGCACCCAAGTCTGAGCAAACGGGCCTACAGCCTTTTCGCTTCAATCGAAAATGCAGCCACCGCCGCCGGTATGCAGCGTCTGTCTGTCTGTCTGTCTGTCTGTCTGTCTGTCTGTCTGTCTGTCTGTCTGTCTGTCTGTCTGTCTGTCTGTCTGTCTGTCTGTCTGTCTGTCTGTCTGTCTGTCTGTCTGTCTGTCTGTCTGTCTGTCTGTCTGTCTGTCTGTCTGTCTGTCTGTCTGTGTTTAACACAGCATCTCAAACGCAGCGCACGCCTCCACGCACAGTCTATAGTGATCAATTCGAATACAAGCTATGCGAGCGCCATCTAGAGGGCACTTCTCGTACTAGGGGTGGCTACGACAGACTGCTACGGTGGACAAGCCTACACCTTAAGGAAGGAAGGAAGGAAGGAAGGAAGGAAGGAAGGAAGGAAGGAAGGAAGGAAGGAAGGAAGGAAGGAAGGAAGGAAGGAAGGAAGGAAGGAAGGAAGGAAGGAAGGAAGGAAGGAAGGAAGGAAGGAAGGAAGGAAGGAAGGAAGGAAGGAAGGAAGGAAGGAAGGAAGGAAGGAAGGAAGGAAGGAAGGAAGGAAGGAAGGAAGGAAGGAAGGAAGGAAGGAAGGAAGGAAGGAAGGAAGGAAGGAAGGAAGGAAGGAAGGAAGGAAGGAAGGAAGGAAGGAAGGAAGGAAGGAAGGAAGGAAGGAAGGAAGGGAGGGAGGGAGGGAGGGAGGGAGGGAGGGAGGGAGGGAGGGAGGGAGGGATGGATGGATGGATGGATGGATGGATGGATGGATGGACGGACGGACGGACGGACGGACGGACGGACGGACGGACGGACGGACGGACGGACGGACGGACGGACGGACGGACGGACGGACGGACGGACGGACGGACGGAAGGGAGGGAGGGAGGGAGGGAGGGAGGGAGGGATGGATGGATGGATGGATGGATGGATGGATGGATGGATGGATGGATGGATGGATGGATGGATGGATGGATGAAAGGAAGGAAGGAAGGAAGGATGGATGGAAGGATGGAAGGAAGGAAGGAAAAACTTTATTCGCAAAGGTTTGGGACAGGGGTCTTGAGCTTGATGGTTGGGGCCCCAAGTCCAGGGCTCCACTGACTGCTGCTGCCTGCCTGACGTAACGCAGAAGTGCAAGCTGCACTTCTGGGTCAGAGCTGGCGAGCTGTGCCTCCCGTTGCTCGAAATTATTAGAAAGCTTGTACTGACCTAAGATGTATCTAAATTTCGTGGTCGCTTTTGGCATCCCCACGAAATGTGGTAGAGTGGTGGCGCGCCGCCACACCATGGACACGCATGCCCATACAGCGTTGGAAAAATTTTGCGTAATCTTTGAAGATCGGGAAAGACTTCCATTTGAATTCTGCGGAGGTCCCTCCCCTTCTAATTATTTGTGTGTGGGGGGGGGGGCGCTGTATTTTTGTCGCATGCCTTGTTGGTTAGAAAGAATTTCGCGAGGAGCCATCATGGGTCATTATCCTCCTAGATAGCTTCCTCCTGGAGTGTTTCAAAGGATTGAAAGTTCTGTCGAAGCTCAGCTTGGTTCGTGAGCCCTCAAGCTTAGCCCCTTAAATGTGATATTAGGTTTTACCATCGTCTCATTGCAGCATATTACACTTGATATTTGAAGACAGTTGTGCGGCTGTATCAATCATCGTCCTATTGGACTCCCGTATATCAAGTATATCCCTAGGAGTGTGGGGCTGTTGAAGTAGTCCTATATTTATTGTGACAGTGCGAAATCACTAAATTAGGGAGTTAATGATCAAATCCAGCTTTCAGGAATGGGCGGATGCTACAGCATCCCGTTTATAAATAAGGAGCGGTGGCATCTGTGCCACCAGGCTCGACAAAAAAAAATAATGATAAAGAAGCTTCTTTCGTTCTTTTTTTTTTAAGGTTGGCTGATCTTATAGGGGGAAAAAACGAACCTAAATTCTCAGTTTAGTTTACTGCCCCTTACTGGAGAATGTCCTTATTTTCGCTCATTAACCTCACTAGCGGCTAGTTAGCGCTCTTGTTTCGGTTCTCTAGCTCATCCAGCGTCTTTGCATCCGCGCAATCAGTTCTTTGAACATTACGATACACACATCAGCCCCCCTATCTACTCTCTGGGTGCCTTCTTAGGGCACAACCATTCTATAGGGCCAGAATGTTTGCATATTATCGGATAAATCTTCGTAAGCAGCTCTATAGTGTACTTTTCTCGCACAGACAATCTACGTGAGAACTTTGCAATTGACGCTGAGAAAAATCTGCATACAGTTTTTTTTTCTCCGTTTGCGGCACCTTGTTTTTTGAAACATGAAACGCAAGCTCTTTAAGTCATGGATAATGACGAGTGCCTACTTCCCACTCAGCACACGTGCAGTGTCTACGCGAACAAAAGGAAGGTAGAAAAAGTGGTTAGCTCTGAACAAGGATCAAGGCAAGGCCGGTTCATGATGGATGGATGCATTTATTGTGGTCCTGAAGTATTCCACCCCCGTTTTATAGAGGTAGGATTGTGGGCCGCTAATGTTTCAATAAAAATAAAAAAAGAAATTTGATTCCTAAGATAAGGATGGCTCAATGAAGATGATGGCATGGCATCTCCTACTTCGAAGAAGTTCATGCCGAAAACGGTACACAGTGTGAAAAGAGAGAAAGAGTCATTTCAGCACTGCGAGTTGCATTTTTTTCCCACTGCGTGCTTGTTGTTCTATGCGCCACAAAGAAATCGAATAGCTCAGTGAGGCATGATGAATGAGGGAAGCGTACGCATCGGCGTCTTACCCGGCTTTGGGAGGCCGTCTTCACGATTTATCGTCTCTGGGAGGATCAGCGAAAGCGACAAATCGCTCTCGTAAAGTGACGCCGTGGTTTACACTGCTGGTTATAGGTACACAACGTTGGGATAAGCGTTTTACGGAAAAGAACAGAGTGCATCTCGAGTAGATCCATTGCACTGATTCGAAAATGTTGAACTAACTGATCGATGTACCTGGTTGTTTCTTTCGTCTTGCTTGCGCTGGTGCTTTTAAAAATTTGGTGGAGAATGCTGCACCAAGTACGAAGTGTATGTGGTTGTATCAGTTTACACCACTAAAAAAAAAGAAAAGTTAATCACCTCATTATTTGCTAATTTGATTACAAGAAGGATTCGCAGAGATGATATTGCAGTAATGCCATTACAGTAGTTAAATTACTTTTAGGGGGTGAGTATAGACATCTAGTATTTTAGTGTGCTCGGTATTTAGCAACGTAATCAATTGCCCAAACGAGTGATTTCAAGAAAATGACGCAATACTTTCACGACTACGTAACCAAAAAAAAAAACCACCCACCAGTTGGTGTTTTTTGTAGCTTAGCCTACACTTATCCCATAGTGTAAGGTAGCCAATCGGAAGTCTTCTGCTTAACCTCCCTGCATTCTTCATTTCTGTTTGCTTCGTTCCTTCCTTTGACTAATATCCTGTCTGTTTCACTTTTGTCTATTTTAGCCTGGCTATTTCCGTGACGGAACAGAGTAAAAAGAATGGTTAAAAAAAGAAGTCATCCTTGTGTAGCGATTGGAGTAATTCTGAACCCTCTGCTGAATGTAGTAAAAAAGAAGTCATCCTTGTGTAGCGATTGGAGTAATTCTGAACCCTCTGCTGAATGTAGCTCAACAACTGTGAAATCCGAGGAAGTGCTTGGCACAGGTAGGTTGGAATTCACGTTGAAACGATGGTATTTTTTTTTCGCGTAGATGAGCAAGTTATATTTCGATGTTGAGCATAACTAGTGGTCGTCGGTGTGTTAAAGCAACACTTCACTAAGTTTGTGGGGTCAATGGTCATTACGATGTTATAAGTGGACATTGCGCTGACATGACTATTGTAAAGATTTTTTTTTACAGACACAGTTTGAAGCAATGACGTGGCTATATGGTAGAATAGTTGACTGCCACCAAGAATGCCTGAATTCGATTATACGTTAAAACATGATGTTAAGCCTTTGCTACGATCAGCCTTCCTCTGCTATTGATAACGCCGTCACCACCGGTACCGAAATATCTACAGCATGGGCTCCTTAGAGCTAATGCAGTAAGATTTCCCGCAGAAAGAGAGAGAGAGAGAGAGAGAGAGAGAGAGAGAGAGATGAGGAAGGCAGGCGGTAAGCCTGCACAATGGCCTAGTAGTAGTACCGGTAGAGACTGGTCGTCTAACTAGTCGAGAGCACTACAAAGAGGGCTCTGTGTGCTAGCCCCACCATGGAGGTCAAGTGACTAAGGTACTTGGCTGCCGACCCGCAGGTCCCGGGATGAAATCCCGGTTGCGGTGGCTGCATTTTCGGTGGAGGCGAAAAGGCTGTAGGCCCGTGTGCTTATATTTGGGTGCAGGTTAAAGAACCCCAGATGGTCGAAATTGCTTGAGCCCTTCATTACAGCGTCTCTCATAATCATGTGGTTGTTTGGAGATGTTAAACCCTACAAATCAATCACATCTATCAATTTATTCTTTCTCAGTTCGGTTTCTCGAAAGCCTTTTGCGCTATAAATTCGTTTTTATTCATTTTCTGCTGTTTGAAGCGGGAATGCAGCGGACGTGGGAATGGCCGCTTCCGTAGATCAGTCGGTAGAGAAACATATGCACAAAGCTATTGTACGCAGTGAGGCCTTTTGCGGTTGAATTTAAAGATAGGGCTTAAGAACACGAACACAAAGAAGTCACAGCACTAGAAAGTCCGACTAACTGCGGTGAAAGAGGGCGGGAAAGAAATAAGGCGCGAAAACTTATCTGCGCATGAACATAGAATAGGTGAACCTATCAATCCAGCCCACGTGGGGGTCGATGTGAAAGATAACTGTCAAGACATTTGATTTCATCCTTATGCAAGTCAATCAATGGTTGGCTCACGCCTGTGCTACCTGTATTATTGATATGTCAATTCTCCATCCCCTGACGCCTTTATTCATTTTTATGCCGGTACAAAACTGCACACTCATCAAATCTTGGCTCGTATCTACCCTCTAGATAATGTAAAGATAGATTGTGAGCCTCAGGTAAGCGATCTCCAGTGTGTCCCAATAATCTCTGGATAGTGCAGCGGTCAGTCTGTCCTATAGTGTAGAAACAGCCGCAGGTGAAGTGGACCTTATAAACCACACTTCCACGGCAATTAGTAAATTTATTGCTTATTTGTTACGAAACAAATTTCACTCTGCCCCTTGTGTTTTACTCGCTCGCTATTCTTTTTTTACGGTGGCACATATCTTACCTATATCATATTGGCAGCTGTAAAAGCAACAATCCCGCCACATATATTTACTGCTTCTTTTAGCCTGTGTACGATATAGCTTAGGCACGTTTCCTCCGATTGCTTTGAGGAGTCAGGACTTCTTTTTTGTGTCCGAGTTCACCTTGGGTTTTTATATGAATATCCACCAACAAGCTAAGCTCCCTTCTAACTTTTTCCTGTTCACTCGCGGAAATACTACTACGAGCAGAAGGAGGTTCATTTGCCCAGACTACGATTAACCGATGTCAGGTCTAGCATCCGTCAAGCTGCACAGAATCAAGCGTATAGTTGCAGGAACAATAATATTGTCGTTTTTCTTTTTTGCTTCTGCTAACTGCACTCACTTAATCAAACACCCAGCAGCAGGCCACTCAGCGGGGAGATGGACGAGCTGCCAGCTCGATACGTCGACCTCCAGACAAGCCGTCGAGGATATGGAAGGGTGAAGTGGGATCGCAATTTTTTTTTGCGATTATCTTTGCACTATATTCTCACACAATAGAAGCCAGGCTTTGTTAATTGCCACTCGGTTAATTCTTCCAAATATACAAAGCTCGACTCTCAGCCTGTGCGGTGACGTCTGATAGACGAGAACCTAATTGCTCTTCATCGATCCGAACTGTCAGTGTCTCGAGCAGAGCATATTTCCACACTTTCCTTCGTGTTATGCCCTCGTAAGCTGACGTCATTACTGGTCATGGTCTACTTAAAATATACAGTAGGCCACCAAGGTTCGCCTAATGACGAGGTGTTGACTCGATTCGTGGCACAGCTGGTCAGTCTACTTGGTAAAACAAAAAAACATTTCGAATAAGCGTGAAACATGGAATCTCTGTTCAGAGGCGCTAGAACAAAATGAAGGTAATGAGCCGAAATTTTTGACAATCCATGCATTTCACTATTGTTATGATCGGTACATGCCCCTAAGGCGAAGCAGTGTTTCGTGTTCTTCGAACAAGTCGCCCAAGGGCTGCTGGCCTGCCGACAGCCGTGTAATGTGCCTCCTAGCGCAGGGATATGAGGCGCCATGAAGTCCAACGCCAAAAGGTTTTGACCGGTTCATAGAAAGTTTACTTATTCCCATTCGTAACTTAATCAGGCAGTCACGTGAAACAATCGCATGAACAAGTGATGCAATGCTATAAAGCCCCTGTTCAGCGCTATGCAGCACAATGCGCAAAAGCGTTGCATAGGCGGCCGGCACCGCAAAGGGCCTACACAGAAAATCGGCACAGAAGAAATGTCAGAAAATTATATCGTATACATAACATTCCCTGCCCCGCCGTGGTGGTCTAGTGGCTAAGGTACTCGGCTGCTGACCCGCAGGTCGCGGAATGGAATCCCGGCTGCAGAGGCTGCATTTCCGATGGAGGCGGAAATGTTGCAGGCCCGTGTGCTCAGATTTGGGTGCACGTTAAAGAACACCCGGTGGTCAAAAGTTCCGGAGTCCTCCACTACGGCGTGTCTCATAATCACATGGTAGTTTTGGGACGTTAAACCCCACATTTCAATCATTGGTTCTACTTCACTAAAGCATGTGCGCATTAAAAAAAGTGCTTCTGTATTTTCGCGATGCAATTAATCAAGCCGGCACTCTGTTCGTTGGATTTCCAGCAAACAAAAGAAATGTATGATTTTTTTTATTGATGCAGTTTTTTGTAAGCTCCCATCGTTAGGACTATCATATTTTTCCCGTAAAGCACCCGGCAACAGGCCGCTTTTGATAACGAATAAAGGCTATTTGCGACCATGAAATATCGGCTTATTACAGAAATCGAAAGCCGAGTTGGTATCAATTGAGTTACAGTGCGAAAACGAAGAGCTCGAAGGGCTGGGCAGAGAAGGAGCAGGTGACGTGGGGCAAGCACCACCCCACAATGAACTATTGCACCCGCATTTCGAAATCTCGCCAGCAGTTTGCACTCCGCGAACTGCCGGCTACGCTTTAGCGTGTTCCCTCTAACAGTGGACCGTGGTGTACATTACCAAGTCCGACCAAAAAAATCGGGCCGACAACATACGTGAATGGCCGCGCTCTGCCATGTTAGGAGATCGTAGTCATGATTGTTTTATTACTGGCCACTTTTCTGCGCGCGGCTTCTTAACGCTGGTGACGTGTGACAGTGGATAGTTATAGTTTAGCGTGAGTGCGATAGCGTGGGTTAAAAGAATAGATTTACCGTGCCGCTAACCTTCGTTGCGAACAGCGTTTTGTAGTTCAGCGGGGTAGCGTTTACGTGCCCAAGTTGAGACGGTAGCATCACCTATCGTTGAAAGAATGAGCTAAAAAGAGTGAAAAAAGAAAAGCCTGAGAATTCTCATCTGTGTCCTCACGCGCAGCAATTATACTACCGTTTTTACTAATATTAAAAGCAAATTGATATGAACCGCGCATGCACCAAAAGTGCCAATTTTATGCTGCAGATTTGTTTACACGGATCTTTTAGTTTGGCTTAGGGACGTTAGTAATGGGAAGCTACCCCAGAAACTCGTCGAAGCTATACCTGAACGCAAGCGAAGCTATTTGGCAGGGTCGTTAGCTATGAAAGAAGTGTACCGATCCTCACCAGTGCTACATTCAGTTCGAAGCGGGCATCCGAAACCGCCGCTATGTTACACGTACACTACGTCGGCCACGCAAACACAGTAACGATAAATATAAGAAATAGCTTGCGGTCGGTACACGCTACATGGCTTTTAGCGTATGCGTATGCGCATTTCAATCCCGCTACTCCGGTAAACCCACTATCCTGCCAAGCCCGCTTAGCTATTACTGTCTATTGTAGAAAGACGCCTACATCGAATGAAACTCAATTGATAGTTTAGCCCTGGTCCTGTTATGTTAGTGTTATTCTTGTGTCTTCCAGTCTTTCGAGCTTGTTAACTGCGCAAACTGTGCACCAACTATATAGCCCAGACAAAAGCCCTCCTAGGCCACTTTTTGGGATGTTAATTACCAATATTTTATTATTAAAGAGATGTTCCGCTTCGCAGTTAGTTCGCTTTATAATGTCACCAATGTGTTCGTTTGCTCGTTCAGCTGATTTAGACTTAATACACAAGTGTGCGATGTGCGTCGCCATTTTGAAAATATGGAGCCCTAAAACTAAATAGCAAGTAGTTATAAAGCAAGAACTTCCTCTGATTTGGTTAAAACCGATGATTTTTTCGATGGCACGTGATACCTTTGGTGCATTCTATACGTGGTGAAGCATGCACTGGTCTTGAGTCGCCATTTTGTTTTTCTCGAGGGTATACAGTGCAACTTAGGCCAAATGATCTCATCAGTTGGAAGCAGCGCGCGTTTCGCCGCTCTCTGTCGCTTATCGATCGGTCGTATTTTTTATTTTTTTTCAATAGAGATTGTGGTAAGCGTACGATATTTCATTCTGGGCTCACATGGCAGCATGGGTTGAGGGCTTGACTGGGGCGTCCGCAACATAAGAGAACAGCACTTCCACCAGATGTCACGTGGTCGTGACGTTGGCGAAGGCAGCAGTCGGCGTGTTCCAGACGAAACTTCCTGTTTGGGCGAACTCCTTTACCCACAAACTCCTTTACCCACAAAATAGACGCCGATTACAAGCAATTCCCACTGCAAACTTCAAGCGGCGTGAACAGTCGTCAGCCGTCAAGTAATCTTTTTTGCGGTGGCGCGTCTGCATTTGTACATGCGGCGGACATTTGTGTCCTGCGCGACATCTTAACAAAATGACCTAACAAAATGACACAATAGCGGCACGGCCAGCGCGGAGCGTTGCTAACACCTTTCGTGGGTGAAAGATATAAAGCAGGAAACTGGCGCGCCATTAGGTCCCGGCCAAGGCAGGCCAAATTGCGTGTAATGCGACCGTTCACGTAGCAGGCGTAATAAAAACCCGCATCACTTTATAATCTTACGGTACACACTTCGAGATAACTGTCCTCTGGCTTTCTTCCAACGCGGCGCTCATTATCCCCGCTGACATCACATCGCAATTTCGCTTCTTGTTTCAACTCTTGGAATTGAAGCAAGCTATCGAGAAGCCTGTCTCTCCGCGCCACTCGGTTTCATCTTATGCTTGTTAGTGCCGTGAAGCATCTTCTACGAAGCATCACTTTTCTCATGAAAGTCCTCACTACTCATTAGTGTGCGAATTGCGATAAATATCAGCAATAAAACAAACGGCGATCATTATTGTTTGCTTCCAGGCTCAGTACTTCCCAGCTGTGTCCTCTTGAATAAAGTGCGGCGATTTGCATTTCTTACTGCTTCCACTGCGCTAAGTAATAGGAGTAAACTTGAGGTCGTACGAAACTGCAATTTTTAGATTAAAGTATTTTTCAAGCGCAGCGTACGCTCTCATTACAAATATCAGGTACTGGTGAATATTTGATCAAGTTTCTAGCGCTTAGGCGGCGGAGTTAAGCGGTTTTAAGTTCATGAAAACGTATGCGACATTTGGAAAAACTGTCTGGTATTCAGTAATAACGTTAACTAGCACACTATAAAGCCAATGATTATTTGTATATTATTTGTAGGAACGGTAATGTAAATGGACGAATGTAAAATGAACTTAAATGTGGCTTGCCGCTGGCAAGGACCGAAGCTGCGACTTTCGAGTATAGCGTCCGATGCTCTTCAACTCACTTACAGCGGTAATCAACCCTCACCCACCCTTCTATCTATCTCTCTCTCTCTACTTTGCGGCGTTTACGTGGGCATTTAAACCTGGGGTTGCGAGTCAGCGCCGCCAGTAGCCATGACGGCGAATGCCGAACGTTACTTCGCCGTCATCTGGCATTACGAAGCATGTGACCTACCTACAAGCTAGTAGCTGACTAGTTATGACCCGGATACAACCTGAAAGCATCAAGTTTGCCAGAATGTGAACCTCGCTGTGAAGAAACTAATGAATGGGAGAATCAAGGGCTCGTTTTTTGTTGTTGTTGTTATCACACACAATAATAATGAGAACTAACAGACTAAGAAGGAAGAAAAATAGGAGGA
Organism: Rhipicephalus microplus; assembly: GCF_043290135.1. NCBI lineage: Eukaryota > Metazoa > Arthropoda > Arachnida > Ixodida > Ixodidae > Rhipicephalus > Rhipicephalus microplus. The sequence goes on along the minus strand of NC_134706.1, from coordinate 10,891,585 downwards.
AAAGAACGGCAGGGAGGTTAACCAGCCTATATATAGGCAGCCTGTTTGCTACCCTGCGCATGGGAGGGGGATGGGGGAGATGAAAGAACGCCAAGTAAAGTATAGGGGTAGAGCACCGGACACGTCATTCGAAGGTCGCATGTCCGGTTCCTGCCAGCGGCAAGCTATCTTTTCGTCGACATTACTTTGCTGATATTTACATAACATTATTACAGGTAGCATTACGTAAGCTTCCTGTGGCTTGATAGTAAGCTAGGTATTATTATTATTATTATTATTATTATTATTATTATTATTATTATTATTATTATTATTATTATTATTATTATTATTATTATTATTATTATTATTATTATTATTATTATTATTATTATTATTATTATTATTATTATTATTATACTGCAATAAATGGGACCTTGTGATTTCATTATTTTGTCTAATATTCAGGTGTATATTGACAATGGGAGCTGACGACGATGAGGAATTATGGTTGAAGTTGGTATGCGCCACAGTTAATAGGGCAACAAGAACAGAGCGTTCCAGAAGCGTCTTCGTTCTGAACCGGGCACGTCCCTTCGGACTCTTTCGGACGGTGGTTTGGCTGAGTTTTGGGTGAATTTGACCTGTTGAAACTAGCTGACGTTGCATATTACTTCTTTAAGCAATCGAATTAGTGCTAATGTCTAATTCATCTCCTGGCCAAGGGCATAGCCCTTGGTCAGCCTCCTTGCCTAATGATGAATTGCCATTGGAATATTTTTTCCGCAGTGGTGTTGGAAGCATCCCTGTTGCGCTGGTGCCCTCGAGTGGTGGATTTATTAGGCTCAACAACCCGAAGGTGATCCAGGTGGGGTTGCAGGCCATGACGCCGCACTTTCAGCTGATAAGTGATGTTCGTCAGTTCGGAAGAGGTGGTTTGGTATGCAGATCGTCAGATCCTTCGTGCGTTTCTGACATCCTAAAATGCAAGACATTTGCTTCGGTCCCGGTAAGTGCATTTATCTCGCCTCATTTAGCGTGCACTAAGGTAATTGTACGAGGAGTCGACTCTACATTAACGCCCGCTGAGACTCTGGAAAAGCTGTCTGATGCTGGGGTCATAGCTGTGTACCGATGCAACCGATTAGTTAACGGTGAGAAAGTCCCCACTGAGTCGGTTATTGCTACCTTTGCCGGCACTTCCTGTCCATCCGAGTTGAAAATATGGCCGCTCATTTTCAGAGTCGAACGTCTCGCTTCTCGTCCTCTCCAATGTCAAAACTGTTGGCGTTTTGGTCACAGTGCAGGGGGCTGTAAATCAAATTCACGTTGCCGCATCTGTGGCGATACCCACCCATCGAAGGAGTGCATCGCCGAAACCGAAAAGTGCTGCCTCTGTGCAGGAAATCACGCGGCCGATTATCTGAACTGCACCGCAAGGTCTAATGAAACGCAACTTCTAGAAATCATGGACAGACGTCGTTGCTCGCGGCGAGAAGTAATAACAGTTGTGAAGGATAGAGCCTTTGGATATGCCGGAGTCGCGTCGAGGCACGAACAACTAAGTGAGACGAAGATTCTTAATCTTATTGAGGCTGCAGTAGAAAAGGCGATGTCGAAAGCGCTGGAACACATAGTTACGAGCGTGAGTGAGTGCATCTCTCAAGTGTTTTGCTCACAGATGACACAGCTGGCTTCTGCAATAGCAGTACCGATGGCCAAGTCGGCACCTTGTGCAGTGGAAGTTATACCGAATTTAGCCCCACAGCGACAATCCCGCGAGGAGAAAACCCCAATTTTTTCCGTACCTTCTACGTCGACCCACGTGGAGGATCAGAATGAAATGGACGTATGCCAAGATTTCAGGCGTCAGAAGCGCACTGGATCTCCATTAAAATCTCCTTGCCCAAACCCAAAACCCAAAAAGGGCAGCGAAAATGCCAGTGCACCTTTTAAGGAGAGTATTTTAGAAGCTGCCGTTGCTGAAGTGTTTCGCTCGTCAACATAGATACCTTGAAAGTACTACAGTGGAATTGTAGGTCTTTGATTTCTGCTTCTACTGACTTACCTTGCTTAATTAATCAGTTATATCCGGATATATTCTTATTACAAGAAACTTGGCTTAACCCTGTTAAGAATTATCATTTAAACAATTTTAGAGCATTTCGGTTAGACCGTCCATCACTAGGAGGTGGTGTAATTATACTAGTCTCGAATCAATTTTGCCGCACAGCGAGCATAGCTTTTCAGCTTATGTCCACAGACTGTGAAATTTTGGCAATAGACCTCTGTCTGCCCGGGCACCACCCTTTTTCACTTATAAACGCATATTTTCCAACAGGTTTGCATAATACTCAACAATTAGATACTGCCTTAGCTAATTGCAAGAATAATTTTTTTCTGACTGGTGATTTCAACTCACATCATGTTTCATGGGGATTTCGAACAGACCATTCTGGTACTCTTCTGTGGGATTGGATGATTAATAAAAATCTTACCTGCCTAAATGATAGACAGCCTACATTTATTCGCGGACGGACACGATCGGTATTAGATCTCACGTTTTGCAGCCCAAGTGTTTCAATAAAGTCTTGGAAAACAATTGATTTCTCTTCAAACAGTGACCATCTTCCTATATACTTTGAAATCTCATGTGCTGTGAAATCTATTGAAAGGACAGAGAAAACATTCATCAATTACAAAAAATTTAAAGACTGCTTGCGTTCCAACATTAGGGCAGTGTCCAGTGGTCAAAATGAAGACCTCGGCAGAAATCTCTGTTCTGCTTTAAAAATCTCCAAGAACACTTCAGAATTTGTAATTGCTTCGTCGTCATCCAAAAGTGCCCAACCTAGTAGATGGTGGAATGATGAGTGCACACGAGATTATAGAAGAAGAAAAGCTGCATGGAAAAGACTTATATATAATCAGAGTCCAAAAAATTGGAAGGATCATCAGTTCATTGCGGCAACATTTAAACGCACTGTATCGCGAGCGAAAGAGCAATATGACCAAGAACATTTCGAGTACTTGTCTAAATCAAATAACAAACGTGCTTTGTTCGACTTCCTTCGTGGTAGGAAGAAGACCCCTATACCAGGAAACGATGACTCAGTAGTTTACACCTCACAGGAACTACAGGAATCATTGAATCAGTTGGCTAAAGAATTAAAAAACAGGTTCTCAACGCATCTTCCTAATTCGGCTTACACAACAACCATCTATGACTACACAGAAATATCGACTTCCGAATTAAATCAGGCTATGGAAAGATTGCCAAATGCAGCACCAGGCCCCGATGGAATAACAAATACAATGCTAAAAATACTTCACAGGGAATATCCGAATGATCTGTTAGGTCTCGTCAATTATTCCCTTAGAAGAGCATGGATCCCTTCTGAATGGAAGATTGCGAAAATTATACCATTGCTTAAGAAACAGGGGGCAGGCTATAATTTAGACAACATACGACCGATAGCCTTAACATCTAATGTAGTAAAACTTATTGAAAGGGTACTTCATGGTCGTATAATTAGGTTTATTAACGAGAAACAACTGTTGAGTTCTTCCCAAATTGGCTTTAGATCTGGATATTCCATATGGCATGCACATGTAGATCTGGAAAGTCGTATTCATATTGCCCGTCACAACAAGCACTTTGCGGCTTTAGTAACGTTGGACATATGTAAAGCATATGATAGTGTAGAGTATTCTATCTTGACTAATCAGTTATAGAGTCATGGACTTCCACCTTATATAGTAGCATGGGTGACGGAATTTTTAAGTAGAAGAGAATTCTATTGTTATCAAGGCGGTTTCTCTTCCTGTAAGCACAAGCAAACCCGAGGTGTACCTCAGGGGTCAGTACTTTCTCCGGTTTTATTCAACATATTGCTTAGTACCATCCCCGTTCATCCAGAAGTGAAAACCTATGTTTATGCCGATGACATTGCTTTCTTTGCTATGGCACATGACTTCCACTGTCTCTACACTATCTTGCAAACATATCTCAATAAAATAGAACATTGGTTGGATGGATTGATGTTGAACCTGAATACCGGTAAATGTGCTATTCTCGTTTTTTCCAATCAAAGATCCCGTGCACATATCTATTAATTACAAGCTTCAAGATATCCCACAAGTACAATCATTGAAATATCTTGAAGTTATGTATAATGAGCATCTAAATTGGCGCCCTCACATTGAATACATCGCGACAAAAGCAGTACGCGCGATGGGCGTATTGCGGAGGTTGAGATATTGTAGATCAGGTATGAGAAGAAAGGCACTTTTGATTATATATAAAATGTATGTCCGACCTGTGTTGGAGTTTGGCTGCATTCTTTTTTCTGGTGCGCCAGCCTACAAAATTCGGCCGCTCGTTCTGTTGGAAAGAGAGGCTTTACGGCTCTGCTTAGGACTTCCAAAGTATACTGCAAATGCAGTGTTATACCTTGAAGCACGAATACCAACCTTATTATGTCGCTTTAACATTCTTACTGTGCAGACCTTTTTACGACTATATGAAGCACCGTTTAACCCTGAACAAATTATTTTTATTTCCAATCCTGACCTATTCTTCTCGGTGCATTGGCCCAGATTTACCAAACCACAAATAGTATTTGTTCAATCGTTACTTGAGCCCCTAAATGTACACGTTCGTGATCTGATTCCTTTAACTGAGCAACAAAATTCTCCAGAAATTGTTTACCATGATATCTTCCCAACTCACGCAAAGCTATTACCTACAGGCATGTTAAATGGTTTATTGCAGGACCATTTAAGTACTCTGCCAACAAATGTCGTTATAGCAACGGACGCATCTCAATCACATGAAAAATCAGGCGTTGGAATATATTGCCCCGTACTTGATTGGTCATTTTCACTTCGCTTACCGGACTTTTTCCCTGTCTTTCTGGCTGAATTCATGGCAATAATGTTCGCTTTGCGAAAGGTAAATATTTCCATTCCAGTTGTAGCAGTCATAACTGATTCATTATCAGTGTGCTCTTCTCTGTCCGCATCTGGTCACTCACCTATAGTGAAACTTTTTAAATCGTTGATCCCCTGTCATCTCCGAAGTATTCATTTAATCTGGACACCAGGGCACAAAGAATTGTTGTTAAACGAAATAGCTGATTCTCTTGCGAAGGCATCCCTTTCGACACCAATTATTCCTATTTTCCCTCATACAGTATACATTACAGTGGCGCGATTTCGCACACTTAAAATCAGGCAAAATTTATCTGACCCTGCACTGACGGCTTCTCCAGAGTACAAACACTTGTTATTTCCCTGGCGCAGTGAACTGACTAAATCAAGGATGATGGAAGTTGTCATCACGAAATTTCGTTGCCACGTTACCTCCCTCAATTTTTACTTGCATAGATCAGGCATATTGAATTCCCCTATGTGCATTTACTGTATTCAAGAGGAAACGATCAGTCATTTTTTATTACATTGTCGCCGTTTCGATTTATTCAGGCAAAGCATACTAGCACCACCTCTTCAAAGACTGGGCTTGCAACTATCACAACCTGATCTTCTTTCATTTGGAGCCTCTACACTGGGTTTCAGCCACAGGGATGTTTTATTCGCCGTTCAAGAATACATCACTGCGACTAAACGATTTTCTTGCTAAATTGCTGTCTCACTATTTTTCTTATTTTTTTTCTGCAAACTTGATATCGGTATTTCAAATCAAAATTAAGTTACAAAAAAAAAAGAAAAATTGTAGGAATGACGCAATGCTGAAAGTTTAGGGCAAAGTCACCTTATAATCGACCAATCCCCTTCTTTGGGTACGAGCCATTTGCACAGGGAAACAACAACAACAACAACAAGCTTTTGTAATGAGTTGGAGCATTGGACGGCCCATCCTTTATGCTACTCGCATTGTGCGACGACAGGTTGTTCTTTCGCTGTTTTAAAACGCTTTATAAGTCGTGTTAACGCGATTGCTTTCCCGAGATCAAGCACGCCTAAGGCGAGTTTGCCAATACGCCACTAGCATCGGCGTAGCTCAGTAGTGGAATACTGGGCTGGCACCCAGAGGACCGGGGTTCAAGCCCCACTGTGTCATTGGTGCTAGGTTGTATTTTTCTTTCTAATTTCGCGCCATGTGGTTCCGGACACCGGCGGCGGCGGCGGCAGCGGCGGACAACTGCGCGTAACCTGAGTTGTGCTCTCGTAACAGCTTTCGATGTAAAAAACCATCCGGTTCTTGGCCAATACCCCAGAGTAGGTGTGTGCCACACGTTGAACTGTCTACTCTTCTCTACTACTAGTTTCCCCAATGCATCATCGTCAACAAACCGTCTCTCACATCCGTACCTTTGACGTCGAGTGCGTAATGCACTATGTATGCGCACAGCAGCATCTCGCGATGTCCCGCCAATGGCAACCAAAGCGCTTTTGTCTGATGAACATTGTGTTAGCTCCGTAGTCCACGCTACACCTGCTTCCTTTGCACATCCATAAAAAAAAAAGTGCACGTGTTCCTAGAAGGCACTGTTCCTCACTCGAATTAGCACCTGCAGTGAAACATCTGAGAGTGTACATTGGCGCGAGTTCATTGTTCGCAGTCGAGGAGTCTTCTGCATCCTCTTCTTAGACGTCCACGTCTTACGCGTCTTTCTCTGCATTACTTCTCCATCCACGCTGCGCAGGTCCTTTTAGTTCTGATACGTTGAGCCCCAGAGCGTAATAAAGCAATACTTGTCGCCTCTTCATATATTTGCCGGAGCTCTATTTTTTCTACTTACACGTATGGCTTGAGTTTTTGATGTCCCTTCCAAGTTTATCAATTATTGATGGTGTTAACTTTTGCCGTAAGGCCCACAATCACAAGGACATCGGTGTTGTTCACTTTTGCCGTAAGGCCCACAATCACAAGGTCATTGGTGGTGTTCACTTTGGCCGTAAGGCCCACAATCACAAGGACATGTCCAGCACGCTCCACAAGCATAACACCGTGCATGTTGTGGCTTCTTTCTCACTGCATAAATATTTGGAGATCGTTTTAATGTCCCGTTTCTCAACCCCTATTGCCATGTTTTTAACATCTAGCCACATTTTACCTATATCTTAAGTAGTTATCCTTGGGGTTCAAGATCGCACAGATAATTGAAATGGGGAAGCATCTAGGCTGTCATTGCTGTAAGTGTATCCTCGATGTTACTAGACAGGACTGCCAGTTTCGAATAACCGATGTTTTCGGAGTAGCAATATCTAAAGCGTTACAAACTTAGCGGTTAATACAATTAGAACAGGAGCGTTTAAATACAGGATACAGGTGAATAAGCGCCAAGTATGCGCTCTATCACATGTTCGAGAAAATGAGACGACGTAGGAATATGCGTCAAGCACATTTATAAGCTCCATTTCGATCCTTACTGTCTTTCGATTCCTCACTTGCCGGCTCTGCTACGCAATCGAAAAAAACAAACAACCAGTACTAACTTTGATGCTTCGAAGGGAGCAAGCTCTCACAAGTTGAACGCCTCACATACCTATCAGCTGTCGGCAACGTTCGGACCTCCTTATGACATCACGGTTCGAATATTTAGTGGCTCCAAACTTCCATGCCAATTAGTGTGACGCAAACAAGAGCTTTTCTCATGAGCCTCCGTGTCTACAAAACCCCGTCAGTGCCCTTAGTGAGCTGATCAAAAGCATTTCCAGAAGCTCATTACCCGTTGAACCACCGAAGACTTCCTTTCTAGGAAAAACATGCACCGAACTTTTTCTTTTTTTTTACTGTGCTCATAGAGGCAGCCTTCATTACCATATATAGTCATCTCACTCAAGATGGGCTCCTTTGACGGTGAGGTGTAGCGTGCCTCGAACGCTCCTCGACTTTTCGTCTACTTTCGGGGTGACGTCATTCATCCGTTGTTGCATCGAGCAGCGCACGGCTAGAAACGACAGACCATTCTCAGCGTGTCGAAGGTTCTCCGCTGTGGTGCGCTTGAAAATGAAAGTTCGTCGTTGGGTCATCATAAGCAAATTTTCGCGAAATTTACTCAGCTCAGTCATTGACTGAATTGTAAGCGACGTTCCCTGCGGGGTAGATAGCGCACTCAATGGAAGTAAGCTTGCCAGAATAGGTTTTGGCATTACCGTATTTGCATTTCTGGCCCGCAGATCGCGTTTTTTTTCTTCCTGTGGTGCAGAAAAGAGTCTCAACCTTTAACGTTTGTTTTGACGCGTATGACACTTGTGAGCCACGTGTATTAATTTTATTTTGATGTCCTCCTTTCCCTGTGCTGCATCTGTACAAAAAATGCGTGCTTGACAGTTTGGCAAATATATTGGTGCTTGCAAAGATAGGCGAACAGCGAGAAATATTTACGACAGGGCAGATATTTATTTATAAATTCTTAGTAAATTTTGAAACCTACCTTTGCTTTCAGAATTTATTGATTGATTTGATTGATATGGCGGGTTTAACGTCCCAAAACCACCATATGATTATGATACTTGAGAGACGCTGTAGTGGAGGCATCCGGAAATTTCGACCACCTGGGGTTTCATAACGTGCACCCAAATCTGAGCACATGGTCTTGCAGCATTTCCGCCTCCATCGAAAGTGCAGCCGCCGCAGCCGGGATTCGATCCCGCGATTCCTTTCAGAATTCTCATTCATGAACTTTTATAACAGACTGCTACGTTAAGATGCGAAATGCAAAGCAGCACCGACGTAAGAATAAAGTATATTGCTTTCTCTCGGGGGGGGGGGGGGGGAACTATCGTGTTTTCAGCATTATCAGCAAGAGTGCGCAATGAGCGCGCGGCGGCTCTCATCTCTGACGCGTACTTTGGCCCGCAGAGAGGAGGGGAGTGGACCATCTCTCACGCGCCCTTATCTCCCGGTGGGGACGATCATACGTCTTGGCTGGCATTGATCACTGGAGCGATTCTGTTGTAGTTACGCGGCGCACAAAGGTCTCTGCATTCGTTGCACAGCCTCCGTTTGCGAAAACGGCGCGCTTTTCAGACACGGCGAAGCAACATTCGAGACGCGTATCCGCGTTAATCTGTACCTGTGAGAACGTCTCGTGCGTCATTTGTGCGTGAGAAACGCGGGGCACGTTTCGATCTGCTTGCCATTCTGCGCGTGACCTTCCAATTTGTTGCTATCGCGTTCGTTGCCTTTGAGGCAAAGCTGTGACTTTTATTTGTAAGGTTCGGCTTGTGAGCTTGCCGTTGTGTGAGAGTAATAAAATATCCATGTGTTCATTACACTGCCATGCGTACTGCTTCCGATATCCCATGGGAGGCGTTTTTTTTAAACGTCACATAGGTAACCAAATGTACAAAAACGATTTATTAGCAGAAAATATATTTTATTGCTCAGAAATCACAACAAACAATCATAAAGGAACGAACATTTATCCCTTTAAGTGCCACTCGTACGAGAAGTTTGCTTCAACAGAACTTCATGTTAGCCTCATAGCTGTGGTGTGCGAAGCACTTCTCAAGTGCACGAAATTACAAAAAATAATGTGAGGCAGTCGAGAACGCGTACTCGTCGAGGCGCCATTCGTCGTTCTTATGCCTATTTCACGCCAACATAAGCTATGTTTATAAAATTGCACCAACTATAGCCACTTGTCGGTTTTATTTCAATGGTGGGAGGAGGGTTTATTTGCATTTCCCCAGCGAATGCAGTTATTTTAATGTACACTGCTTTCAGAATTAGCGTGATGGTCGACGACTTCGAGTACTTGCGAGTTGAAGTGAAATATATGCTGGTGAACCAACAATAAACATTTCTTATGCACTGGTAAGCGTGCATTTAACTGAATCGAGACTATCCTGAAGACAATGTCAAGAAGGTAAATACGTGCTTCCGTTCTTAATTGAGCGTATTGTCGCCGGGGAAAATAATTCAAAGTGACTTTATGAACTACTTTGCGTATTTATCACGACTAAATATAATTTAAAGAACGACAAAATGCATCAGTTTTCGCTTCTTTTGGGGCTTCTTTTGTTATGCTTTTTGTCTTCGTATTTCGTAAGGCTATATGGCAATAGTGTGACTAGCGCCAGATCTTCTTTTGAAAGAGGTTTCTATTATTCCGATCTTTCCGCGTAACGTATTTTTTTTCTGTTAAGGTTACTGCATCATCGCACTCTGTGAGAACCTTTCCAACTCTTTCACAACGATTTCTTTACCGTTTTCTCCCAACAACAATAACAAGATGAAGCGATGTCCGCGTAGTGTTTAACCAAACACTTTCAAAAGCAGACATCCTTTAAAACGCACCCGGACGTAATCTCATAAAATTCGCGTGAGGTATTTTTTTTTCTTTTTTACGCCAAGTGCGCTCCAGCAATAACAGGTCTGGCAAGTCGGGTGCCAACGCACTTTTGTTGTGGTCAATGCCTTTGGTCGTATACATTGCTTACGTTCGTTCCTTACCACAATCGGGCGCTGTCTTTCTCGTGCCGGCAGCAATTTCTCTGAGTGCAGCCTCGCGTTCTTCTTTGTCTCAATTTGCATATAAGGTGTTGGCAACGTTGCATTTCCAAATTCTGTTTTCGCGAGAACCCGTCTGACAGCCGTGTGTGTACTGGATGCTGTTTGTAAGAAGCCTATACCTCGTTTCCCCAGGGCCGTGTGGTGAATTCTATAGCAGCCTATGGTGGTGGTTTTATAAGCACGTGAATACTGGCACTAAAGATAAATAATGAAATTATGGACTTTGACATGGCCAAACGAAATCATTGTAAGACGCACCCTATTGGTGGACGCCATTAAGCTATTGTGGTGTTTCCACCATATTAATAGTTAGGTTAGTCCGCGTTTTCAAGTTTTTTTTTTTACTGTTATATGCTGCATATGCACAACATACAAAGTTATTCAGTGCTGCTAGGCTATTCAGTTCATTTTGACCTGCTGGTTGTTATAGTTTGTAAATATTGGGTTTGCTGCGTCCCGTCCGTAATCCAAACAGTGACAATGAAGGCTTCAGAGTGCAGCAAGCGACAAAGTTTATTCAAAAGTACAGTTTGTACGGAAAGATCACTTTAGTGACGCAGGTTGTGGAGGCGGACACCATTATGTCAGGCAGCAGTGTGTCTCCTTGGCGGCAGCCGAGGGACTTCTCCTATAGGCTGTGCGCAAATATTAATCCTGGGACTGTGGCTTTTCCCCTCGACTATACGGCTTGCACACAGCACTCTGTGCACGACCTGGAACTTCGCTTTGTTATTCCTACTGCAGACTATCTGTTCACAGCGTGCCTATTGGGCCCTGTTGCACTACTTTCGGGTAATATTTCCTTACAGTACAGGACTGGAATGCGCTTGTGACACACGACCCAGGCAATAGTCACGCTCCCAACTACCCTGATTCACAATGGAGAGTTTGCAATAATTTGCAAGGTGGCTTTCCTGTAAGGTTTGTTTTACAACCAAAAACTCTCGTTCACAGACTGCTTTTCTCACTCATTTTGTTGTACTCGCGTGCTCGCGTGCCTTCACTGCACAATGAGCGAGAAAAGCAGGCTGTGAACGAAAGTTTTTGGTTGGAAAACAAGCCTTACAGGTAAGCCGACTTGCAAATTATTGCAAACTGTTCATTAGGCATGCAATCAACCTCGTCACGGCATGAATACCCTTGAATGCGGGACAGGGCTATTTGAAAGAGACCGCGTTTATTCGAACATTCCAGCTACTATAGGCGGCGCAGCGGAAGGCCGAAATGCGGACGAGACTGTGACGTCACGAGCGTTTACGTCAGCGTCGCAGAGCGTGAAGACGCGTTCATTGGTTCATGACTACTGAGAGACCGAACTGCGTCGCCGTTTTATCACCGTGTGACAGCTTCGGAGCACTAAACTCCCTAGATGAAACAAGTTTCTAGGGAACTTGCGGAGCACGGATACATGGCGCCGCCTGCGTTACTAAAATGACCGAATCTATCAGCAGTTATATTTAGCTGCAAGTTTCCGGTCTGAACACTATAGGCAGAGGGAACGGAAATGCTGCGCGATGCTCTTTGATACGCGGGGCGGCGTACGAAAGACATAAGTGACGGGCTATAGAAGGAACGAGATTCTCAACAAATAAGAAGCAGACTTCTGAAATAGAAATGAAACCCAATGTTACTTCCGCGCACTGGCGTCTGCGTTTCAAAAACCTCAGCCGTGGGCACGACAGCTTCGCAAGCCCTTCCTGGCGTTCACATCGAAAATCGCGATTGTCAGCGGATCGTGAGCAGCTTGCGTGTGCCACTCTGCCTCCGTCGATCAATGCCGTCTTTCGTTCTTGTTTGTGGGTGATGTGCCACAAAAACGAACAATCGAAGAGCTGCAGATATCTCCCAGAGCATTGTGAGCCATATAAAAGAAGGAAGACAACGTTTGAGCAGTCGGCCTTTTAGCAAGCATAATGTGAAACGCAGAAGCGTGTACTGAGATGGTCTAAACAGAAACGACAAATCACTGTCAACATGCTACTGCTGCAGCTTTTACCGTACGCTCTTAATCAGGTCCCGCTTAAAGTGCCGGATAAAGTGCGTGTGTGTGGTCTCTGGGATATAGTGAGCATTTAGAAAGGACCTGATTAAGAATTTAGTTTTACAGTAATGAAATGGATTTCTGCTTATTTACATGACACTGTACACCTCTTTGTTCCAAACAAAATTCAGAACAAAGCCTAAATGGCCAGTAAACAACCTCGTGGTCGAAAATTGCTCACTGCACACACCTACAAAGTGGTCGTGCTGCCGCAAGAACCGCTCATAGCTACGCTACGTGCTATACCGTCTCTTTTCCTCCTTCCCATCATCCACATCGTCATTTCACTTTCCCGCACTCCTCGTTATACCTTTCCATACATGGCTATGATATACTACGTGCGTGCACTATACGTTGTTTCGTTTGCAGGACGCCAAGGAGAGCTAAAGACGGCGACAAGAGTTTATGACGACAGCATATACGATATCCCAGGCATCTAATGTTCTCTGAAAATAAAGTAGGTGACGTAGTCCAGGTGTTATGGTCTACCCGATATCCCGAATTGTGTGTGCGTGCGTGTACGTTAATAAAAAGGAAAGAAAAAAAAGGAAGGAAAGTTCCTCGAACAAGTTTCCTGTTGTCATATGTAACGATGTGTAACATAACTGTTCTTACAAGCAAAAGTTCGGAGGATCTACAGGTTACCATCTTCGGCAGTTACTAGAAAACGAATGTGCCAAATGCTTGTCAGACACTGGCGTACACATGGCCAGACGTAAAAGATGTTGCACTAACTGTACCCCCTTGCCCGAGGAAGAACCACATTGGCGTTTGTTTCCTCCTTTTTTTGTTTCCGCAGTAGCCTAGAGGTGCATTTAGTCCTTTCGCTGAACTGACACCACCACCCTGTCCAGATGCCACTGGGGCAGACCATACAAGCGACTGGCACGCCCATTTCGGACAGTGGGAAAGATGGCCGGATCAGAGGAGCCGGAAACGGGCTTGGCTTCCATCATGTGCGATGCTTTCTCGGGACATTACCGCTACTTCTCTGGTATCAGCCCATGTTTTAGATGCGGAGCATCTTATACTCGCGCCTTGTAGTGCGCCGTCCGCACCGCTTCTCGAACATTCGACAGCTGACGCGCGCGCATGCGCCGTCGCGCCGTCGCCCACTCTTCCACCATCTGTGCATCCCTTCCTCCTCTACACACCGCGCGCGCTTCACTCCTCCACCATCTGTGCACCCTTCCTCCTCTACACGCCGCGTTCGACATCTACAATTCTCCTGATTCTCCAGTGGACGCGCATGTGGCGTCGCGCTTCGAGAACATTCAACAGCTGACAGTGCATGAGCCGTCGTGTCGTGCTATATATATACTCAAGGTCGGCGCTCGCTCGCTCAGTTGCCGCTCGTCGGTTGGTTTGTACGGCGCGTCGACGTCCAAGGTCGCGGTGAAATGAATTCCAACGAATCCACAAACACAATGATCGACGTCCCTTCGACCAGCGCCGCCCTTTCGCATACGTGTGTACGTGTTCACTCATTTAACACCCCCTCCTACAACCACGTTAACCAATTTAGCCATCGACCCAAGTAAGTCGCAATTTAACACCCCATTTCACAACCACGTTAACCAACTTAGCCATCGACCCAAGTAAGTCGCACTTTAACACCCCGTTAACCAGTTATATGGTCCGCATCCTCCTCAGTGTTCCCCCGAGGGAAGCTGCGGGCAATTTTTTTCACGTGTGCTGTGTCGCATGAACGTTTTCTTTTGCCATTTATGTTTAGTCGGGAAGACAGAAGAGGCGACGGGGAAACACTATTTCCATTACATTCGACCTGAATTGAGATAACGAACAAAGCAGCCAAGTCTGGGCGGACAAGTAATAAAGCCTCATTTCCAAACACGCCCCCCCCCCCCCCGTCCGGTTGCATCCAAGCACGTTTTTTGTTGTATGATTGACGTAGTAACTTCAGTAAAGTACATAATGCGCGACACGATGCAGACTACATTTTGTTGTTTTAGTGGCCCTCCAATATATCTCAATAAGCAACCTTTGGCCTTCTTTAGGGTGTGTGTGTGTGTGTGTGTGTGTGTGTGTGTGTGTGTGTGTGTGTGTGTGTGTGTGTGTGTGTGTGTGTGTGTGTGTGTGTGTGTGTGTGTGTGTGTGTGTGTGTGTGTGTGTGTGTGTTTCTATAACAACGGCTTTAGTGGGGAGAGGTTGGTTCACTTCCGAGTTTCTTCGGCTGTTAGTTCCTCTCGAGAACGATCTGCAAGCAGGCGGAAGTGCAATCAGAAAAGCATCGTCATCACTTTCTGTCAGGCGACTTTGTCGGAGTATGTCAATGCAAAGCTGGGAGTGATTTTCAGCATTTTTGTTATAGCCGAAACTGACAGCCCCATTCGGGCTCTTTTGTATGCTGTTTAGCGATTCATAGAACAGTGGAAGGACACAAAATATAGGGAAGTTTAGGATTAGGGGTGCCAAGAGTAGTTCGTTCTGCATCAAGCCTGCGTGTGGCTGTGGTGCGTGGCGCAAAACGCAGACACGGGAAGACCGAATAAAGCTCGCGCTGCCGGTGAGGTAGCCGCTTTATTTCTTTATTCTTTATTCATAAGATACCCCGCAGCGCCCGAAGGCGTTATAGTTGTCGGAAATCGTGGCGCGCTGCCGAGCGAGACTTAGTCCATGACCTAGCATGGCGGATATAGTGACTGTGCTGTGTACTCTACTGGAGCTTGGCGTTACTTCGTATGGTTTAACTGAAGTAGGCGCACTGCAAAGGAAGACAAAGAAGTAAGGGCTTACACTACAAGGGCTTACTCACAACTGAAAGATTTGTTGAACAAGAAAGCACATGAATAACACCCTGATTCACGTATGCGTGTTCATACAACAGTACTCACTTACAAAACGGGAAAGATCTGGTTTAACTACGGTGATGAACTAAATATACTATCAAGAAAAACTTCCTTTCATGTAACGAAACTGACAGATGGCTGACGCACTGGTCTCTATCTATCTATCTATCTATCTATCTATCTATCTATCTATCTATCTATCTATCTATCTATCTATCTATCTATCTATCTATCTATCTATCTATCTATCTATCTATCTATCTATCTATCTATCTATCTATCTATCTATCTATCTATCTATCTATCTATCTATCTATCTATCTATCTATCTATCTATCTATCTATCTATCTATCTATCTATCTATCTATCTATCTATCTATCTATCTATCTATCTATCTATCTATCTATCTATCTATCTATCTTTTTTGTTTGCATGAAGAGCCTCGGTCATCCCACGTGATATCTGCTTACTACTTGTAGATATCATGTCATTGTCATGTAAAAAAAGGTTATATAGCAGCCACGCTCCCTACACAACGTGCTACAAGGTGTGAAGTTTCTGAATACTTAACTGTTTACCGACGCTCTCTAAAACGCACGTTAATCTAGCGTCCCGACTTGCAAATTATACTTTTTGTTATGAAGTCGGGCTAAAACGAGGTGGGATTTAGGAGTTGTATTGAAAGTAGTTGCCTTTCAACTCGAAAGCTATTCGAACAGCATTCAACTGGTGTTCGTGTTCGATTCGTTGTTAACATTTATTCTGGTGGTACGAGTCATTTCTGTAAGCTGCGACACCTCAACATACAATATAACTTCCACCGTGACACGGCAGTGAAAGTCTCAAAAAAATGAACGGCATTGTCAACTCTAAGAACACATCTATATCAGCGGATGGCACATATACTGAATGTAAATGATTTATCACAGGTAGCCCTCAAGAAACGTTACTTGAGAAAGCAATGCCTGTAAAACGGCAGCTATCACTATTGAGCAGAATGGCACATTGTACTGTATGAAACTCACATAAGCGTATTTGTCGTATTGAGCAGATTTCTTACTTCATCAATCTTTTGGCTCCGATTTACTGTAGTGACATTTTCCTGACGCTAGCTCCCAATGTTTATCAAAGTGCAGCTCTTATTCTACTAGGCAGTATACCTTGGAATGAAAAAACTTTATTTCGGTCCTGCAGGACGCGCTTAGCGCGTAGCGGGCGTCTCCCACGTAAGGACTGACAGGGAGTACCTGGCGGCCGCTTCGTGGGCCTGCTGGACGGCCCATCGCTGGTCGGCGAGAAGTGAGCTCCTGAGGGACCTCTCCCACTTGCTTGAGGTAGAGTCGGGAGGAGTTGTTCTACACTCCCAGAGCATGTGTTCGAGTGTCGCTGTGTGTCCACATGATGGGCATGTGTCGATGGGGTATGCATCGGGATAATAAACGTGAAGCGTGGCTAGGTTTGGGTACGTGTGTGTCTGTAATAGGCGTAGGGTTGATGCCTGCGGTCGGTTAAGTTTCGGATGTGGGGGTGGAAAAATGCAGTATACCTTCTCAAATATTTTGTATGACCCACTACGTTGTTTAAGTGATTATGGGGCTGGACTGCTCATCTGCAGGCAGAGGGATCGAATCTCAGCCACGCCCACATTTTCGATACAGGCGAGAAAGCTTACTGCTCGTCTGTTCAGATGCAGGTGCGCGTTAAAAAACTCGGGTGGTCGACATAGCTTTGGCCCTCCAATTACGGCGTCCCTCAAAATCAGATCGTGCTTTTGAAACAAATTTATTTATTTTATTTATTTCAACATACTGCAGGCTTTTCACGGCACATGCAGGAGTGGAGACAAGAAGATACACGTTAAGCATCTAAGGAAAATACATACCAGAAGAACAAGAAAGAAGATGCAATGTCAAACAGCTCGTAATTCAAAATGGACATACTGTATTATGTTCATAAATGATTGAATAGTATTACAGCACACGATATTGTTGTCTAGTCCATTCCAATGGTGGATAGCTGATGGAAAAAGAGAATGTTTGTCAGCGTTAACATGACTGAAAGGTTGGTGGATAGTTTTGTAATGGTTCCGTCGCGATGAGTGTTTGGGCGGGTCTAGCAGGTAATGAGCTCATACAATAAGCCCCATCTGTTGTTATTAATGTTTTGTATGTTACTAAATGTATACTCGTCCGTCTAATATGCTTCAAGTCTTTTGTGTCGCCCTTCTGGCGTTTTGATACCGGACTAGCTGGTGAACTTTTACGTTGAATCGTAGACACTACCTAAAGCGCCAATGACTTATTTACTAACGGAGCTATACCAGAGGTAGAGAAACGAACCGACCTCCCGTGGAGCCGATTGAGTGGGCTCGGAGTGCACTCGGCTGCTTTCGTCTCTCAGGAGCGGCCGGCACCAGCTGTCGCAGACGGCATTGGAGACGTGTGCTTCTCCTGTTTCTTCTTACTTCGCAGGGAGGAGCGATATTAGATTGTGCTCGGCGTCAGCAGCAACGATGCCGCTAAGGGCCTGCCCCGAAACTGACCCCCTTCTTCTGGCATCACCTCGAACCTTAGCGGAAATGCTCGCAGTGTCTCCGACGCTTGCGACCCAGCCGCCATCACTCGCTGTTCGCACATATTTGGGATAGTGCTACACAGTGGAACCAATACATGAAACACAACTCGGAATGCTTCTGGAAAGAGAGAGAGGGGGGGGGGCAAAAGAAAGGCAGGGAGGCTAACCAAGTTGTACATGGTTTGCTATCCTACGTGGCGAGGAGGGGAATGTGAGAAAAAGAATGCATAAATCAATGAGGAGAGGCAAAAGCAGCGTTACACGCAAGCACATACTAATGCTCACCACGCACACATAGCGGCCACAACCGAGAAATGTTTGAGAATAACTCTTGTGCCGTTGTCTAAAAGAAGACTGTAATCCGCGGTGTTAAAAAAAATGGCCTCGTATCTGCACGTTAATCTGCAAATGTCGTCGAAAGACGATAGTCTTGCGTGTGGAGAGAGTTAAAAAACATTTATTTGGTGTTCTGCGCAAGAGTTTTTGGTGAATGGTATTGTGGAGGCACTGTGTTGGAGTGCCTCGAGCCTGCAGCGGAGGCCAACGAGCTCATCAAGTCACGCCACACGTTAGACATGAGCACCATCTGGCAGTTTTCTTGGAAAACGAAGCGCGTGGCTCTGAGACGGGTGTGCGCGCCCGTCTCAGAGGTGATAAGGTGTAGAACGCAAGGTGACGGGTAGGTGCCACCACTGTCTCGTCTTGGCAAAGCGTTGGAAACACTCGCCTTTTCGTGCAAGCGTTGCATGGTCAGCGTAGCGTGATATGCGCTACGGTCCTTAAAACTACCTATGTATGCCTTTTTCTAGTAAAAGACGCGCATGCAGAATATTACGTGTTGTCATGGTGCCCCAGTCATGCGCAATAATTGCTTTTTAATTGACAATTGCACAAGTATGAACGCTAAATCTTAAGCAACATTGGTGGGCGCTGCAGATGGGGTCGGCTGTTTCAAGTACCCGGTGTCAAGAGTAAACAAACAGACAAATGTACAAACAGACAGACAGAAGACAAAAATTTTTGCGTCGAAGGTCTCCCCAAAAAAAAAAAAACTATCGTCTTCCAGAGCCAACAAGGACGGGTTCATATAGATGCAGGATTTACAGTGCACATTTAGCTGATGGAGGGGTCATTCCGTTGAGCAGAGGGCGCATAGTGGTCACTTAGAAATTTCAACAAAGTGAGGACTTTCGGTTTTCGTCGTGGAAATCATCCGTGGTGTATAATGTACATTGCGGGGTACTCTGCACCAATGCTTTCGGTTTACACGTACGTAATTTATGTGCTGAAGATGCGGAGTGAGCGCCTCAAAAAAGACTCACTCGAGAAACGTTCACGTTTTTACACTCCGTACAAAACGCGTCACTAATTTCATCTATAATTTTTTTTGCTTGCTGAAGCACTTTAGGTACGGTGCAATTTCATTTTCTTTAATTTTCGCGACTAGTTCTGAATGCAGCACTAATTTTGGACTTTGGGAAAAAAGAGTTCCGTGTCGTACCCAATATGTATGCTCCTGGTATACGAAGCGAGCTCTCGGGAAGGGCGGCCAACGTCTCAAAAGGCCGGAGCCACAACGAGTGCACCAGAACCAACAGTTAAGTCGGAACTACAATATTTTATAGGAGCTCACTTGGTATGCAGGGAACATATATAGGGCTGGACATTGGTTTCTTTTTCACCACCCCAAGTGCATGGTATAGCCAACCGAGCCGAATATTGGTTAACCTCCCTGCCTACCTTCTTCTTTTCTATGTGTCTATCTCTTTGATTCGGTTTTTTTCTTTAGCCATATCACCTTTTATGCATGTTTACCAACTATACCAAAATGGTGCTCGGCTACAGAGCTGATGAAAAACCGTACTGATAAAATATATTGCTCCAAACTCTTGCACGCGTTCACTTCCGGGAGCACTGGTGCATGGTGTGGCTTATTTATTTATTTGTTTGTTTGTTATTGACACCCGGACTTGACCTTATGGTATGATGATTCTGCAGAATGCAAGTGGGCTGTAAGGCATGTGTCATGTAAGAAGTGAAGAAATGCTTTATGATGTTTTCCGCCCCATATCCAGTGATTCAATAGCTAGTCGTCACAACGTAAGGGACACGCTGTAGCAGACGGAAATCAGCGTGGATATGTCTGTAATGTGCGGGCCTGCCGCCAGTATTTTCTAAGTGCGGGCCACCCCCGACAAATGAGTGCCTTTGGGGAGCGGGGGGCAAAGGGGGCAAATGCAAATTAGCAAAGTGAGTTTTCTGCCCTCCCCCATGTATGCGGGATTGGCGCATCGCTTCTTCCGCGGTAAGTTTTGTGCGCACCGTCAAAAGTCGTCACACAGCTTCTCGTCCCTTACGTTACCACGAATCTGTTACGAAAGAAGCAGCCGTGGAAAGTGGGCACTTTGAGTTGCAGACCAGGTAGCGTACGCCGTAAAACAGTCTTCCACAGATCCATCTGGCTGCCGAGTAATGCACGAAGTGCGAGTACAATTTTACTTTGACAACAGAGAAACAAAGCGCCTCCAATGCTGACATCCACAAAGATGATATATGATGACCCTGGCTTTCAGTCCCATACAATGAAGAAGTGTTCGTACACCTGAGCCTCGTCGCTACCGTTGCAGAGGCCGACCACGTATAGGCGTAGCCGCCATCGAACGTTTAAATTCATGTTGGCCATTCTCCCGCATTCGGGAAAGTTAAGTTCGCTGGTGGACGCAGACCAGATAAGTGAACGTCTGACCTCCATATTATTCCGAGAGCTAGATGCGTGACGTACTATCAAATTCAAGTTGACCCATGCCAAACCAATTTCTTTTCCACGGGGCCGTATGCATTCCCATCGAAAATGCACCACGCCTTTTCGTTAGGTACGCAATTTTTCTACCAAAATGACTGGACAACATGGCAATAAATATATAGCATTCAAAAAAACTTCCATTGCAGTTCATATACCTTCTTTTTACCTCGGTTGGTATATAGCTGCCAACGGGTTGCGGCATTACCTTGCACAACCAGCTTCTCATATTCGGTTACGGAAAACGAGTCGAGATCAATGGTTGGAGTGCTGATTAAGTTCCCATCGCTGGAGTGTTCCAGTTGAAACGCGACACGTGTGATTTCGTAAGAGACCCAAGCAAGCAGATGAGATGGCTGGCATCGATGTCAACGGCACTCGATTTCGTCTCCCGTTACGACCGTTTCCCGTGTCGTACAACGTGCTGATGGGAAATTGTGGTTGCGGATGACTGTACTGGTGTTTGCATTAGTGTGGGAATGTTCGGGTGTACGTACAGTTTCGACGGAACGCTGTTTTTCTTTTTTCGGGCATGCCAACATAGAGAAGGACAAGCACATTCTATTTTCTAAAGCAAGGGTGCTAAGTGTAAAGAACTCCAACAAACACCCTTTTTTGGGACAACTGCGAGAAACGTCGGGTTGATTGATTGATTGATTGATTGATTGATTGATTGATGTGAGGGGTTTAACGTCCACAAACCACCATATAATTACGAGAGACGCCGTAGTGGAGGGCTGCGGAAATTTAGACCACCCGGGGTTCTTTAACGTGCACCCAAATATGAACACACGGACCTACAACATTTCTGCCTCCATCGAAAATGCAGCCACCGCAGCCGGGATTTGATCCCGTGACCTGCGGGTCAGCAGCCGAGTACCTTAGCCACTAGACCACCGCGGCGGGGCAGAAGAACGTCGAGTTCTTCGCCACTCTAGCGAGAAAAAGACAATAAAATCGTGGGCATGGACACATCTGCCGATATGCCATGCACAAGCGTTTCTTCAAAAGAGCATTGACACAAAATCTTTGACCTTTTTTTTTTTAAATAGTTTTATTGTGACCCCGCTAATCAGGGCTGAGACTTCGTTTGCGCAAGTGCGCAATGGTTATTTATTTAGAGACGTTTTTAGAGCGCCCAGTCACAATTTCGCTTTCAAAGAGCACCGAGCTGAGCAGGAGGTTCCGATAGCAGAAGTTCCGGTACCACGATAAACATGGCTGGTCACGTGACCACGCAAAACTGTGACGTCGGCGCCGTACGCGAGAGCGGGTGTGAACAGGAGCCACCACTGACAGTCAGCACGCGTAAATCCGCAAGCAAGGAGGAACAAATCGCAGGTATCACAAGCGCAAGGCGAATGCCAGCAACCAGTCAACACAAACTCGTGACGTAGGTTTGTTTACATTGCCGCCGCGTTGATGTCGGCGTCGCGAGGAGCTCCGCATTTCGCTTAGCCGTGTGGCGTGCATTTTAAAACTGGTTTTAAATATGTTCAAGGCTATATACACCCGTGATATCAATTAAATGTTGTGTATGCGGCCGCGTAAATCTATCTCGCTCAGTATCTCGCCTTCGAAACTTTCCCCCATATTCTAGAACGTCCCTTCACTCAACGCTTCACCTTCACTTGAGAAAGCAGATGGGAGCGCCGTCTCTAGGCACGGCAAGTCACTGCATATCAGCGATAATCTGCTGCGATTCTTGAGTAGCGCAGCGTCATCTTCAGCCGAGCGGTGGCGCAGTGCTCAACTCTGTCAAGTGAAGGCTGAAAGTCGAGTCGAGGAGCGTTTGTGAATGCGGGGGTTTGTGTCGGTGCACAGCAGGCCGCTGTGCCGGCCAACCCGGCTTTGGAAAATGGAATGTGGTTGGCGATCTCGATATTGGCGGTCTGGTGAAAATCAACGCGGCGTGTCGAAACATCGTGGCTCTGGCCGGTGGTCACTTGTGCTATTCTTTTTCTACGTTGCGACCGCACGCGTGCGAAGCCGTTCTCCTATATGCGCGTTCATGTTCAGAGTACGTCAGTTTTCGTGCTCACCGTAATCAATAAAAGGAGGGTAACCGGAGGAAATCGGTTGGCTGCCCTGTACTTTGGAAAGGGAAAGGACGTGTGTGAAAAAAAGATAGGTCAGTGAACAGTCCAAATAAGCGCCCCCCCCCCTCCCCCACCCCAGCTTCGCCTTTGAAACACAGCAAGGCGCCTATAGCGGTTCGTGTTCAATACGGGCTAGAAAATACCCCAGGATTCTGTTTTTTGCCAGAGGGTATTTCTGCCGGAAGGCGGTTGTCCTGCTTCAGCTCTTTCGGAGTTAAATGGGTGCACTCTCAGTAAAGGTGCGCAATAGTTTCGCTGCACCCGCAGAGTTTGCACATTGGGCCACCGCACATCAGTATAATATCTGAATAAGAAAAATAAAGAAATAAATCGTTTGCTAGTGCGTCATCTGACGCTGAACCTGTGGGATTCATCAACATTTACAAGCCCACTCCCGCACATTTCGTGCCCTAACGCTGAACTACTTAAGCAGTAAGCTGCAGCAACGTCTCGTGCCGCATCATCTCCCACCAAAGAAAACGATGTGGGGATGTGAAGCAATGCTGGTGTTCACTGAGGTTTCCATTTGTTTTTTTTTTAATAAATAAATGTGTATAAGAAGAGGCTGGTGCCAATGCGTGACGCCGGCTGCTCCTCTTCCCTTTCACAAAAGTCGACATGGCACATTTTGTAGCAAACACAAGGCTTTACATATGGACGTAGCACATCGCTTACGCAATGAGTCCACGTTTTTCAATACTGAGTGTCCACACAATACATAGTTTGTAAAAACACAAGTAGTCGCGCCAATTTAAGTGTTCACACAAAACATGGAAGTTCAATAAAATGTCTAAGTTGATCTTGTCTCTCAAGTACTGAACTGTTTTCAGAAAGGTTTTCACAAAGATATCGTAGTGAAGCACCAAAATATTGTTATTTAAGCCTACTGGTTAACAATGCTAATAATACATTTTCTCGTTTAGTACTTCTGAGATATTTCTGATTCCCCCAGAAATTTAACGACTGCACGCGCTGCAGTGGCTCTTAGCTTTCCTTCTGGCTATGGACCCAATATTCTTGCAATTGAAGGAGGTCACTGAATTGAGTTTTTGTAAAGTTTTTTTTTTTGAGGCCTGTGATAATTTGTACAATGTCGAAGAATGTGCTTCAAACCTTTTTGAGCTTCTCCATATGAGCAGGTAGGACTGCTAGCTTTCCTTATTCTATACAGGAAAGCCTTCGTGTAGGCTGTACCAAGTCGAAGCCTATGGATGACTGTTTCTACCGATCGGCTAACCTTTAACGGAATATTAATTTTTATACCGGTATCAATGCTATATAACTCAGAAATTTGCGCACCATTTTCGAACCAGGTTTCATAGACAGTTGACAGCTCAGCCTATTTATTAGACATCGTGCATCGTTCATCGGTAGAGGTAGCAGTGATACATTATTCTTCTGATGCGCGTTATGTGCCATGTGATCAGCTATGTCGTTTCCTGTGATGTCACAGTGGGTTGGTACCCACTGGAACATTATGGGGTGGTTTGAATCTATTGCTATAGCGTAAGTTCTTTGTATTTCATATGCGAGCCAACTGGCTTTGTTGCCCAAGCTGATTCCTTCTAGAGAAACTGAGGACGATGTGTCACTGGTATCTACCCATCGAAGTGAACCTGGCTGTAAACATATGAAGCGCAAAGCACACAGTATTGCATAAAGCTCTGCTGTCGTGGATGTTGTGGACTGGCTGAGTTTAAGTTTTTTTAGCTTGGTATGCAGGTTCAAAGAATGCCGATGCAGAGGTTTGATTCAGACATGATCCGTCGGTGTACACGTGAATACAGTCTTCATATTTGGTGAAAAGATGTGTTAAACTTAATTGCTTTATTGAAATTATAGGCATATCATTCTTACAAGTTAATCCCGGAATCTACGTTGTATATCTGGGATAGAGAGTCGCCATGGTGAATATAATGCACATGAAGGCCAGTATTTGTGCGTAGGCAGTAAGCTCTTGCATTCTACTATAGTTTTATGTATTTGTGCAGCTATCTCTCCGGAATAGCTCGGTATAGGGGATAATTAGCGTGTTGAGTTGCCAACCGAAAATAATGCCGACAAGGTTCCGTAAATCTCGAAGCATGACAAGTCGGTTGACGAGACTCCCCAATTACCAAATGCACTGGCAGACGCTCGCGGTACACCAAGACATATGCGAAGGCTTTTGGCCAACAATCTTTGGATCCTCTCCTCCAAGTTACGGGATATCCTATGTAAAACTGGGGCATAGTATTCGTCTGATTGCTGAATGTACACGCAATAAAAAAACATGAGCTATCTCATCTCACTCCGGTCAGTCGACGTAATATACTGATTAGGGAGTTGACTTTTTCCTCTAATAATTTTATGCATGAAGCCCAAGACAGACAGTCTGTCTAAAATAACCCCTACGAATTTGTGCTGTCGCACAAGTTGTAAGCACTGAGGGTCTACCTGAAGCTTGACTTTCTCAATGCATTTCCTCGTGAATGGAAGTACAGCTGTTTTCTCATAAGATATAATAATTCCTGTGTTCTTAAAGAAGTAATTAATTATTCTCAGGCCATATTGAAACTATTGCTGAACTGCTTGAATACTCGTGTCTGATGCCCAAATACACAGATCTTCCGCATATAGTGAATATTTCAAACTAGTAGGTATGATATGGGATAACTCAGCCATAATACAAATAAATAAAAATGGGCTTAGTACGCTACCTTGTGGAACTCGTTGACTAACTTTACGCTCTTTACTTTTGCCGTCAGCTGTGTCAATGAAGATTTTCCTGTCTCTTAAGAATTCTGCAATCCATTCTTAGTGTTCTGTAAACTATTTCCAACTGAATTAAACCGTGCATTACATGAACGTAGCACGTTGTGTCGCTTTATATCTAGAAATCTTTATATCTCGCTTTATATCTAGAAATACTGCAACGACGATTCTTCCACAGCTCCTCTCATGATCTACACAAGTGACAAGGACTAGAATGGCATCCATGGTGCGCCGGCGCCTACGGAAGCCTGTCATACTTTCTGGAAGCACAATTGTACATTCCATCCACCTCTGAAGTCTTCTTTATTCTATTTGTATGTTTCTGTGTATGTTTAATTTGCGTGTGGACTTGTGCATATGTTGTGTACCGCTTATGTTACCCCTCCTTATATTTGAGTGTATTACCGTATGTGCGCGAAGTGAACACCCACCGCTGCTGGGAGAGTACAGTGGGGCGAGCGCGCGCAGCATTATATGCGAGTGCACAGCTGTGGCGGAGAAATAAACAGGAGAGGGGAAACGTAACGGAGGCAGCGCTCTGCTACCTGCTCCACTCCACCTCCCCGCGCTCAAGCGAGGAGAGGCGGGAGAGTTAACGCATGCGCATCGGGGGAGAGGACGGTCGCCGAGGGACGGACGCAGCTCCGAGCTAAAGCTGCTTTGTATGTAAAAAATTATTCAGGGATCGAACAAAACCCGTGCGAATGCCAGTACTTATGATGCTGCTTCAGAAAGCGTGGTACGTGAGAAACGACTAAGGCATTATTCGTGGCACCCTGACTGTGTTGTTAATCAGGAGATTACTGTTTCCAGTGAATTGGACAGTCAGAAGGCAGGCCCGTTATTCTTGACGACATCAGAATCAGCATCGATAGAGAAATTGGCTGTTGGTGGTGCGCTTTGCCGCACGTCGCGACCCCACCAACAAGCTGGGTCGGGAGATGCTAAACGAATCTGAAGCTAATTACAATCCACCGCAGTGAATTGATGGCAGGAAATTGTCAGCGTTGGTCCAATATTTGCATTCAACTGAGGTTCACTTATGTTCTGCCTCGAAGGCCTTCCATCGTCCTGAACTGTTTAGTGATGCACGTGAAGGGCGTATATTGGTAATAATGTTTTAATAATAATAATAATAATAATAATAATAATAATAATAATAATAATAATAATAATAATAATAATAATAATAATAATAATAATAATAATAATAATAATAATAATAATAATATATTATTATTATTTTTGTTATTATTATTATTATTATTATTATTATTAGTAGTAGTAGTAGTAGTAGTAGTAGTAGTAGTAGTAGTAGTAGTAGTATCATCCTCTCTCCTGTAGGATTAACGTACCTCTCATTAATCCCATGTTCTGTGTGAGCTGATTCTATTTTATGTTCAATGAAAGGATCAGCGACCTGATTTGTATTCATGATGTGAAAAAGCCGTTTTATTCCTGCGGATTTCTTGATTTCATCGTCCTCGTTTTACGCTCTGCCATTCTCGGGGTGCAATTATTCTGATCTCGTTGTCTTCATTCTGTCGCTCTAATTACTGACTATCGGTTTTTGACATTCCCTTATCTGCTCAGGCTCTCGCATTTCAAGATGTGTTCACACGACGGACGAAATTGCTCTCCGAGCCCGCGCATTGCGTACGACGTCACCATGCGTTCAGCCGTTCCCGCGTTCCTGCTTCGGTCCGAGCGGAGCGATCCGCGAAACGACGGAAGCCTAAATCACTGTCGAGATCCTCGGGGAGCAATACCGAAATTCTCGCTTGTAGCGTGAATTCTCCCCTGTTGTGTGAACGCTGGCAGCGGAGGGATTCGAATTACGTCACGCGCCACGTGACTGATCCTCTGCAATGACGTACGTCGTGTGCTTATATTATACTTCAGGAGCGAACCTCTTCAGTGTCTCGACTTCCCGGCGTGTCAGGGCATCAGCTGGGGCAGTCATAAATGGATGTGCGCCGAGAAGGTTGAGTAGATCTCAGTATTCCTCATCCAGTCATATTGTGCATTACGTGAATTGAAGGTTCTTCTTTGTGGCCGAAAACATTGTGTTCAATTTTTAGCAATTCTGTCAGAATTGCAGAAAAAGTTGACCCAGGGGTCTAAGTTTTTTAACTAGAACCAGAGACACCAGTTTGGATCCGCGCGGTAAAGTAGTTGACGCGTGTGCATTGAACTTGTTGCTTTTTTGTAAATCTAATTAACTGGGTAAGCTCCATTTTGCGCCGTTTCTTCAGTTCTTCTCCACTGTGAATTTTTGGGGATGGCGATGGCTTTAAGCTCTCCCATAGTAGAGTACCCTGTACACTAAATCGTTACCCACTTTTTTCTAATCCCCCCCCCCCCCAAGCTCCAGTTTTGGAAGTAGACACGGGACGGCTTTCAGCTCTCCCACAGTAGAGTACCAAGTACTCTAAATCGTTTACTACTTTTTTTTTTCTAAACAATTCAGAAGCTCGCAGAACGGGACGGCTTTAAACCATCGCATAGTGAGTACCTAGTACTCTAAATCGTTACCCACTTTTCCTAAACACACAATTCATTTGTGTGGGGCCCACGGACGGCTGTATGCTCTCCAACAGTAAAGCACCTCGTACTCTAACTTGTTAACAACTTTTCATAAATACGTGTGTGATAACGAAAAGACGATCCCTAAATTCCGCTTCTTTCATTCCAAAGCACATAGGAGTTGCGAACCTAAAACCACAGAGTGTTATTCATCTCTACTGTTGTTATTGAAGTTGACGGACATTTATTTTTCAGACGAATTTATTGCGCTTACCCGGTGATTTGCCGCGTGGCGCGACACGAATAAAGCACGATAGAACCCTCACAACACGTGATCGCGACTCTATGTTACATGCCCCACCGCGGTGGTCTAGTGGCTAAGGTACTCGGCTGCTGACCCGCAGGTCGCGGGATCAAATCCCGGCTGCTGCGGCTGCCTTTCCGATGGAGGCGGAAGTGTTGTAGGCCCGTGTGCTCAGATTTGGGTGCACGTTAAAGAACCCCAGGTGGTCGAAATTTCCGGAGCCCTCCACTACGGCGTCTCTCATAATCATTTGGTGGTTTTGGGAAGTTAAACCCCACATATCAATAAAGGAATCTATATTACACGTTTATTTATTTATTTATTTATTTATTTATTTATTTATTTATTTATTTATTTATT
This sequence comes from Rhipicephalus microplus, assembly GCF_043290135.1. Taxonomy (NCBI): domain Eukaryota; kingdom Metazoa; phylum Arthropoda; class Arachnida; order Ixodida; family Ixodidae; genus Rhipicephalus; species Rhipicephalus microplus. The sequence goes on along the minus strand of NC_134706.1, from coordinate 10,862,850 downwards.
TGTCTATTTGTTTATTTGTTTATTTACAATACTGTGAGCAAACGCAATCTGCAGTACAGGAGCGGGAAACACAATGTTAAAAAACGCCAGGCCTGCGCGGAAGCCGAAGCACATTCACAGCGAAAGCTAGAAGAGCGGCCTTTGAGAGCCTTTTCTAAACACTCGTTGGGTAACTGCTGCAAGCAAACTTACTCGATACCCACTACTGCATTAATAATAAAACTTTTAGGATAGTATAGCTATGCAAGCATTCGCTATGCTATTTTCATCACTTTTTCTGAAAAGCGTGGTATGCGCTCGGCACTTGTAAGCAATTTTGTGCCAATCGTTCATGCAGTGGCTGACGACGATGAAGAATTATGCCTGAAGTGCGTATGCACCACATATTAATCATAAATTCAGTATGCATCATCGGCCCGACTCATGGCAGGTCCCCCGGAGTGGGTGGGTGCCAGTGATCCAAGGATCATCATCATCGTCATCATCACCATCATCATCAATCACCACCACCACCTTTACCACCTCCACCATCATAATCATCATCATCAGTTAATAAATGAACAAGAACAATCTTTTGTAATGGGTTGGAGCGTTGGACGACCCACTCGTTACACTATTCGCATTGTGCGACGACTGCTTGATCTTTCGTTGTTTTAGAACACTTTATTAGTCTTAATAACGCGATTGCTTTCCCGAGATCAAGCCTGCCTAAGGCAAGTTTGCCAACAAGTCCCAAGCACCGGCATGGCTCGGTCGTAGAATACCGGGCTGGCGCCCAGTGGACCCGAATTCGAGCCCAACTGTGTCATTGGTGCTAGGTTCTCTCTCTTTTTTTTAATTTCGTGCGATGTGGTTACGGACACCGGCGGCGGCGACGGACAACCGCGCGTGACCCGAGTTGTGATCTCAAAACAGATTTCGCTGTGTTAATATACTATGTAGGAGTAAACTCCAAACTACGCTGAAAAACTTCAGCTGACTCGCAGTTAACAAATACACTGACATCGGGCTTGTTCCAGGCGATAATCATACGAAGTAGAGAGGAAAACTGGAGCACAATAATTTGTGTGGCATACAGGTAAAATAACACGCGGATGATTGATACGCTGTTATACTCGGTATGGGGGACGTGCAAGTACAAAGTTGGATCTGTGTTTATTGTTTTGTGATAGATTTCACGCAGAAACATAAGGCGTGATGGCGATGTCGCTGTCAAAGTATATATTCATACAAAACACTGCCTCGCGAAGGCCATTTCTGTGTCTACATTGTGACGCCAAGGAAAGATCCTTCCTGAAAATAATACTCGAACAAGACTGGTCCATGGCCCTCACCAGGTTCATTTCTGCAGCATCCGAACAAGGCACTGTAAATGACAGCAGTCGCTGATCTAGTAACAGCACTCACTGAACCTGTTAAGCATTGCCCTTGGCGACCCTCTGTGATTAATGATGCTAGCTATACAATTAGAGTGCGAATCCAAACAATTGTAGCCCTGCTTTTGCCCCTTCGTACAGGCATCAATGTCGCACTCGCCATTGTTCGGTGAACGCTGCAGCCCACACATCTCCTGGGACAACGTGAATAGAAACTGCTGTTTGCCCTTTCCGCACTTCTCGTCCCTCAATCGGACCAAGGCAACAATGGGGCATCGTTTATTTGGGGGGGCTTCATCTCCTGGTCAAATGTCACTTATTTTTATCTCCTTTTTTGTCGTAAAAGTGGCAAGTTTTTCCCTCTTATTTGTTCCCCCTTATTAAAAGGGTCGTGAAACGTTTTCAAAAAATTTTCAACTACGTGTTTCTTCCAAATCCTGGCCGTCCATTCAATAGTATAGCTCGACTTGTTTGATCGTCTGAGCTCACTGAATAGCTAAAAAAAAGCGAAATTTCAGTTTTCCAGCACACATTCCCGTCAGCTGTGCAGCTGACGTCACTTCAAGACAGCCAATGATAAGTCTCTGTCGTCGACAAAACATGGCGAGGCAGCGATGTTTTTAAACCTTGGTTGACCGTGGTTCGTAGCTTCATACTTTACTTATTACGCAGCCTTCACCACCATAACAAAGGTTGGGGGACCCTTAAGCTTCGCCTTCAATAGTTTAACGTGAATGAGATATTTGTTCCTAGTGCGTGCGACAAGCACTTAAATTTTTTTTCGAACTTGCTATGCACCAACTACGTGACCTTATGGGTGCATTAACGTGAGCGCCTTTTGTAGTCGGAGACTTATTTTAAACTCGGAAGTCATTATGATAATCCCATGTTTTGAGGTCCACCACGTGGCAAGGTACGCTTGTACCACGCATTATTACTGCAATAGTTCACGTCGTATTGCGAAGCATGCATACAGAACGTCTGTGTTTGTAAAGCATATGAAAGAACTTTCACTGCATCATCCAAGCCGAGTAAGTTGTTTTCACTGTATTCACAAGCAGGGGCGTGTCTGTGTGGCATAACATCCGCTTGCCCCCTAGATGACCCGGGTTCGATTACCTCTCAAACCGAGAATGCTTTTATTATTTATTTTATTTGCATATTTCTTTATTTTTTCGGACACGCGAAGATGCTCGAGTTTCCAGTCACGCAAAGATGAGGGTTTTTCGCTGACAACCAACGACGCCGACGCATGCGTTTATCCTCCTACTTCCTCGTTTCCTTCCCTCTCATCCCAATTTTCTTCCCCGCTTACTTGCCAGGTTACACCTCCAGGCCGAGCCATGGTTTACATTCTCCCCTGCTATTTTCCCTCTTCATCAGTCAGACATCACTCCACTTCATTTTCCTTTCCCACACCCTCCTCTTTTTACATCATGTTGGCGCTCGCATCACTGCTCCCTCCCTCGCTTCCTTTTCCCACCGTTTTTGTTACACTATCCCATGCATGACCATGCAATGCTAGGAGCCGATTGGCACACGTACCCGCTTTATGCGGGTCACGCGAAACGACAGAACAAAATATTAAACAGCTCCGCTACTAAAGCAATGACTCAGCCGAGTCAGTGCCTCCTCTATATAAGGAGGTGTTGGCCTAGTGAACCATGCAACGCAAAAAAAAAAGAATCCTATTCCGTTTCGCCTACACGCCTTCGAATTGAGACATATCAGTCCCGACCAGGCGGTAATGAGAATTACATAAGGCGCTGCAAGGCAGCAAGTCGTGCATTGAGCCACTGAGCAGTTCACTGCGCTATACATGAGACATTCTCTGTTGCGTTTGCGCGGCGAGGTCCGCCTGTTTGCTGCGGCAATGATCGTTAGCGGCCGCCCACGTTTCCGCACCTCGCCAACATGCGACGTCAGTCTGCGGTGTGGTTTGTCGCCCTTACGTGGCCGCCCTCGTCGGCGTGATTTCATTTGACATGCTCGGCTTGGCACGGCGTTCCTGTGGCCGCTGGAATTCTGCCCAGACCTGAATAGGTTGCCTAACACCGGCTGAGGTACACAGCCCTACTGCTGGGAAAGACGGAAGTGTTGTATGTGGCAGTCCTGAAAACAAACAGGAAGTCGGGCAGGTCTGCAAACAGGCAGACAGTGCCACTGATTGATTGATCTTGCAGTCGAAGAAAAACACAGCCAGGGTTCTTTGTGCATTCACCTAGGAGGACGTGAAAAGGAAAACCATCTTTTTTCTTCTCGGGCAATGAATAATGGAGCAGGGAACGCGAGCCGTGGCTTGACGTTCCACTGTCAGGCGCCGTCTTCATTTCTCCTCTTGACACAGCGCGCTCTCCGGTTTCGTTCGCCGCCCAAAGGAGGGCGCTACAGCGGCATCGTGCCAGATCACGTGACGTTACGCAATAATTTGTGACGCCATGGAGACTTCGCAAAATGTTTTGTGCTTTGTGACGTCGTCATGACGCCATATGGCACCGTCATCACGCGATGATTTTTTCTACGTCGCTCGTTCCTCACGCAGCGGGACGGCATAGCAGCTGAAGGTCGAATTTTCCGCTCGATGAGGCATACAAGGAAGGAAGGAAGAAAGCTCAAGCGGAAAAACAGGGAGGTTAGCCAGTTCTTAGACCGGCTGGCTACCCTGTGCTGGGGAAAGGGGTGAGGGGAATAAAAGATGTTAAAAAGAAATGTTGCGAAGAGAGAGAGAAATTGCAAATAAAATTGCGAAATAGGAAAGACAACATCAAAGAGTATAAGACACTAAAGTCTGTATCTGAGGCCAGTTGTATCTGGGCCATAGGCTCGGCCAATGACCCAGAATCCTTTGTTCCGACAAAGGCCAATCGTCCAGTCTATCCAGAGCTGCAGTGAGTTCTCTTCTTTGCGCGTTGAAATGGGTGCACTCAAACAAAAGGTACGCGATGGTTTCTTCGCAGCTGCAGTAAGTGCATGTAGAAGAGATGGTCATTCCAATGAGATAAGAGTATGCGTTCGTGAAGGCCACTCCAAGCCACAGGCGGCGAAGAAGAGTCTCTTAAGCTCGAGATATCTATAGGGGGAAGACGAAGCTGCAGATCGGGATCCAAGTTATGCAGGCGCGCGTTTGTGAAGTCTGTTGAGTTCCACTGTACCAGTGTGAGGTCACGTGCTAGTGAACGAAGTCTTGTAGATGCGTCGGCCCTTGAAAACGGGATGGGTACCTTCGTGTGCAGATCTAGCGGCCTCATCTGCGTGGTCATTGCCATATATACCGCAATGACCTGGTATCCACTGATACACTATTTGTGCTGTTTCTCGATTGCTTAATGATGAAGAAGCCCTATTTCAGCTACTAACTGTTCATTAGGTCCATGGCGAAAGGGTGACATAAGACATTGAAGAGCTGCCTTCGAGTCCGAGAAGATAGACCAAGTTCCCGAAGGTTCTTCAACTATAAAATCCAGAGCAAGGTTTTCACCTTAATAACCACTTCAATCGACCAAGGCTGTCGCACAACCTGTCAGCTAATCATTCAGGGTGACATGACGTACGGTGAACGGTTCACGAGAAGAAACGCAGCCAATACACCTACATCTTACGAAAGGGCCAGTAAACAAACCCGAGGTCCGAAAATTGTTAAAAAACAAAAATATGCGCACTCTTGCTTTGTGAGCCTGCTGCAGCAAACATTTTGCGAATACCTGCTGTATTGGGGAACCTACAGGCGTTGGAACATGGGTTCCAGCTGGTTGCAAATTTTCGCGTCGCTTCGCCATCCTTCTCCCTCACGTGGAGGAGATGATGTAGCCCGTCGTCGTGACTGGTTTAGGCCAATCGACGAGCAGCATGCTACGTCAAGTCGCCGATCGGCGACCTTACGTCACTGCGCGGGAAAGGAGAATAGGTCAGGCGTAGGAAAGGAGTGTGGGGATTGTTTTTCGAAATGGAGGCTCTGCGGGGCGTACGGCGTTGTAATATTCGCGAAACGTGATCGCCGAGGTCTACTGCACGAATCGCCGAGTTTATTGGAGAAGAATGGGGGGGGGGGGGGAGGGAAAAATGTCGCAGCCTGTTGATTGGCCCTCTAATGGTTTTATTTTATGAGGGCTGGAAGCTAGCAATGCCGTTATAGCGAATTCTACTGAAAACTTTCCTCTGAAATAATGCAGACATTAGATGTCAAGATTATTGTTATTGCTCGAGCTTTGAACGAGGACAAAAAGAAGACGAGCGCTAACCGCCAAGCTTCTAAACTCAATGTCAAGTATTTTTTTTTTTTTGGTAAACGCGAAACAGAGCCGCACTGGCTGTTTTAAAATGCACATATATATCCGATAAAGTAGACGGGACGATGACTGCCGCCGTAGTAGAATCGGTAGATCATCAAATACATTATTCGAAGGTCGTGGGTTCGGTACCTTCTGGCGGAAAGTTGTAGTTTCTTTCCCTTTAATTCCTATTTGTTTGTATAATAATTACAACGAACGTTATCTTCTATGCTTTCTTTGACTTGATTGTCTATTGGTTCCCATCGAGGCTGTGTCTAAACAAAAAGCGTTTAGAATTCATCTTTCTTTCACTGATATTTAGTTTGTTTAAGACCATTGAACACCCTGAAACAATACTACCAATATCAATCTATTGGATTTTTTTCCAAACGCAGCAAAGCAACATTAGTAATTGAAGTGCTGTTATTTGATTGTCCCGCCTTTGCGCCGAGCAGTTGGTGCGTCAAGTCATCTAGTCCCGTTTCGAAATGCGGTTCAGTCAATCTTCCAAAATATCCGCAGATAACTGTTTCATTTCAGCGTTTCAATACGCTTAATTAGCGTCACTCCATCCGGCTTTACAAAAGTATTTTTCCGGCTAGAAAAGTTTGTAGGAAAACGTTACGTGACGATGCATGGCACTTTTTAGCAACAAAAAAAAAAACGAAAACAAAAAACGCACAATCTTGCAGTGGCTTTTAGCCATAGGCGAACGTAGTACATATTTTGAAAAAAAAATAAAAATAAAAACTTTTTGTGAATCCGGCACGATGTTCGCACATTTGCTCAGCGATAACTTGTTCTTTAACGAATTACTCACATGAGATGCCAACAACTGTATTGCGGGAAGAATGCCGGAACCAAGCCACGTCCCTGAACTCTGGCACCAAATCGTGCTCTCAGAAACGTGTTTAAAAATTTGCCATTTTACAACAAATGTTTTGTATTTGAGTGACTTGAAATAATAAAAAATCTCTCTAATTCCGAAAACGACGCGTGCAGACACGCCACGTTTCCCCAGCGCCTAAGCCGGCCAGATGCGCCACGGCCTGGATGTTGCGGTGAAGGGCGGTGATTGTTGATGCCATTTCCGAAATTAAGAAAGGGTGCATCAACGTTACACCACTACCGCTCCCCTTATCCGTCGTTGCTATGTTTGCATCGTTGTCTGCTCCTACGTCATTCATCGTACAAGCCAGGCGCTCGCGTTTATTAGCATCGCTTTTTCGCTGTTCTTTGTTTTACTATCCCACCCGCTTTCTTCATAGGAAAATCTGGAAAACGACTGTCCTGACATTATGTTTTTGTAAACATTACGTATTATGGTACGAAGTTATGGAATCTAGGGAACCCGCGTGTTGCTGTGAAATTTGGCTAATGCAATGCAGTGATTATGCTTGGAGAGTAACGCATGGCCACATTACTTGGTATACGCGTCTTGATCGCGTGTGTGATGACTGCAGGGGTCGGTGGACCAAGTCGAAATAATGTAAGCCGTATACAGTCTACGTCTAGTCGCAGGTCCCGAAACGGAACTATTACAGCGTAAACTACGCCGCATTCTACTTTTTTTCGGTCAGTGGGATCGCGTCAATCTTGTGGCACAACCAACCATGCGGGACGTTATGATGCGCGGCATTCATCGGCGTACGTCGAAGAAGTGCACACATATTCAGGGAATAGACAGCGAAAAAAGAAATTGGGGCTTGGAAGCACTAATGATGTAATGGCTGAGGATGCAGCAGACCTGGCGGCCTTGCCTTCTCTCTTTCCCTCTTTTACCTCTCTCGCTACTATGCGTGTGCGTGACCGCCTATAGTTCCACCTTTGCCCACTACTTCGTCGTTGTAAACATCCCACTACGCGCCATCGCTGATTCACAAATTTACCGACCATAAAGCAAATACTGTTGAGAAGTAGCCAATACGAAATGCAAGATGGTCGTGTACTTGTATCCAGGTGTGCGTCAAAGAACCATGGATTGTCCCACTGTGTTCATCCCTTGTTTGTACGTTACCGCCTATAGTCTCACCTTTGCAAACTGCCTACTACTTCGTCCTTGCAAACATCTCACTACGCCCCATCACGGATCCACCACTTCACCGATCAGATCACAAAGTCGTTATAACGAATGAGGAACGGAAGCTACGTATAGCTAGAACTTACGAATGATAAAATTTCTCGTATACAATATATACAGTGTATGTCACGTCTTTCATGATGTAGTGGGCGATATTCGCGGATAGTTCATGGTTTAGCGATGAAAACGTCCAGCGCTTCGCCCCACTCATCATCATTCACTCCGTGGATAGGCTGTGATTTTTTTTAAATCGTGCTGCGTGATATATGGAACACCCTGTATATGCTTGCGTGACAGAACTAACGAACTAATGATGCAGATACTCAGTGCACTAATCGCTACTGCAGATGTAGTGCTCCCTCTATATGAGCGCCATGCTAAACGCTCTTGTTGCTATACGATTAGTCGAACACCGGAAAGTACTTCGCTTGTATGCGCTCGAATGCGCGCATACACAGAAGCGTCGGTCGCACGTCGTAGAGGGAGACTGCACGCAATCGCCGCGCGCTACATCACGGCCGGCTTCGCTATACGGTGGCTCTCTCGAGAACGGAGCCAGAAATAACGATCCTGCTGGGAAATAACGCAGCAAGTCTCTTATCACGTAATCTTCGTAGTGTCCAAAGTTAATTTGGTCTCGCTAATACCGTGCAGTGTTGTAGGAACGACATGAGCTATCAGTGGGATGTTTCCTATCACGCCATAACCGCGAGCAGACCCGAATCTCAGCTTTGTCGAGTACTACCAGAGTGCGGAAACTCCCATGCCTTCGATGGGACGTGCTCTTTCACGGTGAAACCCTGCGGCAGCTCCGCTTTTACCACTGGCAGCTGCCGGGTATCCTGCTATAGTTCAAGCAAAACATTTATTTCATGGTGTAACTGGTGAGGTCAGCAAATAGAGGGAAAAGGGTACGAATCATGGGGAGGAGGGTTGCCGCGAAAGCTCTCCTTTCCCATTTCGCATACAAGCGGCATGTGTTCGTGCTCTCTTGCACGCGTCCTTTGGTCTCTTCGGCAACGTGGCCATTGGTTAAATTTAGTTGACCATTTTTAGTTGTTCACGTGCTGACAAGTGTGCGAACGAAAGCTGATTGAGAGAGAGAGAGAGAGAGAGAAGAAAAACGTGGAGGTTAACCAGATATTGGCATCCGGTTTGCTACCCAGCACTAGGGGTGGTGAAATAGAGGCAAGAAAGAGAGGGAGAGAGAGAGAGAGGGGAGGAGGAGGAAGCAACAAAAAGGGAGAAGGCAGGGAGGTTAACCAGAAAGACATCCGGTTGGCTACCCTACACTGGGGGATAAAGGAAGGGGACAAGAAAGACGAGAAAGAAGGAAGAGAGGGAAAAAAGGGGGTGGGGGAGAGACTGACAGTAATTTCACTGCAGCGTGTAGAACTCTACCGCATGTCAGAGGCGTTCACACAAGCCTGTCTTTCTCAGGAAACGCAGCAGGGCTTTCACTGCCTTGTGGGCTGTCGAGGCATCTGTACGTTGCTGTAATAGCACCTGCACAGAAAGAGGCCGATCATCCAGTCGCCGCATTGCGTTGGCAAGTACTTGTCTCTCTGAGGCAAATCGAGGACAATGACACAGCAGGTGTTCGATATTTTCGTCGGTGCCGCAAACATCGCACGCCGCACTGTCAGTAATTCTGATTAACGTGGTATAAGCTTTCGTGAAAGCAACTCCCAGCCAAAGGCGATAGAGAAGCGAAGCTTCACGTCGATGTAGGCCGGGTGGAGGCCGGAGTTGTAGTGAAGGGTCGAGCTCGTGCAGTCGTGTACGTCGTATGCTTGGTGTGTCCCACTCAGTCAGTGTGAGACTGCGGGCCAGTTGACGAATCTGCCTCGCCGCATCCGCTCTTGAAAGCGGTATCGGAACGCTGTTCGCTTCTTTATGTGACGTGCGAGCAGCATGATCTGCAGAATCATTGCCGCCTATACCACTATGCCCAGGTAACCACTGAAAGACGATGTCATGGCCTTTTTGTATTAACAGGTGGTGAAGTTTCACGGTTTGGTAGGTCAACTGGTCGTGGCATCCGCGTCGAAGAACTGATATCAGGCACTGTAACGCTGGTTTTGAGTCAGAAAACACAGCCCATTTACCTGGTCTTTCTTCTGAATTGATGTGTTCCAGTGCATTGCGCAGAGCCTCGAGTTCTGCCGTCGTTGAACTTGTCACATGTGAAGTCTTAAAACACCGAGTTATCCCTTGTGATGGTATAACCACTGCTCCACCTGAACTAGACGGCGTAGTAGAGCCATCCGTGTAAATGTGCACGTGGTTACTGTAGTTTTTTTCCAGTAGGAATAGACTCAGTTGTTTCAGGGCATGTGTCGGTAAGTCCGATTTTCTCCTCATTCCTGGAATCATTAAGTGAACTCGCGGCCGGCTCAAGCTCCAAGGAGGAAGCAGTGGCTTTGATGCAGGTGCGTATGTCTCAGCAAACGATGAACGATGCTTGGAGACAATAGTGCCGTATGTCGTGCGGGGCCTTTCAGCAGCTAGGCTCGCCAGGTGGTGAGAAGGGGTCCTGGCATAATGCCTGAGGTGCATGCGCATTGTCTCGGTAATAATATGCGTATTTATCGAGTGATCTTGAGCGATGGCAATGGTTTCAGCCGTTGAAGCACTGCGGGGTATTCCAAGGCATATCTTAAGTGCTTGGGCTTGAATGCTCTGAATTGCGCGCAGGTTGGTCTTGCCGGTGTTAGACATTGCAGGTAAGCTGTACCGTAAGAATCCGATAAACAGCACTCTGTACAGTTGTAGCATGGATGGTATGGGCACTCCCCAATTTTTTCCTGCAAGGAATTTGAGCATGTGGCATGTTGCGATCAGCCGCTTCTTCACATAGTTCACGTGTGGAGTCCACGACAGGTTTCTATCTATTATGACTCCCAAGAACCTGTGGCTTCTGCTGAACGATATGTATTCTTCATTAATCGATATACTGTAAGCAGACATTGGTTTCCGCGTGAACGCTACCACTGCACATTTTCCGCAGGACACCTCGAGGCCTTGTTTACGAAGATAGCATGACGTCGTTGTAGCAGCCTTCTGAAGGCGGGCGCGAAGCTGAGGCCTTGTCACACCTGATGTCCAAATGCAGATGTCATCAGCATAGACAGAAAGTTCTACAGTGCTAGGTAGCTGCTCGACTAGACCAATGAGAGTTAGGTTGAAAAGGGTAGGGCTTAGCACTCCTCCCTGAGGAACTCCTCGGCTGCTGTAATAATCAGGTGTTGGGCCATTCGCTGTCATCACGTAAAATGATCTCAGCTGTAAGTAGCTGTACACCCACATATATATCTTGCCACCAAGACCTACTGTTTCCAAAGCACTAAGGATGGCTTCATGGGTGACATTGTCGTAAGCCCCCTTAACGTCTAGAAACAGGGCGGCGCACAGTCTCTTACAGGCTTTCTGGTGTTGAACATATGTCACCAGATCAACAACGTTGTCGATTGACGAATGGCCGCGCCTAAATCCGATCATGGATACTGGATAGATTTCGTAGTGCTCTAAATACCACTCCATTCGTGTTAGAATCATTCGTTCCATCGTTTTTCCCACACAACTGGCAAGTGCGATAGGACGGTATGAGGCAATATCCAAAGGAGATTTACCAGCCTTTAGAAGTGGAATGAGGCGACTTGACTTCCATGCCTGGGGAACAGTACCAGTCTGCCAGGAGTCGTTGTATGGGCGTAAGAGTGCCTTCCGAGCTTCGTCTCCAAGATTACAAAGGGCACGATAGGTAATGCCGTCAGGACCGGGTGCTGAAGAACGTCTGCACAGAGCCAGTGCCGCCTCTAGCTCATCCATAGAAAACTGGCATTCCATACGGGGATCACGTGAGGGCGGTGGGTTGTCAAAAGTTCCCGTTCTTGATACTGTGAAATTGGAATCACCGGCAATTCTTCTACAGAAAGATTCTGCGACGTCAATCTCTCTGCATCGAAGGTGAAGTGCCAGAGATGTAAACGGGTGTCGCTGACCCAAGGTTGTGCTAAGACCCCGGACAGTTCGCCATATCAGTGATAGGGGCTTTCGTGGATCCAACGACTCGCAAAAGGATGTCCAACGTCGCCTAGCCAGTTTATCCATGTGCCGCTGCATTTTCTTTTGAATGCGTCTAGCCAGCCTCAAATCATCCATGCACTTTGTCCGTCGGTACCTTCGTTCTGCACGACGGCGTATTGCGCGAAGTTTCTCAAGCTCGATGTCGAAATCGGTGCGCTTGTGACTAGTCAAATGTGTATGCGTGGTATTCTGCAGGACATCCTTTATCGAGTCCTCTAGGTTATATGATGAGCCGTCGGTACAGCAGTCTTCCATTAACATTTTGAACTTCGGCCAATCGGTGTACTTGAGGCCTCTTGAGGACTTGGAGCTGGTGAAACCTTCTATACACAGGTAAGTTGGTATATGGTCGCTGCCCCGCGTTTCCAGATCCGAAAACCAGTGCACTTTCCCGATAAGTGAGCGAGAAACCAATGTAAGGTCCAGGCAGCTGCTATAGGCTGATCCGCGTAAATATGTAGGGCTTCCATCGTTACAAACGCAGAGTTCGTACTCCGAGGCTAAGGACACCAATTTTCTTCCTCTAGAGTTGTCCCTGGAGCTTCCCCATAGGAAATGGTGGGCATTGAAGTCGCCAGTGATCACCCATGGCCTTGGAGTCGATGTCAGAATACCGCGTAAGCGCTCGCAGTCAAGGCGGCTTGAAGGAGATAAGTAAGCTCCGATAATCGTGAAAGCAACCTTATCCTTCTTCACAGTAAGGCACACATACTGATTCCCTTCATCAGGCGAGACTCTGTGGTGAACGTAAGTGAGGTCATGGCGCATGAATACCATAACTTTGCTGCAGTCTCTGTGAGTGGAGGACATAAAGCACTCATATCCTGACAGCTTGATTGAAGCACACAGGTTGGGTTCACAAATCACAATAATGGGGAAGCGGTTCACAAATACAAATTGTCTAAAGTCAGACATGCGCGACTTCAGTCCTCTGGCGTTCCACTCAAAGACAGATGCATTCTTGACTTCCGCTCGAAACGACGGTGCCTCGCTGGCCATGGTTTTACCTTAGAGCTGCAAGCACCGGACTCAGGGTGTCCAGCACATGCAGTGCGGTCTGCGCAGCAGAAGTCTTCATATTACTCAGTAGGACACGCATGGTACTCATCAGCGATTGCAGCTAGCTTATCACTTGATCTTCATTCATCGCATCACTGGTTTGAGGGGTCGTCGAGGGCGGCGGGATTTGATGCAGCTCCGAAGTAGGTTGACGTCGTGGAAGAGAGGGCCACTGTTCGGAAGGCGCGACTGCTGTCCCTTTCTTCTGTTTGGCAGTATCCGTCTTCAGTGAGCTCGGTGTTTGTGGGTCAGCCTCTTTGATAGAGGATGACATCTCTCTATCGGTAGAGGCGTTTTTCCGTGATGGTCTTCGCCCACGACGCCGTCGTCGGCGTAGTGTAGCGGCAGCTTCCCTGTGCGTTGAATTGTCCCGCACCATACGCCTGAGTACCACGTGCTCGTTTCGCACCCGCGGGCAATCTTTGGATGAGGCCTCATGAGCGCCGTGGCAGTTTGGACATCGTAGTATGGTGGCACTGCAGGCGTCTTTTGAGTGAGACTCAGCGCACCGCGGACACGCAACTTTGTTCTCACAGACACCTTTTACGTGTCCCATCTTGAAGCACTTGTAGCATTGCAGTGGCTTCGGTATGTAAGGACGCACTGAGTGGCGAACATGGCCAACTTTGACATACGAGGGAAGGCTGTCTCCCTCGAACACAAGCCTCAAGCAGCGTGAGTTGCCGAGTCTGGTAATGTGCGTAATGCGGGTGCCTTCAGTCGCTGGCTTTATTAGTATTGGCAGGTCATTAGCTGAGATGGAAAGATCCACATCATAAATGACGCCAACAGTGCCATTACAACCTGTAGCGACCATTGGCCGAACTTTCACGTTGCCGATTTCTGTTATGTGCCGAAGGCTTTGCAGTGCGCTACGGTGCATAACGTCTACAGCAAGGACATTCTTTTGTGCATTGATCCTCACGTCTTTGATCTCATTCGGCGCGGTTTCCTCGAGAAGCACAGAAAGAACTTGCCTGTTGAGGAGTCGCAAGTTAGATGCAGGGTCTTCAGGCATAAACAGCATGGTGTGCGGCCACCGCTGTGGTGCAGTCTTAACGGTGGAAACACTTGCCGACGATGCCGTCCGCAGCAGTCTTCGTTTTGTAGATCGATTCATGACGACCGTGAAGTCATCATCCGATGACTCAAAGCCGTCCGAATACAAATCGGTTGCCTCACTGTCGGTGTCGCTCGACGCGTTGCTACGCTTCCTGGACGACGAAGTCCGGCGCGACGGTTGCACGCCTGGAACATTCTCAGGTGTGTCCTGAAGCATCACCGCAAAGGAGGGAGCGGCAGCTCCCAGGATTTCCAGGAAAACAAATTGAAAACACTGAGACACGGGCACAAGCGTTCTGTGAGAGAATCACTTCGTCGTCGTCACCGAAAGAGAGGGGAAAGAAACGCATGTGCACTCATGAGAAAACGAAAACACACAGGAAGGGCGTTCTGGCTACAACCGTTCAGAAAGGCCGCTTGATCGCAAAAAGTGAAGTAGGGCTTTTAGGCCCTTCTTCTGTGAAGTTGCATCCTGTCGATATTGTAAAATTCTTTCCTCCGACAGAGGTTGATTATCTATGTGCTGAGTTCCTTTGCGAAGGCATAGTCGTTGTCTACTATACTCTAGGCAATCACAAAGGATATGTCGGATGGTTTCTTCGTTGCCACAGTGGTCACAGGCTGTGGTGTCTGCCATCCTAATTCGGATTGATTTCTCAATGAGATAAAATGATCAAGACAGGTAAAATTATACTTTTTTCAATTGCATGTTTCCTGCTAAACACAGATGCATGTATACGTATTGTTAAGTGTCAATCTGCAGAATAAGCTTTATTTCACAACTGAATGAGCAAGCAATCATCCAGGAATATCCGAACCCATGTGACAATTATTAACAAAAAAGGGAGGTCACGTCGCACTTGACTCAATCAGAAATAGGTGTACAATTGAGGGTTCGTTTTTTTTTGTTAGACACAATATTAATTGGATGTAACAGGCAATCATGCCAAAAAGAAGTATAGAGGATGTTATATGAGGTAATTGTAATGTAAAGGTGAAGAAAGAAAAGTTCCGGGAAATATAGGTTGCTACAAAACTCAATCACGTCATTTATGATAGCGAACTTATTTTCTTTCAGATCTCGAATACCAAACAAGACAGGAATTCCGAGGAAGATGGAGGCGTGAAACGAGGAGAAACTAATGAGCAGTGAATGCCGCTGTAGAATATGTTTCGGCTAGTTGACTAGTTTTCACCATGGGCATCGCCTTGAGATCCACTTTTCAAAACGTTGGCTTCGGAGACATTCCCCCTTCAACAATCTTTCAAAGCATCAGTGAGTCTATCGCACGTATTTTTTTTTCATTGACAGTATTACAAGCGAAGGCCCACAAAGTTTCAAACTGGCTACATGCATTTCCATGAACAGGAAGAAACTTACGATCGCTTCAAATCGTCTGAACTACATGCCGAAAGTAAAGGATGAAGAAACTTTGTTGGTGAGTAGAATGCATTCAAGCGTTTTATGAAACATATTTTATCAGCAGCACGTATAGGCTCTTGTCATCACAAATCAGCCTAGCGACACTGCGGCTATGTCAGCCCTGTCTGGCTTGCAGAGTACTGGGTTTACTCATGCACACACGAAAAATAAATACCTGCCTAAACAACACTCCAAGTCTGCTCAACCGTTGTCAGTAGGAAAACTTCGATAACCGTCGTGGAACTGAATATCCCTGGGTTAGCACACCACAAAGCCGCACAACACTTGTGATGCCCCAATTTAGCCATCTTCGTCTAATGCACGGTGGGCCTGATCGTCCATGCCTGCTGTGAGTTCCATTCGCTTCACGCCACATCATATGCATTATTTTTCCCGTATTACTGATTTGCCACACGAACCGGGCGCGATCCAACATGTGATATCGGTGAGGAAGTGCGAAAGGGAGCGGAGACGAGCGCTAAACAGACGTCTCCTCGCACTTCGCCCGATTCAAAATTCGCAAAGTAAGGAATAAAAAAGAATATTAAACAAAAAACAAGTTCTTAACAGCCCAATCGAATATATTTATTTGTAAAGACAGCTGAAAGGCAATGAATGCGACCATTAACTTCACTTCGTTGAAACATATCTCGGGACTCCCGGCAACCACTACGAGCGCACATGTTCCTTAAAGCCGAAACTGACGTTGAGTCTCCGGCGCCTGGTATTACTTCTTTTAGCCTTCATCACACGTCACAATTAGTCATATTTTGTTGAGCCACGCATATGCAAACACCCTCTGCTTGCTACGCAGATGGTGTGGTCATGCATCGTTAATTCGTACGATGCCCTGTCATACCTGAGCTCACTATGACGCCCTATGTGATGGTATGACATTGAGCTATTGCCGAATAGCACTCAGAACTTCGGCTTAGTCAGGCCATATGTGTGCGTGCATAAGAATTGGTGCACCACTAAATACGCTTCGCAGCTTCGTCCGCTTGTTTTGTGTGCGTGCGTGCATGTGCGTGCGTGTGTGTGTGTGCGTGCGCGCGTGTGTGTGTGCGTGTGTGTGTGTGTGTGTTCGCGTGTGCGTGTGTGTGTGTGCGTGCGTGTGCGTGCGTGCGTGTGTGTGTGTGTGCGTGCGTGTGTGTGTGTGTGTGTGTGTGTGTGTGTGTGTGTGTGTGTGTGCGTGCGTGTGTGTGTTTGTGTGTGTGGGTGTGTGCGCGCGCGCGCGAAGTGGTGATGTTTTGGTTGGCTGTCCGAACGTTTCACTTTTATTAGCACTGTACACTTTAGTTGGTGATTTAGTCCGAAACTGTTCATTGGTCGACGTTCTGAGACGAGCGAGAGGGAGAAAAAAAGGTAAAAAGAGTAAAATAGATGAAATGTGCACGGTGACCATCGGAGAATCACTTTATTTTTTCTAGTTTCTTATTTATTTTCTTGTTATCACTTTTATCTATTTTTTTCTTTTTCGTTTTTTTTTCTCCCCCTCGTTCGGCACAGAGGACGACGATATAATAGCGCGTCGAAGCATAGCAAACTTTATCTATGAATATATATATATATATATATATATATATATATATATATATATATATATATATATATATATATAAGGGAAAGAAGTGTATACCTAAGGGATCGTTTTTCCCTGTTTTAACACAATATTAATGAGATCAAACAGACAGTAATGCCAAGGAATGTACAGGGGAAGTTATTAGAACCAATGGAATGTAAATAATAAGAAAGAAATGTGGTTGAAAATATAACCAGCCATGAGCAGAAATATATATATATATATATATATATATATATATATATATATATATATATATATATATATATATATATATATATATATATATATATATATATATATATATATATATATATATATATATATATATAAATATATATATATATATATATATATATATATGGGACGGGGTGAATAGTCTGTTGCGTTAACCAATGCAGATGGCGGTAATGCTGCGGATTTCTGTATTTATGTGGCCGCTGCTCATACAGACGGTGGACAATGCGAGACAATTCGCTGGATGTTTCCTTTTTCAAGCAATCCAACCATTATACCATAAACTTTCCTTTTCGTGTCTTGACAATACACACCGAAGAACATCTCGGGAAAGCTTCTTGGCATTTTCACATTTGCACTGCTTACTCTCGCTTTCAGATGTGCGTAGCACAGCGTTCCGCTCCCTTAACACTTCCCGACTCTCTCTCTCTTTTTTTTTTCTTTTCAGACAAGACAGCTTAGCGAAAATCCGGATATCCTAGCTGGCGCACCACAAGCGCTCCCAAGAATACGCGACTTGTTTACACGAAAGTTTTACCATTCCAGGAGACTCGGCTACGAGAAAACAGGAAGCAGCATTAGGAATCTGGCGGGAAAAAAAGCTGAGAAGTATCAAGATTTTACGAATGCGAATGGGATGTGTGCGGGTCACGTGCGATGAAATCTTTCCGTTGCTATCCTTCTTCTTTTCCTCGAATAAGTGCCAGATGTGCGTTTACCGCTTTGAATAACATATGAGTGCGCTGTGATTTTTTCGACCGATATGCCCAGTATATGCTCGTCTTTTACTTTAATTTATATTATTTTACACTATTGAGTTAGAAACATTCTTAGCGTAGCTTTTGGCACGAAATAAACACGAGATACGGCGCTTGTCTGTCTCTCGTGTTTATTTCGTGCCAAAAGCTACGTTAAGAATGAACCGACTCGCCCAACAACTCACTCTGCTGAATTAGGAACAATTTTAGAGCCCGTAGGTGTTACAAAAAGGGTCGCTTAATAGGAATACAATATCTGGGTTTCTGAAAATATAAGTTAGCAAAACACGCTATCTTGAATTGTACTTCGTATGCTTAAACATATATCAAGGGGAGGACGGATGCTTGCGATAAAAATTTGCAATATTGGGGGTATGTGCTGGAGGTGACGTTTGGACAACTGCACTTGCCTGCTTCAAGTAAGCAACTTTCTCATTTGCTTGCAGCCTTGTCGTAGACATGTACACTTGACGAAAGAGCACCCCTTACCTTTTTTTTCTCGAGTATTTCATTGAAACTTCTTTAAAACAAAAGCCCCTAATCCATACAGTGTTCAAATCGAGAGAGTATTTTCTGTCTTGCCTTCGCTGCCCTTTCCTACGAGTGCTATCTTCTATTCGCTTTCGGTTGGTAAGATCATTCATCGATTTTGCGATCCCTATAACGTAGGCGTACGGACGGACGTACGGACGGACGGGTCTCTGATAACGTTCCACGCTTCTTGATACGACGAGCCTCTAATAACTCGCATACCATATATCGTCTTCAGTATTTGCAAGAATCATTATTTTACCCAACCATGGCATGCACTGAAGCTCGTTTCAGCATCAAAGTAAACGCGCTTCGTCTGTGTTATTGAGAGGCAGCTGTTACAGTACAAGAAAATGTCGTCCATTACAAAGAAAAGTTACGGAAAGAGAGAGACGTTAGAATTTGTTATCAGTGTGTAGGCGAGAGTGTAGATGTGGCCATGACAATGTCGAATACTAGCGAAATTTCAAGGCGCCACGTTATTACAACCACAGGTAGACAAACTCGCACATGATTCGGCTCGCCCAGGCTAACTCAGACTCAGGTTCGGCCCATGAGTCTGAGCATAAATTAGTCCTTGTGCATAATAATTTTGTGAGCTTGAGTCCGAGGAGGTCCGCTTGAAGAAAATTTCGCTGTGTCCGAGTGAGCACTTGAAGCAAAAATATTGTTACGGGGAAGATTGTTACGGTGAAGATATTGATGCGGAAGATACTCCGCACCTCCACCAAAAGATGTTACGGGGATGATTTATTCACCGAGAGCTGGTCTTGCTAACGGCTTAGAGAGCGCACATTCATGCAGGCCAACGGGAGAAGCTCGAGAGTCCAACCCACAACAACCACGTTGTCGTCTTCTTTATTTGGGTGCCAATTCCGCTGTGTCGGGGCGACAGTTCCATACGCGTACCAATATATTTCGTAAGAGAGTCTGAGAGAGCTCGAATTCCTCTGCCTACCTATTGCCAGAACGCAGGGAAACAGCGAGGTGGCTTGGGGACGTCTATAGGGGATAGGGATGGCTAGGGATTTCCTTCTCCCCAGATGGGGACGAACAGCGCTCGCGGTCAACAGGACGAGGTTGCGCGCTCTTTGCGCTCGAAGACGGCGCTTCAGTCGTCCAGAAGCGCGCGCGTGTGTTGCTGTGGTGCACTGACGCGCGAGGCTGCTGCGCTGGCCTCGCCGTGGTTTTCTTTATGTAATGGTTGCCCTAAGTTAGGAGCTTCGCTCTCACAGCTCTGTGGCTCTCTGTCGCCCATGTGTTGCGTAGGAGCTTCCGTCCTCGCTTACTTCGCCCATTGCCCTGTTCGATTTCAGCAGTCCTCAACAAGGAATACGACCCTCGCTGAAGTGAGTTGGGCAAAGTGGTTCTTTTGATACGTTGATTTTCGATTGGTGCATGTGGCGCTCAGTTTAAATTGTAACTTTTTTGATATTTTAGCTGTTAGTCACAAAGCCAAATTCAGAAATAAATTTGTCTTATTGGTTACATAATATGAACGAGAACTAGCATACAATGGTGTAAATTAATGTATACGAGATCCTAGTAGCAGTAATTTTAATGTATTACATGCGAAAAAACAAAAGTGGACGGAAAGATAACTTTTCTATGGCGGAAAACTCATACAGAGTATCCATACTCACTGTGACTTTCTTCCCTATTCGCGCTTTGTGCTCTGCATTTTTTGTTTTTGTACGGGCGCTAACGATGCGCCACGTTCGAATAGGTTGCGAAACCACAGCAATTCGCATCGATTGTGCAAGTCACACTAAACTTGATTTCCATTTTGTTCTCTCATGTTTCTGTCGCAGTTTGCTCTTGGTTGATGCACTTTCTACGATGAAGCCCCTGCAAAGCTTTTTAGGAAGAAGAAACTTCTCGCACGTACGTTACGCATTTCCTGCATCTTGCATTTCGTGATGTTATAGTTGAAATGATTTCCTTACACTCGTTTACATCACCCGCCGAGGCGTTTCGATGCCGAGCACGTGGCCACAATTAGATGAAGACAAAAATGCAAGATCGCTCGTGTAATCACGTGAATGAGAACTAGCCGACAATAATACCAGGAAAGGCATAGGGGATGTTACTTGTAGTGTAAATGGGAAGGAAGAAAAATAGACAAGAAGATCACTTGCCAACGGCAGGATGCAAGCCTGCGACCTTCGAATAACGCGTCCGGTGCTCTAACACTCAGCAACTTTGGCGGTCGTCCCCCGGCCCGCTTTAGAGAGTTATCTTCTGTTCGGTTCTAAATATGTTAGTGTGGAGAGGTTGGGGTCCATATTGCCTCGGCTACGCTATATCAATAAGTCCTGCAGCGAAAAAAGAAAACAAATGAAAAGAATGATACTGAATGGTACGCAAAAATGAACAATCAGCAACACACACTCACGCACACACACACACACACACACACACACGCACACACACACGCACGCACACACACACACACACACACACACACGCACACACGCGGGCGCACACATAGTAGCACACTGAAACTAGTTGAAATAACATGTCAATGTACGGCTTGCCTGCAGCAGTTCACACTGTCATGAAATGTTCACACGCACATATTTCTACTCTACTCTTAGTGTGTGCACTAAAGCATCATTTCATATATATCAATCCCCGAATGTCTATCACAGGCGTTTATCCAGTCCAGTCTCCACTAAAAAGTCTGTCAGGAAGACGTTCGCCTTTTTCTGAAGATGCATCTCAGGCCATGGTCCGAGTAATTTCTTTAATGCGAGGGCCTGTCTGTCCTAACTTGCTGATTTGTTTTTTAATTCTTCTCTTTCATTCGCGTATTTAACGCACTCCAAGACAATGTGGCAAACATTTTCTTCTGCATGACCACAATGGCATTTTGGGGAGTTGGATCGATGTATTTTGTGCAGGAAGCTGTTTGTGTATGCTACTTCCAGTCGAAGTCTGTAGATTAATGTCTCCAAGTGTCGAGGGAGAACTGTCGCGTTTGGAAATATTCTGCGAGGATCAGCTTCATAAAGTATACTGATTTGTTTGGTTTAGGGCTATCAGACCACTTTAGAGAGTATGTATCAGCATTTAAGCGGTGAAGCGTCAGTCAGTGATATATCTGTGGCATTACGACAAGTGTGGAACACTGTTTTTTTGCGTCTGCACGTCGTACACTTTCCCTCGTATATAATCGTGCACGGGGCATGTGAAATAACTGAACGCTTAAATTTAATCCTAGAAACTGAAATACGACGTCTCTTTAGCGTTATAGGTGAACTATATATACGATAGTTCTTCCATAATACTTATCCACAAGCTCAGTATGGCGCCTTTCCCGATGACTGCTTCACACCTTTAGAGGACAGCTCTGAGGTACCTGCACTATGAGAAAAAATTGAGTAAAAAGGGGTCTTTTTGTCCTACAACAAAAATCGTCATCTATCTTGCGTTCTTTTCCTTGCACTATAGCAGCGCGCCGGGCACATCGGTCATGAACGACCTGCGCGTTAGCAGCGTAACATAGCGTTCCTGATAGGAAAGTGGCCAGCGCCGAGTTTTCAAGAAAGAAAGCGGAAGTAAGCCAGATGATGGTTATTGTTGTGGGGAAAAAAAGCACCCTTTTTAATATATATTTTGTATTTTAGAGAAAGTCCCTGCGTTTAATGGCGTCGCCGTCTCCGTTGGTGGCGTAGCCAATTGACATAAAAGTTAAATACAAACAATAAAGTTCTCGGTATCAAATAGAACCTGAACCACGGCCCCCCGTGTGGCAGACGAGTATTCTACCACAGAGCCACGTTGTTACTCGAAAGTCATATGATAAAAAAAAACCCATACAGGTGGCGAGTTGACGAAGAAATTGCGTTAACCTGTGAAATAAAGCGTGTGAGAAGAGTGAAATAACAACTCAGTGTATCGTACAAATAGTAATTGTGCTACGAACGTGTAACATAGTGTTTCCTACCTAGTGTAATGTGCTCAGCCATGATTCTTCATCATTATCAGAAACATGCAACATCAACGAAGTGCGCATGATACCCTACAGATGTGTAGCGGGTATACGTTGCGTATCTGCAGAAAGTCGAATAATGGCGTATAGCAGATTTTGTCCTATACTTCACAAGAGTTCAAATTTATCACGCAGTTGATACGCTGCAACAAGTCAAAACGTCACCGCAGGTCGCGGGTTCGATTCCCGGCTGCGGCGGCTGCATTTCCGATCGAGGCGGAAATGTTGTGAGCCCGTGTACTCAGATTTGGGTGCACGTTAAAGAACCCCAGGTGGTCAAAATTTCCGGAGTCCTCCACTACGGCGTCTCTCATAATCAAATGGTGGTTTCGGGACGTTAAAACCCACAAATCAAGTCAAAACGTCAAACGCAGTCAGCCTCGCACCGGCATGAAGCTGCGCTCAGAATTCACATTATGCAATATACCATGATCCTCGGGTAGTTTTACAGCGAAATCTGCATACGGCTAGGAGAGAAGAAAAACCATCCGCCAGTGGTGTCATGAGCGGCCTCCATTGGCTGGGTTATCAGTAACATCGTTCTCAGCGTCCGCACTCTCAATCACGCGTTCTATTGGCTGCGTTGTGAGTTTCCGACCATTCCAGCGACGATAGGTGGCGCGACGGTACGTCGAAATGGCGGACGAGACTGTGATGTCATAGAGTAATATAGTAAACATGGTGATGTCGCGAGCGTGCACGTCAGCGTCGCAGAGCGTGAAGACGCGTTCACTGGTTTATGACTACTGAGAGACCGAAGAGCGTCGCAGATTATCGCCGTGTGACAGCTTCGGAGCACGGCTGCATGGCGCCACCTGCGTCGCTGGAATGACCGATTGCTCGCGATGTCAAACGCTTGCAACAACGTGGCGTTGCGGCGTCCGTTAGATGACTGCGAGAGTGCGTTCGCCGGGGTGAACGCTCGCTTTCGGTGGGATCGAGTTTCTCCAGCGGCACTCCTGTTTTGGCGGCGACACAACATTACATACAAGGAAAAGACGGGTCTCCTGCTTGCATGGCATGTGGTGGCTTCCCGGATAATGCTCACGTTCTTTGGGATTGTACGGGTGGTCGCGCAGCCTTGGGCGAGAGCCCCAAGCACATACCTATAAACCTAAGACCTGTGACCCAGGAGGAGTGGCTGGTGGACTCCTCCCCGGACATCATGAAGACACTGCTCCAGCATTTGCGACTTCTAGGCCTGTCTGATGGATAGGGTTTTTTTTTTAGTAGACCCGGACTGGGGTTCTTTTATTTTTAAATAAAGTTGTTCTCTTTCTTTCTTGGCGGCGACGTCTGT
Source organism: Rhipicephalus microplus (assembly GCF_043290135.1). Lineage (NCBI taxonomy): Eukaryota > Metazoa > Arthropoda > Arachnida > Ixodida > Ixodidae > Rhipicephalus > Rhipicephalus microplus. The sequence continues at coordinate 10,839,091 of NC_134706.1, read as the reverse complement.
GACCACCTGTGGTTCGAAAGCAACCACTGTGATTAAAGCATTGCGAAACGCATGTTACCACTCATTACACTCTTCCATGACCTTGATCATGCGAAGTACACAACGTGCGGCATTTCGAATATACACTGTAGTAAACCCAAGCCAACGTGTGTCTGACCTGTTTAGGAAGCACGAACACGTTACCAATATTTGTGAAAGGCTTCAGTGCAGCGTCGGGCTGAACCCACTGCTTAACACCGGTGCCGTACGCTTCAGTTATCGCTGGTTAACCATCTGTATGTGGTGCCCCGTCCTCGGACTCCCGTGACCATGTTTCCATCTTTCCTATCTCTCCTATCTCTCTTATGTCGTCGCTCGCTGGCCTGGCGCATCTCTCTCTCTCTCTCTCTCTCTCTCTCTCTCTCTGTATACCTTTAATCCTATCCTTTTAATCCCTCCTCACCCTCATATCCCTTGTGAGCTACTGTTGAGGCGGTGGTGGTGGTGGTGGTAGTGGTTAGTAAAGGAGAAAGGCATTATTTCTGCAGCCCGATCGGGAGCACGGCGCAGTGCCTATTGAGGTGTCGCACGCTGATGCAGACAGTTACGGGGCTCACTTTTCTCTTCTTTTCCCTCTTATAACCACAATCTTAACCATCTGTATGGAGTGCTTGGGTGGTGATATTTTTAGTTTATGTTTTTTATCGTATCTTGATTTAGCTTAAGACGTGCACAGCGGTGCATCTCACAAAATAAGTTTCGGTTCTGTGTATCCATCGGTTAATTCGGAAATTATGAGTGATGGCTAAAACAGCACTGCAGTAATATCAAGATTGAGAAGGTAACCTCATACGCCTTGACCGAACATTCGCAAGTTTCAAATGATCAGGCAGGCTGAAAATCAAGGCACGTGTCGTCGATATACCGAGACTGACCTGGCATGGATGGGCACCATGACGTCACGGTTGCGTGCTTCAGTTGATTTAGACGCTTAGCTTTCCTTCCATCGTCTCTATGGTGGACAAGGCTCTCGTACTGGAGTCTGAAACGTCAATACATCGTTTCATTCTTTGTGGTCGGCCTCCACGGTATTTATTCAATAATTACTCGCGACAGGGCGGGTGACCGTCGAGGGAGAGAGTGAGTAACAACTTTATCCATCGGAGGGGTGAAGAGTGACGGACGCTAAGCAACGTCGGCTACCAGGCTGTGCTTCTCGATGACGGCTTCCAATCGTTCCAGGGCCCGTTTTTGGATGTGTCTGTCGGCGCTGGAGCGAAGGGCCTCGCCTCCCACTGTTCCACGGTCGGGGTTGGGCGCGTCAACTCGGCTGGCGGGGGGATCGTCTGGGGAGCCCCAGGGGATGTGGCTTAGTGAAACCGCAGAGGCAGCAGCATGGATCGCTGACGTCTGGGTGGATGTACGAAATCAGGAGGAGGCACGGAAAGGAGCGAGTCTGTATAGGCATCACCAAGCGATCTCAGACCACTTGGGAAGACTGCGTGAGGGGTTGGATAGACATGTAGCCGATAGCGCTGGGTGATGTTGGGGTTGGTAAACAGGGGCTCTGGCACCAGGGCTTGATTTCACGAAAGGAAGGGTTAACAGCTCCCAGACAAGGGACGAACAGACCGAGGCGGCTTCTCCAGTTTCAACCCCGTTTCTCACGGTGTTGCCTATTTTTTTTTGTGCTATGCACAAAGCACTTTAGGTTAACGCGCACTGTTGACAATGTTTCGCTACACTTCAAGTATTGCACTCCCGACAGACACCATTGCTCTTATTTCGAGTACGCGAAATAATTCACCGACGATTACAACACTGCATGATACGTATTCTCAGCACAGCTTTCTGTTAGGGAAAGGCCAACTGCGTCTGCCGTTTTGGCTTTCCGAAAGGTATCCGCCCCGCCATAAAGCATAATTTTTTTTTAGTAGGACGGCACCCACTACGCTCTCATTAGTTCTTTTCTGCGGATGGCTGAGCACTTTTCAGTGGATGAAAAGTTCTAAACCATACAAAGTGGGCAGCTGCGTAAATGGCGTCGGTTGTCTTCTGTACACGTGGTTGCCCGCTCACAAAGGCAAAAATAATGGCAAAGTAGGTTATTCCCAAGATTGCAGAAGGCAATCTAAGATAGTTGAAAACTTCAAGTGCTACGCACGTAGACATTCCCGGAATGGTTCAGGGGTCCACCGAGATGCGAGGTGAGGCTAACGATATTGAAGGTCCTATGAAGATACCACGTTCTTATGAAGCTAGCACGGTCCTATGAAGCTATCACGTTCTTATGAAGCTAACGTAGTCCTATGAAGCTATCACGTTTTTATGAAGCTAACGTCGTCCTATGAAGCTATCACGTTCTTATGAAGCTAACGTAGTCCTATGAAGCTATCACATTCGTATGAAGCTAACGTAGTCCTATGAAGCTATCACGTTCGTATTAAGCTAACGTAGTCCTATGAAGCTATCACGTTCGTATGAAGCTAACGTAGTCCTATGAAGCTATCGCGTTCTTATAAAGCTAACGTAGTCCTATCGAGCTATCACGTTCTTATGAAGCTAACGTAGTCCTATGAAGCTATCGCGCTCTTATAAAGCTAACGTAGTCCTATCGATCTATCACGTTCTTATGAAGCTAACGTAGTCCTATGAAGCTATGACGTTCTTATGAAGCTAACGTAGTCCTATGAAGCTATCACGTTCTTATGAAGCTAACGTAGTGCTATGAAGCTATCGTGTTCTTATAAAGCTAACGTAGTCCTATGAAGCTATCACGTTCTTATGAAGCTAACGTAGTGCTATGAAGCTATCGCGTTCTTATAAAGCTAACGTAGTCCTATCTAGCTATCACGTTCTTATGAAGCTAACGTAGTCCTATGAAGCTATCGCGTTCTTATGAAGCTAACGTAGTCCTATCAAGCTATCACGTTCTTATGAAGCTAACGTAGTCCTATGAAGCTATCACGTTGTTATGAAGCTAACGTAGTCCTATGAAGCTATCACGTTTTTATGAAGCTAACGTCGTCCTATGACGCTATCACGTTATTATGAAGCTAACGTAGTCCTATGAAGCTATCACATTCGTATGAAGCTAACGTAGTCCTATGAAGCTATGACGTTCTTATGAAGCTAACGTAGTCCTATGAAGCTATGACGTTCTCATGAAGCTAACGTAGTCCTATGAAGCTATCACGTTCTTATGAAGCTAACGTAGTCCTATGAAGCTATCGCGTTTTTATAAAGCTAACGTAGTCCTATCGAGCTATCACGTTCTTATGAAGCTAACGTAGTCCTATGAAGCTATGACGTTCTTATGAAGCTAACGTAGTCCTATGAAGCTATCGTGTTCTTATAAAGCTAATGTAGTCATATGAAGCTATCACGTTCTTATGAAGCTAACGTAGTCCTATGAAGCTATCGCGATGTTATAAAGCTAACGTAGTCCTATCAAGCTATCACATTTTTATGAAGCTAACGTAGTCCTATGATGCTATCATGTTCGTATGAAGCTAACGTAGTCCTATGAAGCTATCACGTTCTTATGAAGCTAACGTAGTCCTATGAAGCTATCGCGTTCTTATGAAGCTAACGTAGTCCTATCAAGCTATCACGTTCTTATGAAGCTAACGTAGTCCTATGAAGCTATCGCGTTCTTATGAAGCTAACGTAGTCCTATCAAGCTATCACGTTCTTATGAAGCTGACGTAGTCCTATCAAGCTATCACGTTCTTATGAAGCTGACGTAGTCATATGAAGCTATCACGTTCTACTCTCAAAGGAGAAGCTAAGGCGTCCTTCGAGTTTGGTTTACACAACTTGAATACTTAATACACCACGTAATAACGCAGTCCAGAAATTGTCCTCTGAAGAGCAGCATTACTTGTTAAAGCAAAAGTAAGACTGAAAAAGCACATGACTCATGATGGAGTGAAATATGAAGTGTTTTTTTTTTACCTCCTAGTAATGAAAGTATTACGCTTGAACCTCTCTTGGTATGGGCAAGTTACCACGCAAGATGGCCTCACTCTCATCCTTTGACGAAAATAACCGCCAGTCCACTTCCATAGTGGACGGCACTTGGATGTATTCTGATTGAATATGGATACCTGGAGACCCGGATGCGATGTTCAAGCTCCAAGTGCCAGTTTAGTTCAGAGATATGACAGTAGTGTATACAGTGGAAGGCTTAAATAACGTGGAAGAAAAGAAGCTGTGGCCCCGCCGTGGTGGTCTAGTGGCTAAGGTACTCGGCTGCTGACCCGCAGGTCGCGGGATCGATTCCCGGCGGCGGCGGCTGCATTTCCGATGGAGGCGGAAATGCCATAGGCCCGTGTACTCAGATTTGGGTGCACGTTAAAGAACCCCAGGTGGTCGAAATTTCCGGAACCCTCCACTACGGCGTCTTTCATAATCATATGGTGGTTTTGGAACGTTAAACCCCACATATCAATAAAAAAAAGCTGTGGCTGAAGCCAGAGTTGCAGAAAATGATTCATGTCTGCGTCAGATGCCATTATACGTCTTTGTTTGCTTCACTGATAGCTATTGCACCAAAATACGGCTGAAAATTTCGTCTCTGCACCGAGTACAAACAGAGGAACAAGCAAACTGACCTGTTCCCCTTTACGATGCCACATATTGGTGAAAGAATTAGTGAAACCATGGAGGCTGCATGTTTTTTTTTTTCTCGTCTCGACCAATCAAAATCTTCTGACCAGTACAAAACAAATTACTGTTCAGAAGAGCTTCTTGTAGTCGGAAGAAACGAATAAGCTGAAAGCTTCTTCGTCTCTCTCTGCAAGAAGAGACGAAGAAGCTGTGAGCTTTCATTACACCGTTTAACATGTATAGGTGCAAAAGACTCCCATTTCGTTGAAAGAAATCTACCACCTTGCTTTTAGGTCACAATGAACAGCGTTTCGCAGCAAGATTTTGAAATTTTTAGTAACAATTGCATTGATAACATTCTCGTGCATTCACGTTCATACAGGGAGCGCTCTGAACACCTTTGATAAGTGCTACAAGCCCCTAGCCCTTAGTAAAGCGGCCTTGAAAGTAAAAGAGAATTCTCTAAGTCAGAAGTAGTGGTGTTAGGATATTCGAGTTTTTAATTCGAATCGCAGAATGATAAATCGAATAATTATATTTTACTTTCGAAAAGCTATCACTGACACAGATGTCCAGATTATTTTCAGTATCACAGACACTGATGGCCCCTCTGTATGGGCAGTCGAGGTCATGCATGAAACCGTAGACGTGACGAGATTATGAGAAGTGTATGGAAGTCCGCACTTCAAGCATTACAAGCTTGCTCTACCAGCTACCAAATATTCGTCACTTGTATCACGATATTCCGGAACCAAGCGTTGTACGTTCACCAAGCTTCTGGCGAACGTACAACAAACTTCTGAAATTTTTCACATAAGATAAACGCTATGATCCTTAGAATCGATTGTGTGTGCTTTTCTGGTATAAAGACACACATACAAAACATCGACGTGTTGTTATGGTGCCTCAGATATGCGCAATAATTGTTTTTTTTATTGATGATCGCACAAGTATGAACGTTCAAACTTGAGCAATTTTGGTGGGCGCTGCAGATATAGTTGACCGTTTGAGGTATTGTTAGGTGCCGTTTAAGGTATCGTTACCGCGGACAAACAGACAAATGTACAGACAGACAGGCAGACAAAAACTTTGGCGTTGAAGTTCCTCAAGAAAGACTATCGTCTTTAAAAAACATCGAAAAAGACATCCGGGACTACGTCAAGTTGCGCCACCTCTGTCAAGTGAACCCGTCGAACTCTTCTAGCCAAACCACTCGGACAAACCTCCAGGAGCCGTGCGCGTGAACTTTGAGCCATGAGACCGCTAGCGTGGCAGGTGTGACGTCAGCTCACGTGACCCACTGTGGAGGGGCACTCATCTGGAGCGTGAGTGACAGGCTGAATCCGGAAATCCAATTAACAAAGCTACACGGCAGGCTGGGAAATCTCAATCAAGGGCAAAATTGCTTGCCGACATGCATCATGGAAAAGGAAGGCCCGATCAGCACATTGCAGAGATGCCTATCAAGCACAGAAATGTACCAAGATCGAAGCCATACTGCAGTCGCGCCGTTGTTGATCGACACTAACAACAACAAGCAGAATAAGAAGCCAAACATTAATTAAGCACTGCGTGATTACTCTTTGGGAAACGAAGCCAATCACACTTCGTCTAAAATACGCCTAAAACATTGTGTTTGGTTTGTCAGCGGTGTCGTGGTCCCCAACTAAATTTGCCAAGGAGCTAAAGTTACTGAACTAAGACAATGAAAGAAAGAAGTGTACATTTAAGGGCTCGTTTTATTTGTTATACGCAATAATAATGAGATCTGATGGACAATCATGCCAAGGAAAGTACCATGCCAAGGAAAGTACCATGCCAAGGAAAGCAGCTGCTCTCGCGAGTCCGTGGCCGCATGCAGCGGCATAGGCATTGGAAGTTTTTGTATATGGCGTTACTGTCTTCCCGTTCCCCGTTCGAAGAGACTTCTCGATGCGCATCGTGCGGAAGTGCGTCACAGTTCCGTGGGCTGACGTGATTGATCGCTGCTCTCGCTAGTGTGCCATAGTTGCTCCCGGCGGCTTGTCGTTTTTGGAGCTCTCTCATACCGAAACTTGAATGGTCTGTAGTGAGGATCCTGTAATTATCTGTCGCGCGCTGCAGAAAACCATGTTTCGTGCCATGACTAACAGGTCCCTAGCAACACATTGCAGCGAAAAAATAAATAAACAAAACACGAGGACAAAACTTTTGTGTCAGTGCCCCTTTAATAGGCGGAAGAGTGAGACCCCATATTGGTCTTGTTTTAATATTTGTATCTCTTAGGCACAGTTGTATGTATGACATGGTGTAGTGTAGCCACCGTAGCAAGTTAATCGACGGAGTTTCGTGTAAACAATACGGACAAAGTGGTCGTTCTCCATTGCACACAAACATTTTATGCATGCTCAAACATGCTCAAATAGACAAGCGAACCAGATCACACTATACACTCCACAGTTTACAAGAAGAGGAAAAAGTCCGTTTGCACACATCCCGTTGTCCCTGGCTGGAAATGAGGAGCGCTCCAGAAGCGATGCGACAGCGTGGTTGACTTCGTGCTGCACCGTTGCACTGGGCCGATTCACCGCAGGAAGGCTGGCGTATATATATAGAGACGCAGTGCTTGATGGCCCAAGAACATGCGCCAACCGTTTAGAGCCGTAGGCTCAAATAAGGGAGGCATCGGCAGAAGCCAGGATTGCTCGTCAGCGTGGCTACCCCTTCCGCCGCATTTTTTCCTCATTCCTTTTTCTCATGCGTCAATAAGACTTGTAGCTGGGCAAATTGGTTCATGCGCCCCTGCTCCTCTTTCTCTTTTAGGGGCGAAGCTCCTAAGGATGTGGGTCGTTCACTCCGGTGTAGTAGTAGTAGTAGTAGTAGTAGTAGTAGTAGTAGTAGTAGTAGTAGTAGTAGTAGTAGTAGTATGTAGCCACTTTTAGTTAGCTTTAGGACTTGCTCACTAGATGGCGTCGTGTGTATATGTCCTTACAGAATGTCGATAAGAATGTCGATACAAAATGGAGGAAGCGAACCAGAAAATTGACTGGTAAATACTTAGAAAACAGCAGGGGGCCAAACCAGAAAGAATTATCGGTTAAGAAGAAGGTGAAGGAAGCTGAGACCGACATGTGGAGAATTGGCATGATTAAGAAGTCCACACTAGAGATCTATCGAACTTTTAAGCAGGAAATTGCCAAGGAAAGGACCTATATATGATAATACTCGGAGTAGTTCTCTACTGTTTGAGGCCAGGACGGGAGTATTGCGAACCAAGACATATCGGGCCAAATACGAAGAGGTAGACACGGTATGCAGTGCGTGTGGAGAGGAAGAAGAAACTGCCGAACATTTGATAACGTTCTGTAAAGGGATTCACCCTATAGTTCAGGATGATGGCGCAGAGTTCTTCAAAGCACTGGGGTTTAGGGACAGGGAGGGCAAGATAGACTTCGAATAACGCGTTCGATGCTCTAACCACTGAGCTACCACAGCGGCAAGATAGACTTTAAGCGGGTAGAATTAACTAGAAGGAGGTTATCTGATTGGTGGCTAAAGTCAAGGCATACGTGAAAATGAAAATTAAACCCTTCAGTGCAAAGTACGAATCCTCAACCTCACTATTTAAAGGAAAAAAAATAAATCAAGTTTTTGGTTCATTAAGTATTACGGCTTGGTGGCGCTAGCCACCACCCGATCTAAAGGGTACAGCCATATTCATCCATCCTTAGAAATATCACTAGATGGCATTATTGGTTTTCGTATAGTTAACGGGCGGACAGACGAACAGACAGAGACGGATCGGGACGTATAGAGTCGGACGGACGAATGCTTCGCTTCACTCATCATCATTCACTGCGCAGATATGCGGCAATTTTTCTTTTTCTCGCCAGCAGCTCATGCCACGAGGGTTTTACCTGATCGCTCTTCTTCTTCTATTTTTTCTTTGCATTGTTTGTACTCCGGTGTCTGAAGAGCGTTCTGGTGATGTCGTCATTGCCGCATTCACTCTACCCTTGTTTTTCTACGCAGCGCATGACAATGTGTAGTTCTCCGTTCGTATAAACTAATTCCTTCTAATCTCTATACTGCTTCCTGCGTGTTGGTTCATCATCGCCGTCGATCATGGTGAAAGGTCTCCGTGATCAAGGATGAAGAAAAATTGAAAACTTTACCTCCGCCTTACGCAATGCCTCATATATGGGCCTATAAGGTACTTTTGAATAAATAAATAAATACATAATAAAGCAATTTAGAAAGCTGGTTCTGAGGGCATACCGAACTAAAGGTCACCTGAACACTCTCCTGCCGTCACAACGCTCAGTCGATTCATATCTAAATGCGCTCCGGTAAAAACTCCAACGCATAGTGCTGCGCTAATTCTTTTTGCATGCCCTTCGAGAGCTACTGGCCAAGATTGATCACTGTTCACGAGAAACCTGAACTGCTCTGCATAACGACGGGTTAAAGGCCGATCAGGGCAAGCTCACCTTTTAAGTGCCTCAGCTGTGGGAAAGGCAGCAGCAAATTGGCAGCCGACTCGGGAAGTGGCGCGGGTACCTTATACCTATACCTTTCCTGCCCGTTCTTTTTTTATTAGCTTTTTATGCTTCACACTTTAGCGCGAAGAAACAATTTGGTCGTTTTATAGTCTGCTTGGTGCCAGACATGCTTAAGCAATGCGCCGAATTTGGCTTGCCCTTATAAAGTGTACGGTGAAACCATTAGGCCGGTGGGCGGTAGGAGCCCCTGGTCCGGGCTGAAATGGCCCGGAAAAGAATTTAATTACTGCCGGTGAACAACGCAGAGGCAAACGATCCAAAGTGCTTTCCGTGTCGATGGCTACCACCTTTAGGACAGCGGGTGCGCTTAAATCGATTAAAAAAACATCCCAGGTTTTGGGGGAGAGGGGGGGGGTCAAAGAAATTGCGAAAGAACGTAGTGGAGCCGCTTGCTTCTGCCGTTGAAGCGAACGGTTCGTCTAAGTGTGAGCTTTGTCACTTTCATGATTGTCGGATGAGAGTTCCTTTGTACGTTCTTGATGATACCCCAATGCATGCATTTGCCTTTGTGCTGGTGAATTTATTGAGATGAACGTCTACCGAACACGTTCGTTTTCGTTACGTTCTAGATGTAGAGAACACGCGGATTGAAATGGGACAATTTTAGGGCTAAATAATGCACATGCAGTGGCTTGTATACCGTCTTCAGTTGGGGTCAAATCGGTGTAATTTTCACTCGAAGGCGTATAACAGGGCCTACATTATCTTCAGAGACCAGAGTCGTCGTGACATGACATGGCTATCTCGAGCAATCGCGCATACGAGCCGCTATACTGATACATTTAGTGTCACGATTGAACTTGCGAGTACTCTAGGCCAGTTCTACACAGTCATTCGGGAAAACTGTTCATTCAAGCTGCCAAATCGGTCTATACATCACTCGTGGGGTGAATCACTTCAGTGGCACCTAGGCCGGAGAACGAGTGCATTCGCATCAGGTTCGGCAAAGTCCTGGAAACCTAGCGCGGCTAAATGGTAAAACAACGGAAGTAGTTCCTTTCAGTAGTTATTTATACAACTCTTACGTTTTTTTTTTTGGTGCTCCTATTACTCACGCTAAATATCATTCACGTGTGTTTTTGGCATTTGACATTTCTCTCTAAAATAGAGGGAAACTGAACAAAGTAATGTTGAAATTTCATTTTTCATTGCGTGCGAAAGGAAAGTATGAGGGGGCGCTGTTACGACTCGGAATGCCTGGCCTGCCCGAGCATGGCACCTTCTAACATTGCTGCCACCGGCTTGCTTTACAGCCTATCTATGTTTTATACAGACCTTGTGCGACTCTTCACACCGGCTGGATGTTTGCACGCATGCACAAACAGCATCCTTATTTTGAGTGAAATCCTTCTGAATGATTAATGGCGCTGTCGGCTACCGATTGAGGCCAATACCTGAGTTCTACGAAGCCGAAACAGGGGAGGGGGGGCACCCAATCGGGGGTTGCGGGGTTTTCTTGCAGGCAAAAAGAGAAATCGGGCTAATAGTAATGGATAACAACGTTAAAAACAACTGGGATAGACATTTGTATTTTCAGCACGCGTGTAACAACATTGTAGTTCACAAACACAGGGTACAAACAGCAAAAGTCCCAATTAAGATCAAAACTGCCGTGTTGGTCTTCAGATAGGCAGTGGCAAGGAAAAGGGAGTGTTTCCACACATCACGCCAGCGGCTGCATAATACTGCTACTCAGGCTGCATGTGGCCTGCGGACCGCAGGTGGCCGACCCCTGGATTGATGTATGGTGATCGCCAGCAAGCACCATTTCAGTTCCGACGAAAAACAGCGATTCAACGCCACAATCTGCAAACTTCAGCAAGGGCAGAAGTACCGCCATGATCCTGGACGTGGCAGCCAGCTCTGTTTATGTGAGCAGTGTTGCCAGCACAAGCAGCGGATTCCGGGCTTGCGAATGGAGTAGCACGAACAACGTCGGGACAGCTTGCTACGGTCTATACGTGACCATGGAGTAAAAGCGAAAAAAAAAAAGAGATCAACGCTTACAAAGCAGCAACGCAGAAGAACAGTCTCGAAGCCACTGACTCTTACAACGCGCTGCCAAGTTTGGAACCTACAGTATAAGACCACTGTCGGTGGTGATGGGGATGGGATCTCGGGGAAACAAAGAGATACGAAGACAAACTTATATTTCCGCGTCGACGATTGGGCGATTCCGAAACTCGTGCCAAGTGCCAACGAGCCTAATTTCCCGCGAGAGAAGTGCGTTGTGCGACTGCCTGCCTCGGTTTTTTTTTTTTTCTTTTTTTCTCTCGCTCTGTTCTCGCCTGTTCATTGGCGGGAGGCACTGTAGCGCCCCCTCACGCACGATCAAGCCATCGCGCTCGGAAATCATATCGACGGGGATAAAACAAAATGGCCCGAGTAGACAACGAAAGTTGGGCCTGCGGAAAAAGGGCGCGTATGGAAATTGGAAATACGAAAGGGAGTCTCCGACATGGATGGCTTACTTGGCTGCTTTTTTTCTTGTTCGGAAGACACTGGAAGCAGTACGGCTAAAAGTTATGTACATACATGCAAGAAAGACAAAACGCGGAGAGTTACTGTACCTAAACGAAATGAAAGACAGAGTTGTGGGAGAAGGGTGAGAAGGTGTGGGGGTGGGGAAAGGAAGTCGCTGCTAACGTTGTTTCCATTCAGCTAGAATGACGCTGAGACGTGTCTCGCGTGAGGCATTGACGTGAATGAGGACCAAGGGGCGGACGAAATGTGCAAAATAACACGACAACCTTCCCTACAGGAAACGCGCCAAGAACAAGGAAAGGTCTTACGGCAATTTCTCTTTGTTTCTTTCTTTTTTTTTTCTCTTTCCTTGCTGTTCGCCAGCCGTCACTTCTACTCACCCGATCTGTCACGGCTTGAGCAAATGACCGCGGAAGAGAAAAAGACGACGCTACGAACGACACGCGGCGGAAGTAAGCGCGTGAAGTTTTACGGTGTAGTATTTTGCGCCGTGGCTATTCGACCGCCATGTTTACTACGCCCGCTTTGGTCCTCTGGGTTTTCGTTTGGTCCTCTGGGTTTTGTCTTTCTCTCCAGCAAGGGGGTCACGGGGTACTTTCTTTTTCTGGTGGCAATTGAGGCCGTCGAGGGACGAAGGCGACGGGGAATAATAAAACAGCTCCGCCGAAGGACGTGCGTCCTTCGACTGTTCGGACTCCTTCGCGTTATTATTACACGCTTGGCGGAGGAGTGTACGTTTCCGTTTACTTTTTGTCGCGCGCGTTGCGCTTGTCTTGTCGCTCGAAGGAGAGGTCAAGCACGGGCACTCTATACTCCCTATACGGTTTTATGGCGCACGACACAACCTTGCTGGATTATTCGGGGCGCGATATGTGCGGGTGGACTCTTTTATTTTTCGTTGTCCGCAGGGAAAGGAGCAGTGTATACTGCAAAAAAGAACGGAAAACTATACGACTTCTGAAACAAAAAAACAACAACAAAAGAACAGTTGAGCAGGGTCTGACAAATAGTCCGTGCAGTATTCCCATGCGACCTTTAACAAATTAAAGCTCATAAATTCTCTTAAAAAAAAAAACAGCCAGGCCTGCGCAGACCACGGAGCACAGTGACAGGGAAAGCTGGAAGAGTGGACTTTCGTAGCCTGTCTGAACATTTTTGGGGGGTAACTGCTACAAGCACACATGCTGGGCACCCACTGCGCAATTAATCATTATAATTCTTGTGTTGTAAAGAGACATTCACTATGAGGTCCTTTGTCATTCTTCGGAGAAGCGTGGTATCCATTACACACCCGCAAGGAATTTTGTGCGATTTCTGTACGCTGTGGCTGGCGACGATAAACAACTATGCCTGAAGCTTTTGTAATGGGGGTTGGAGCATTGGCTGACACACTCGGTACGAAATTTGCGTTGTATGACGCCTGGCTGGTCCTGTGCTGTTCTGAAACGCTTTATTATAGTGATATTAACACGATTCATAGCCTGACATCAAGCTTGCCTAAGGACAATTTGCAGTGGAGTTTCTAGCACCGGCCTTGGCTCTTTGGCGTATAAAAACTCTACTACACGACTAATTATTAACAAGATCCCGGGGTCTCCCATCAGGTTCGAACGTTCTGTACGCCAGGGATGTCCGGCAAGTCCACTCTTGTTTGCATTGTACATAGAGAGCTTATGCTTGGCCATGATAGAAAACGAGACCATCCATGGTTTCAGACTGCTTGACGCTGAGGTAAAGGTTTTGGCATACGCTGATGATGTAGCAGTGTGTTGCACCACCAAAGAGAGTGTACAAGAGACAGTTGCCGTTGTTAAAAATTTTGGAGAAATTACAGGAAGTCGGGTTAATTTGGGGAAGTGTCTGGGGTGTTGGCATGGAGACTGGACATCAACCCCAGATACCTATGCTAACGTTCACTGGTTTAATACTCCAGTAAAATATCTAGGCGTGCCTTTCCAGCACTACAAAGACACCAATGATTACTGGACTGAACAAATAAAAGAAACGCGCGAAAGGACAGCGCAGTGGAATGGCAACTGTCTCTCAATGTTTGCCAGAGCCACTGTATGCAACATATTTTTAATGAGCAAATTATGGTATGTGATGCAGGTTTTGTGTTGCTCACGGGTGCATGTGCAAAAGCTGCATAGGATATTTGCTGTGTTTATATGGGGGTCTACTTGGGAAAAATGTAGTAGGACAAATCTGTTCCGAAGAGTAAAACAGGGGGGACTAAGCCTGTCGCATCTGTTCGTGCGGCAGCTAGTTAATCGTTTTATTTTCTTTCGAGATGTTCAACACCTCTTCTTAAGAACAGTATGTCAGTTACGCCTTTGTCGTGTTCTACCTAACTTTGTGGTTAGCACCGCAAGAATGCCGGGAGCTACGCGAGGTTTTTTTAAGGAAGTTGCAGACAGTGTCCGGTTCTTGTCAGTTCGGTTTTCCAATGAATACCTTTCTTCGGTCGGGCGAAAGAAATTACATAAAGACATATGCGACATGATTTTTCCAGTTCCTATGTATAGGTTAATTAATAGCGGAGGAGAAGGCAATGATGTTGTTAAGCGCGTTAAGAAAATGCAAATTCAGCCTAGTGCAAAAAGCTTTTTCTTTAAATTACACTCCGGAACACTGCTGGTTAAAACTTTTTTAGAAGATAAAGGAGTTTATATGCCATGGTGTTCGCACTGTTTCATCTGCCGAAAGCCGGAGACAATAGATCACGTTTTTCTGCATTGTTGGGAAGGGGTATACTTCTAGGATGTTTTACAGAGAACTCTGAAAAAGTAACTTCCCTTACATTCACTGGGTATCAGGTTTTTAACAGTAGAAAAAGAGGAAAGACTGCCTTTTGATCTTATAATGCTGCTTGGCCTCCATTGTCTATGGCGGGCAAGAATGGCCGGTTACTACTGTGACCCTGACAGGCGTCCGGCCCGCATGCTGTTCCGCGAAAGCATTGCTCAGTACATTGATATACTCAAACAACAAGATTTTGTTCCGGAATGGCTCTCCAGGGTCGAACCCCTCGTGAACCTGAAGGAATTTTAGCACTGTAATCACTAATAGTTCCGCGGCTTTTTCGTCATCACTTCTGATTGTATGTTACTGTTTACAGTGACTTATATTGATGTGTGTACCTTGTGCGAAACCGGTAATAGAGAAAAAAAACCGGCCTTGGCTCTGTGGCAGAATACTGGGCTGGCACGCAGGAGACCCAGCTTCGAATCCCATTGTGTCATTCGCGTTTTATTTTTCAATTACTTCGTTTTTACTTAGTTTTTTCATTTACTGACACCATTAACAACAGAGTTCTTTCTTTCGCTACTGGAGCTGAGATGACAACACCATTCCAAAGCTGGAACCACAATTATATGCTTCCAAGGTTGCACGGGACCACGTCAGCGCGCGCATTACGAGGAGGTATGTCGATTTGAACCCACACGTTAGGCGCACTTACTCAAAGCAGGCAGAAGTTGGCAGTTGTCACTTCGCACTGGGGTATTTGTGACCTTCGAAATGAGCAATACAGACTCGAATACCCTCCTTCAGGTTTGGAGCTTGTGCCGGAAAAAAAAAATTCCCTGACGATTTCGATGCTGCCTAGTGTGAATTCTAAGCGCATCTTCGTGTTTGCGCACGGCCAACTGTATTTGAAGCTTTGGCATTCCGCAAAGTATCTGCTACATCGTAAGTTAAAATTTTTTTGGAGTAGGATAACACTCACTACGCCGTTATTCGACTTTCTGCAGATATGGAGGTACCCGCTACACCCTTGTAGGCATTATGAGCATATTGTTGACAAGACTGGACTAAGACTGAGTGTGCGCGCGTGTGCGGTCGAATGTGCTGTGTTTATCTCTCTTCCCTCTCTGCTCTCTATCTTTCATCTCCCCCACCCCCCTCACATGCGCAGGGTAACAAACCGGCTACCAATAGGCTGGTTAAACTCCCAGCCGTTATTTGCCACCTATTTTCCTTCCTTGTTGATGTTGCTCGTGGCTGATTACGATGAAGAACTGTGCACGAGCACTTTGCGATGGGTGGGAAGCATTAATGCGTACACTCGTTGCGAATGTAGCGCCATGTGATGATTGGTTGCTATTTCACTTTTCGTGCACGCTATATTTCACAGGTTAGCGTGATTCCTCGTCCGACGTAACGCCTGTACACGATCTTTTTTGCAAATCAGTTCCTAGCAACAGCGTGGCTCTGTGGCAGGATACCCGACGTCCACGCAGATAGCCCAAGGTCAAGTCCCATTTTATGCTGAGTACTTTTTTCTTATATTGTTTTTTTTCTACCTGTATCGGCCACGCCACCAACGGCAACGGCAATGGTGATGCCGCTCAAGGCAGGAACGCGCACCTAAGACCTCTGCTCTGAAAGCCATACTTCACCACGTGGCACGACCTCCGCGGCCATGCAAACATGAACGCAGCGCAAGAGTACTGCTTCAATACACCACGCTCCGCTGGTGGAGCTTGTGCCGGACGAAGCCATTTCTCAAACGTTGACGGGTCAAACAAACGCGAGTGGCTGCTGTAGGGCATCCTGTACATCGTTGTATAGTACGCACAAGCGAGCCAATGGATCTCATGCACCGCTTCAATATCACTAAACACCCATTAATAACGCTTGTATAGGAGCATGTATATCTTTAAGTGTACAGTCGCGTTCCATGTGACTTGCAACATGGGGCATGTATGTCTTTATGTGTGCAGTCGCGTTCAATATTACTTGCAACATGGGAGCGCGTGGCCTCACGAGTTCAACGGTCGCGCACGGCTTCAGCTATTTTTTTTTTTTCAACAACTATACACAAGTGCGTGAAACGCGTTTCGTAATAGAAATAAGAGCTAGTAGAAGCCATGCGCAAAATTTGAACTCGTGAGGACACGCGATCTCGTGTTGCAAGTCGTATTGAGCGCGACTGTACTTGTGCATACAGGTTGCAAGGTAGATGCAAAAAGAAAATAAAAAAAGCAATCTGAACTGGCTGCTCTACACGTTGCCTTTCGGCTGGTGACTGAGTAAGCCACGTCATATGTAGTGGCGCTGCATGCCCAGAGCTCCAAGCGCGTCTACACGTGAGTGGATTCAAGATCGACGTCAGACGACGTCATCTTGAAAATAATGCAGTGCAAAAGACGGAACACACACACACACAAAGTGAGACGCAAACAAGAGCGCACACTTACGGAAAAATGTGTTCGTCAACGCCGTGGAATATAATATACTTGCGGAGTCTTAAGTGGAAGAAGGAACAGTAATAAGCGATAATGAAAAGAACAAAGTATCACTCTTATAACTAAAAAAGAAAATATCAGCTTCAATACTGTTATAACCACGGATGTTGCGCATAAAACCATTTGACAAGATAATAAATTTTCTTGCCTGTCAAGCCAATCGAACTGTTTCATTTCCCAAGATGTTTCACTAACACGCCCAAGCATCTGTTTTAGTTAGACCGCATCAAATATTCACGTACCCATACCGTTTTGGCGCGCTTGTTCCTTCTGCCCACGACAGCAAATGGTCGTGAAAGAATGTGGCTAGCTTTCAAGGACGACATAAGCCCCTAATTATTTGTGAAATAAATTGAAAATTCAGTAATTTTTGAAGGTCAATATCATTGTTATTGTTTACGTTGGACATTGCGCATAAGATGCACGAAACGTAGCATAGGTCGAGTAAACTGCGCTAACTGACATAAGCTACTTGCATCTATATGGTTGCTGCCAGCGCTGCACAGTTCTATTTATTTATTTATTTATTTACTTATTTACTTATTTACTTATTTACTTATTTATTTATTTATTTATTTATTTATTTATTTATTTATTTATTTATTTATTAAGTTCGAATATGCTGCCAGTTTCACACATGAGGCCATAGGCAGGGGTGGTTGATACACAAAAAAAACATAAGGAAAACATACAACAAAAAAAGAGGAAAGCATGCCACAAAAAGCTACACCATCCAGAACTATCATAATCAAGTGCCAAGCACTTACACAATTATAGAAATTTTCCCGTACACGTACTAAAAAAAGGAGATAAAAAGAAATCAACAAAAAGCAATGACGACAAACATCTACCCAAACAAAACCAAAAAGGAACCGCCCTATAACGGGGAAAACATTACGTTTGAGTTCAGTGCCCAGTGTAATAATTCAGTCGAAACGTGAGGCCGTTGTTGCCATAAGACGACGTGATGGGAATATTTAGCTTCAAAGTGACTCATTCAAAGTCCAGTTGTGAAAACAGCTAGTGCCTTCGAAAGACAAGAAGGTGGTGCGTATAAAAAGTGCTTCGACATTGTCATTCTCAAAGACAGTGTGCATACATGGACACGAGAAAGAAGTCCAGACACCACGTTTGTGCTGCCCTGGCCTTTTGCTTGCGCCCGCGTTCTAAGACACTGTTATGCTGAGAAAACGGAGCAACCGAGAGAGAGAGAAGAGAGGAAGAGAGAGTATAGATTGTGAGTCAGCCTTCGTCAAATTACTCGCTCCACTCCGAAGCAACAGCCACCGCTGTTCAGGATATTGGCCACATTCCGAGGGAATGCAGGGGCACTTTCCCTCTAAGCTGTGCAAGAGACAAAAAAAAAAAAAAGCCGATATGAGCTTTCACTTGCTATTCCCTCTTTTTTTATTCTGAATATTTTTCCCTTTTTGCGGGTGAGTCTTTCCGCGAGCATAGCTTGATATTCAAGTGTTCAGATCAAAGCGCAGCCGAAGAGCAACGTGGAGGAACATTTGTATGTTCCTCCACGTTGACGCATGTTTCGGCGCGTAGGTTCAGCGTCGTGCAAGGTTCTTGAAACGAGGTCCTGTAAAAGCCCCCCCCCCCCCCCCCAAAAAAAAAAAATTCAAGGTGCCGGGCCTGGCTCCATAGCTTCGCTAGCATATGAAGTCATGAACAAAGAGCCTTTCTCTGGTAGGAAAATAGAGAAAGCTCCCTGAGCCTCGCCTAGTCGTCTCACTAGTACGTCGCCCTACCGCGATGGTCTAGTGGCTATGGTACTCGGCTGCCGACCCGCAGGTCGCGGGATCGAATCCCGGCTGCGGCGGCTGCATTTCCGATGAATGCGGAAATGTTGTAGGCCCGTGTGCTCAGATTCGGGTGCATGTTAAAGAACCCCAGATGGTCTAAATTTTCGGAGCCCTCCACTACGGCGTCTCTCATAATCATATGGTAGTTCTGGGACATTAAACCCAACATACTAATCATCAATCAATCGCTAGTACGTCACTTTCAGTTGATTTCCTGAGTGGTATATTTAAGAATACTTTGCATGTACAAAACTTCGGGCTGATTCTTTCGGAGCGTGTTTAATATCCACCGCTTGATTCGCGTTCCAGTCTTGAAGACGAAACGCAAGCGTCCGCCATGTTTGTTTAGATCCGAAGCTTCTTTTGCTCGGGACTGTGTCCGTCCCTCGGCGACCGTCCACTCCCCCCGCTGCGCAAGCGCCAACTCTCCCCTTTCTCCTCACATGAGCGTGAGGGGGGGTGGAGTAGGTGGCAGAGCGCTGCCTCCGCTTTGTTTCTCCTCTCCCGTTCATCTCTCCTCCACAGCTTTGCGCTCGTACATAATGCTTCCCGTGCTCGCGTCGCTGCACTCTCCTGCGAGCACAGAAGATTACGGCGCGCACACGGTAATACACACAAATGTAAGGGGGGGGGGGGTGTAACATAAGCGGTACACAACATATACACAACTCCACACACAAATTAAACAGAGACGGACACACACAAAGGGAAACAAGAAATGACAACACGAGTGAACACCAGTGTGGCTTCGTTAGTTCCGTGACGTTGAGTTTTATGGCGCAAAAGCAACAATGGCTATGATGCGCCAGACACTAGGTGATTTTGATAATAGGGTTAAAATATGAGATGAAAAACAGATTTCTGTTTACAGTTTGTTTAAAGTGCCTGTGGCGTCTAGAAACCGGAAAACGTCCTCTGTGGGGATGATTGCATTTTCTGATAGTATTAACATTGGGTAGAGAGGTGTTTGTGTTCTGTAAAATTGTTTAAAATAAGCCTGTCTTCTTTTTTCAAAGACTGGGCATGTTATTAAAATATGATCAATAGTAAGAGGTTCCTTACAATGTTCGCATTCTGGTTGATTTTCTCCGCGCAACAAGAAGTTGTGGGTGAGGTGCGTATGACCTATCCGCAGGCGGCATAATATTACTTCGATGAAGCGCTTTTGGTGATTGCATGACTTCCATCCTTGTAGAATAGGCTTGACAATTTGCAGCTTGTTATGCACTAGAGCCTGCCACTCTTCTTGCCATTTTTCCTTAAAGGCTGTCCGACAAGTGTTGAAACATAACCACGTAGTTCTCTTTATTGGGAAATGGAACAATTTTTTTACGCTTTATTTATCGTCGTATTCAGTCGTAATCTTCTTATCGTGCCCTGTAGATGTGGTGCGCCCTGGCCGTCCTGTGGTGCGCCCTGCTGCAACCGTCGCGGGTCTCGTCCGTGCAGCGGCCGTGCGGCTTCAACCGGCTCTGCCTGTGCAGCCACGACGTGGTGCGCGAAGTGGTGTGCGTCGGGGTGCCGTTTTCCGTGTTTCCCACCACCATTGGTGAATGCGAGAACGGGCAGGTGAGTGCTATACCTATCTGTTTCAAAACTACGTTTCCAACTTCGCCGCTAGGGAGTGCATGAGCCGCAGGCGTTATTTCCTTTGTACGCTTGTTTAAAACCTGTGATTGGAGCAGTGCTGCGATTCGGCCTGGTTGGGACAAGTTCACCTTAAATGGACACAAAAGAACAAAATGCTTTTTCGCTTATTAGCAAAGTACAATTTGACAATCCCGAAAACATCACTCTTACCGCAACGCGATGCTTAATAAGCGAGAAAACGTGCAAAAAAAAAAAAAACTGTGGGTGGAGACGCCATCTTGAGGTTCCCGCACCAAACACTGTGACGTCAAAAATTTTTTTGAAGGCGTCGACTGGGTCCTACGTAGCTTCTAATCAATGAAATTGGTGTACATTGTGATCTGTGGG
The DNA here is from genome assembly GCF_043290135.1 of Rhipicephalus microplus. Taxonomy (NCBI): domain Eukaryota; kingdom Metazoa; phylum Arthropoda; class Arachnida; order Ixodida; family Ixodidae; genus Rhipicephalus; species Rhipicephalus microplus. The sequence goes on along the minus strand of NC_134706.1, from coordinate 10,818,439 downwards.
TGCCATAGACCTAGCATACGATAGTTTCAGAAAATTTCATCAAGCCAGTGTCGCGAAAATACAAAATATACATTGTGGAGTTTTTTACGTCACATGCGTAGATTACGGCGCGAAATTTAAAAATGAAGCTTATCTTGATTTTATCCGCTAACAATGAACTTAAGAGGATGAAACTTATGACATTATAGTTTTCAGGGTGAAGTTTATTAATATAAAACTACTCATTATTTTTAATGTCCCTTTAAAGGATTCACGTAATCACGTGGAGACAAGAAAGACAAATGGATGAATGCAATAGAACAATTGGTTTACTTTTTTATCATTTAATTATTAAGCTTCTGATTTGCGTCATGTCGTCGAATGAACTCATGAAAACGTACCTGGCACAGCTCGTGATCACATGATCTAGTCTATAGATGACACGAGCGAAATTTCTTTCTCAAGAAAGGCAACAGCTGGGTGGCTATAACGTACTTTTTTTTTTCTTTTTGCATCTCAATCTCGAAGGCCTCCTATATCTCCCTCGGAGTTTACCTGCGATACCTGTACTACTAAAACAAGGCACACTTGCGCAATCATTGCAGTGCAGCACACAATGTGTACTAGGACGACTTTTATTCTTATGTGGTTCTTAAAGAGAAAAGTGAGCCCCGTAACTGTCTGCATCAGAGTGCGACACCTCAAAAGTAGCTCACGAGGGATGGGGGTAAGGAGGGATTAAGGCTAGGATTAAATGTATATAGATGGCGAGAGGAAGGAAAGAGCGAGGCGCAGGGTCAGTGAACGACAGAAAACGACGGAAGTACGTAGGAAATAGGAAAGATGGACACGGTCGCAGTTGTCCGAGGACGGGGCACCACTCAGCGAGAGCTGTTGCTGGCGGCAGGAGATGGCGTAGGGCGAGCCCAGTCGGTCAGAGCTGCGCTGTCGTCGGAGATGGCGGGGGCACGAGCGGTAGGCACGAAATCCAGAGAGCGAGTCCCAGGACGACTTTTATGATTCCACATATGTTCTCTTAGCCTAGTGTTAATTTGAACTCATTGCGGTCGTCAGTGTGATGGTTACAGACTCAACACGACCTGCCATTTATGACGGATAAGCCGTATACGTGTAACCGTGTGTCACTCACCACTCTGTCACTCATATACATCCTTGAGTGGTCAGTGTGACAGGTGATTTACAGTAACACCGAATGATCAAACTGCTTCGCCCACTCATCATCATTCACTTCGCGGATATGTCACTATTCTTATTCAGATACTGCTTTCTCTCTCTCTTTCTCTCTCTCTCTCTCTCTCTCTCTCTCTGTGTGTGTGTGTGTGTGTGTGTGTGTGTGCGTGTGTGTGTTGGGGTGGTCACTGTAGTTCGTTGGGTTTTTTTTTTCATTTTTGTTTTCGTGCAGGTGACGCTGGTCCGCTCGGGCCTCGAGGTGTTGCAGAACGACTCCTTGGCGGGCACGCGGTTGTCCACGCTACGGCTGATGCACAACTCGCTGAGCCGCATCTTGCCCTGCGCCTTCTGCGGCGCCGAGGACAACCTGGTCTCCCTCGACCTGAGCAACAACGCGCTCGAGCAGGCGCCGCTGCAAGCAATGCGCGGACTGCGCCATCTGCAGTGGCTCAACCTTCAGTCCAACCACATCAACGACCTGCGCCGCGCCGACTGGCAAGAGCTGTCCCGCACCGTCAGCCTCCGGAGCTTGTTCCTCGGGGAGAACAACGTCAAGGTGCGCCCCTCAGTTTATCGGCTAATAGGTTTATTGGGGCATGTGCTTTCAGAGTACGTATACCGAAATTGGAACGATACGGAGAAGATCAGCGTGGCCCCTCGTCCTCCTTATTGTAACAGAAAGAATGCAGCCAGACTTTGGCTAAGACATTGGAAGTAAATGTCTACATACATCCGTCCGTTACCCCGAATGCCTACTACTAACCACGTAACGCGCAGAAACATTCGCTTGATGTGTATGTATTTTTATGCCATTTTAGCAAAGCAATGAGGCTCCTAAATGTCTTCTTTAAAAAAGTTAGCAGCCTTTGTTTAACACCTCACCGGATAAAATATGCATATCGTCTACAGATTTAACTCAACTCGTGAATCACAGCATCAAAAAATTTCAAAGTTTCAGCATGTCATTCACTTAGCATTGCGGGGCATGATATTAATATTCTCTTCAGGTGCGAATTATGAAATACTGCCAGCAAACCTGCCGAATTTGCTTGACATGATTTCATGGCACCTAGTATTATATTACAAGAACAAAAATTAAGGAATCTGTTGTTTCGTTGAAGTTTCAGTAATTAATGTTAGTTAGCATGTAATTAAATATGGGTTACTTGATGTTTACCTATGTACAGTTTATTTAAAATTGGCAAAATTGGATTAATTAGAGTGGATGCATGACAAAGAGAAAGTGACAGACGAAAAGAAACTTTCGGCTGGTTTACTTAGAAGTTAGACAGAACGGAATTGAAAGGAAAGAAATTGGCATGAGCTGGAATATAGGTCAGTGGTGAGGATCACAAAATAGACGAGCAAATATATAAGACGCCACACGTCCAAAGACAAGCACGAATACATGCAGATATGAGCGTGCATGATTACTCATGGTCATTGCTCTCGGAAAGGACTAAACACAAACCACCGACACCGTCTAATATAAATGAATTAATTGAACCTTTATCACATAGAAGACGGCTCTCGGTCTAACTTTGGGACGAGTCGGGGAAAGGTTTGTTGGGTGTACGGCGTTACCATATAAAACTAACATCAGTTAGCGTTAACTCTTTTTTCACTAGAGGTTCATTGGAGTCGCTCTCGCGCGAGATGGTCGACTTTTTCTACACCGTTCGAAAGAGACCACTTTTATTAGAATAGGTCGCAAGTGCATTTGGTGTAGCGTACACCAGACGTTACGCACATATCATCGGTCGCAGTGACACCGGTCCTAATTGTGAACACTGTGATGTGCCAGAAACACTTGAGCACATATTTTGTGTCTGCCCAGCATACGCACGTGAACGACAAACACTTATTTCTTCTACTGAACTATATCGCAGTAGGTGATTAACTGATGAGACCGTGTTGGGCCCTTGACCAGACACCAACAGTGCAACTGCGGTCACAAGAGCAGTTATTACCTTTTTAGAAACAACTGGACTATGTGCGCGGCTATGAAATATGTCTCAGCTAGAAAGAACACTACATACTCACCTCTCTATCTCACCATCGTCATCCATTAATCTTTCTTTTCCCCTTTCTCTTCCCCCAGTGTAGAGTAGCAGGCTAGAGCAAGCTATCGCTCAGGCCGACCTCTCTGCCTTTCTGTAAATAAACTTACCTCCTCCTCCCTTACCTTGTGCTTCACCATTGGATTGTAGCTCAATGTCAAAGCTTCTTATGTCACCGCGTGGCACGTGTTAAATAATGCGAAAACTTAGGAAGACGAAGGGAAGGGGCATGCGGCGCAGGCACCTGAGCTGCTCTTTAGTGAGCATATAGGTTTATCCAAACTCGAGCGAATCCAATTTTCGTGCAGATCATCCGTGACGGCCTGTTCTCCAACATGACCGAGCTGACTACCCTCGAGCTTGACCGCAACCTGGTGTCCGAAGTGACGGGCTCGCCATTCCCAGAGTCTCTGACGCACCTCAGCCTCGCGCACAACCTGCTCGAGCATCTGCCGCGCCAGGCCTTGAGCAAGCTGCGCTCCTTGTCCGCTCTCTTCCTCGGAGGAAACCTGCTCAAGACGTTGCCGGCCACCTGGTTCCTGCCCACTCGCCGCCTGGACCAGCTGGACCTTAGCCGGAACCTCATGGATCATCTGCCAGAGAAGCTTTTCAACGGTCAGTGCGGCTGTAGAATGACTTCGTGTTTAAAAATTTGGTTGAAGCACACCAAAAAAGACACGCACAGAAAAGGCTGTCATGGAAAGCGCTCGCTCTCACGATTAAAGTTTTATTAATCAGAAAAGGTATTTAAAGCGGATACGTTTATCGTGCAGTACAATTGGGGCTTGGCTAACGCAGTCATGTCCCCTCTTTCGGATACAGTACGATTCCACTATCTCGCGTGTCAGCGGATCCTTATGGGGAAAAACTATTTCAGTTTCTTTACACAAGGTAACATCCGCTGTGTTTCTACAGCGTGTAAAGCAATCCACAATTCGGCTGCACGATAAGGAATGGGCGTAGACACATGATGCTTGCCACATATAATAAATGACATGCAACGCAGAAAATTTTGTAAACCCGATACGAGTGTTATTTGTTGTTGTTGTTGTTGTTGTTGTTGTTGTTGTTGTTGTTGTTGTTGTTATTGTTGTTGTTGTTGTTGTTGTTGTTGTTGTTGTTGTTGTTGTTGTTGTTGTTGTTGTTGTTGTTGTTGTTGTTGTTGTTGTTGTTACTCCCTACTCTGTTGCATATGTTCGAAGAACCATGTATCCGCTTTAAATACCTTTTCTTATTCATGAAACTTCAGTTGTGACAGTAAGCACCGTCCTTATCAGCCTCTCCTGTCCGTGTCTTTTCGGTGCGTTTCGACCCGATTTTCAAACGTGAACGTATAATACAACTGGCCCAACTTGCCATCTACCTGCACACCACCTCTATTGCGCACAGTGCCACTGTTTGTATGACGTCATGTTTCGTCTTTCTGAAAATGTGCTCAGGCGTTATGTTTCGACGGAGGTGTGTCGCAAAACAGGTCAACACAGCCACAGTGTTGGAATGCCGTTTGAAAGTGTCTTTGCCCCGTAAGTCTGCTAAGATATTAACGCTTTCACACGCCACCTATGAGGAACTGTCTGTAAATGTGTAAAATCTATGCAACGTTGTTTCATGACATTCAGTGTTCCATTGCAACAAAATAATATATGTTAACTTGTGTGTTAGTCACTAAACCTAATTAAGTTGTAATTAAATAAATATTCATCCTGAAGTCATTGGTGCTCTGTTTCGGCACAAATAGAATAAAATCTTAGGCTGCAAATGTAGAGCGAATTCATTTTAACTTATATCAATATTGAATAAACAATTACTTTTCGCATGACCAGCAGAAAGCAGCACGCGAAACAACTCGTGGAACGGAGTAGGCCTTTCAGCAAAGTAACCATACATAAGCAATACACTGCGAAATGATGGTAAATAAAAATCAAGTTTGTTAAGCAGGAAGTTAAATTAACCTCGATATATCCCGGTCTTTTATATATCAAGTTGACGCACAGAGGAAAAGCAGGAGATGTGTACTGAATTGTACATATACCTTGCCAAAAGGTTAACAAACGTTGGCTGAACTCGGTTTACGAAACTGACACTGTCGCAACAATTTCAACGAGAGCAAGGGCAGTGACATTCATTTATCATTCCGCCATAGTTTTCGAGCAAGAGCACGCGATGAAGTCGGCGCGTTCCTATTTGTGGAGCAAGATCGCGTGGTGGCGCTCACGCCGTCCCAACAAAAAACAAGCACGCAAAGCTCCACACTCTGCTTCATACATCAGGTACAACGCTATGGAAGCTAGCGAGGCTTTGTGAAGTGAATGCGTTCGCACGATGAAGTCCACCAAGGCTACGACGCTCGGCTCCTGACGTGAAGCTCGTGGGTATCGATGCCAGCCCCAGCGGTCACATTTCGATGGAGGCAAAAAAAAAAAAACAAACAATCGAAACCCATGTGCGTGTCAGTGCCCGTTAAATGACGGCCGTTAAGTTTCTAGAATGAACGAGACCCGCGATACAATCCAAGCTTATAACTACATGCTGTGTATACAGTTCGCGCTGCAGAGTTCTCGTCAAGAACTCGGCCCTGCTGGCATCTATGGCAACGATGCCACCAGGATTTCCCTATTTTTCTTTAGATACACGGTATTATCGCGAACGCAGCGCGAAGCGGCAAGAGCGGTAGGAAAGCTCAGATGCCAATATGAGCGTAAACGGCACTTAGTACCGTACCCTTCCGTTTGGATCGATAGGCCTATGGCAACGCTATCGGTGCCGTGCCATCGGCAGAGGACGCCGCTGCTGGGCGGAGTGCGGCTACTGTTTATCCACCGAAGTTTGTGCGTATCGCCCATATCATTTACAGACTCGTCCATCCTGTGTGTGTAGCAGGAAATATTTTGGCATTCGCGAGGTTTCCATGACGTCCACAAACTTTGTACACGGAGTGCGGCCAGTCGTTGTTCCGTGATGCGAGTCTAACCATGCTCCACATCGACGATTTTATCTCCATTCACGTTTAGAGCGCCACTGTGATCTCAATCCTGTTTTGAACCCCACAGTGTACATGGAAAGTGCTGCTTGCACAAAAAAAAAAGCACAAACAGTTTTTTTTGTTCATGCGGATTTTTTTCTCTTCGAATTTACGGAGGTTTTCACGCATAATAGCTCACAGTGCACTCATAGACACGGACGAACAAGGGAAACACGAAGACCAGTGCTGTTCCCTTCTTCTTCCGTATCTTTTGAGTGCGCTGCGAGCTATTATGGATTTTCACCAACTAGCCCGGTCAGAAACGTTGTTACAGATCTTTACGCAGTTTGGGCGTCGTATTTTCCGCATACTGTAGCTCATATCGCTCGCCTGCTGACGTTCGCTGAAGACGATATTCGCTCTAATGACGACGGGAACGTGATTATTCGTGTGTTTTTATTACTTATATTTGTTCGATGACCCGACGCAAACGCATCATGACGAAGCGGTGATGTGGTCACATGTAAGCACTATCAACTGTTCTTCTTTCCTTGACGCTAAAATGCAGCTACAGCTATAATAAAATGAAATATACGTGGGAATTTCGGACTCAGTTTTCCAACGCGTTAATTCGCCTTACGTGTCGAGTATTATACGAAACGCAAGTATAGATGAAGTACAACAGAGTGGAAAGTTGGGCGAGTTGGAATGCGTGCATGATTAAAGCAGCCCTATGAAGCGATTGGGAAGTTAAACATTCCTTTAAATACGCACCTTGCAAGCACGGGGTCGTATACCGAATTCCGCTTACTTGCGGTAAATTGTACGTGGGACAAAGCGGCAAATGTATGAACGCTCGTTTAAATAAGCATAGTCAGTCTTTGAACAAGCCTAACTCATCCAATCTAGCATCGCACTGCAATACATATGGCTGCTCTTCGGTGTTCCTAGACGTGGAAGTGCTTTCTAGGCACTGTAAAAAAAATGAACTCGTGAATCGTCGAAGCTTTTCACATTAAAAGAATGGAAGGCAGATGTATGAGCCGTGCGTTTATTTCCTTGACAAAGAGCTTGTTTATCAGTTTGACTTATCTAAAATGAAGCGGCAATTTTTCAATTTTTTTTCCTAAGGATGCGCACGTGTTGAAGCTAGATGAGTTGTTCTAATGTCTCCCTTATGGACGCGTCTTCTATGCCTGGCGCTGTCTTATCGGTTCAGTTTTTCGAAATAAATCTTTCAGTTGCGCGACAGCGCTCGTTTCGTGTACCCTTCGTTCTTTCGTATTCGTCTCTATGGCGCTGCTTGTGTCATGTAACTGGAGTACGCAGCAAGCATGCCAACATATTAGCAGCGCTCCGAGAACTACAACTATAAGACGGCGGAAGTGCTGTGGTGAGAAACTCGCACATGCACACATCTTCTGGTGAGATATGTCAACTGGAGCTATAAATGGACAATAGTGTGAATTGCGGCTGTGTTCCGCGACGTGTTGGGCAACTTTGTGTTTTTCCATATAAAAAAAACGGTTCAGGACCCCTTCAGATGTCTCGACTGCGATGACTTGAGAAACCCGCGGGCGGCGAATGAAGTGGTCCTTGAATCTATGAAGCCGAAACCCTACTAACCTTTCCGCATGCCATTCTAGCTGCTAGCGAGAAAGGGGGTGGGGGTGGGGGACATGCAGTCGATTAAGAACGGCAAGACAATTGCGAACGTGTCTCGCACGCTATGGCTTGTTATGCCTTGCAAGATCTCTGGCCCCCGAGTGTGGGCATAGCATTGCCTAGTGTGCAGCATGCTTTCGCGCTCAGGTTTTACAGACAGCCTAACGCGTTTACTAATTTTCTTTCTTTGTTACCGGCAGACCGCAAGCTATAAAACATCAATTAGTAACTCTAGTAGGTATATTTGCTGTAGTTTTCCTCTGGATGGTTCTATTGGCTAAAAACAATTTCCCAGATGTCCGTACGCCGGTCGTGTCATTTTGTATTTCACAGGCCGACGTCTTGGTGCAGGTTCGGTGTACGTGCGCGACCTGCACATGGAGTTCAACTTCATCACGGAGCTTCCAGTTGGCCTGTTCCGCAGCGTCTCCGTGGAGCGGCTCTCGCTGGCCAACAACAGGATGGCAGACATCGCAGAACACGTCTTCGGTGGTCTCGAGTCTGTTCTCATCGTGCTCGACTTGAGCTTCAACCTCTTCCGCCACTTCCCATACGCTGCCCGTGCGCTCGCGTCGCTCTCGGTGCTCTATCTACGTGGCAATGCTCTCACTTCGCTCGAACCGGCCGACGTGCAGAGTTTTTGTGCCACGCTCGAAGTGCTAGACCTCTCGGGGAATCGGTTCGACCGCGTCCCATCCAGTGCCTTACGGACAACCAAGCGCTTGAGCAGGCTAAGTCTGCAGGACAATCGCATACAGATGCTACGCGACGAAGATTTCGAGTTGTGGGCTCGAAACTTGACGACACTGAGCCTGGCCAATAACGGCATCCGCACCCTGTCTAAAGACACGTTCGTGCATCTGCCACGGTTGAGGGAGCTCAAGCTGTCCTTCAACGCCATCCACTTCGTCGACCACCATGTGTTCCTACCTCTACGGTCCACTCTGGAGGTCCTAGAGCTCAGCTCGACGTTGGGACAGCGCTTCCTGCCATTAGAGCTCATTCGCCACATGAAGCGCGTCCAATGGCTCCAGCTGGACCACAACCAAATGCTTAACCTCACCGACTCGTACCTGCAGGGCTTGCCATCCCTCGTACACTTCGACTTGGAAGGTAACAGGATTGGCCACATCACTCCGGGATTCTTCAAAGAGCCCATTCACCAAAGGCTCAACAGGGTAGTGCTCGCTCACAATGACCTCGATTCAGTAGACAGTGGCATATTCAGGAACTTGTCGAGACTTGCAAACGTCGTGCTTCTGGGAAACAAAATACGCGTCCTTAGAAGCGGCTCTTTTAAAGATCTCCCACTGCTTCACAACGTCGTCTTGTCTAGAAATAGAATAGACACCATAGAAGCGGGTGCATTCAACAATCTCTCGAAACTTTCGAGTCTCCTTCTACAGCATAACAACCTTACGTCATTCAGCCTGGATTGCCTCTACGGATCAAGAAGCAGTGCTCTACTCTTGAACTTGTCTCAGAACTCTCTCGTTTCACTTCACGCTGGAGCAGATGTTCCAGACTCGTCATTCAATGAGACGCCTGGCTACGGCGTGCATACTTTGGACCTTCGCCACAACCAGCTGGCTGAAATCGACGACAATTTTCTGGCCACTGTGGGCTCTACCTTACTGAATTTATTCATTTCCAACAACAAGATTTCAGGACTCACTGGCATCTTCGATGCACTCAGCGTTTTGCAAACCTTCTACGCAGAACACAATGCGATTTCCAACGTCACTTTCGGCGCATTCCAGTGGTCGCCAGAGCTGCAGGTATGTACTACGTATTGTCTCTTTTTCTTTATTTTTAGTACCTTGTGGAAATCATTGAAGTGCCTTGTCTGCCTTTCTTCTCTTGTTTACGTATCTGCACGCCTTATTGTAGGTCATGACGAATCTCAGCCAGCCATCCTAAATTTTGTGATTCTTGTAGACTATGTCACCTGCCCATTAGGTAAAATGAATATGCAGGAAGCCTTGAGGGATGAGGGCGTGCTTTATGAAGGCCAAAAAAGGCTAATTGTGAATCTACACTTCATAATTGCAACAAAAATGGCGCACAAGACATTTTGAAGAAAGCGTCTGAGGAAAACTGATTAATTTGCTGGCCTAGTTGGAGGTGGGATACTTTTCTATGTATGCCACAAAAAAACAAAACAAATTGTGGTATCTAGTTGCATTGAAAATGGCACAGAATACATTTTTAACAAAGCGGCTGAGGAAAATTAGTGAATTTTCCGGCCTTGTGGGAAGAGGGCACTTAATTACGAATGGTACAGAAAGACAAATTTGAGTATTCACAACACGTAGTTGCACGAAAAAAAAAGGACACACAGGAAATTTTTGAGAGAACTTCTGATGAAACTTGATGCATTTGTTGGTGAAACTAAAGAATAACTAATTTTTTATGGCCAGTGGCATGGTCTACAGTAGGACGTTTTTGATGCGAATGATGGCGCCACCCTTTCCAATAACAGCTCTCGCCCCTGAGACACTACAGTAGGAGTAAGGCGATGTATCGAGCGGTTCTCATTAGTCTAACACAAACGTCTTGATTTTATTAGTGATGCCGGAGAACGAATTGTCCAACATATCTGTCTCAACATTGCTGCAGGTGATCGTCTTGAGCGACAACAAGATCGAGTCCATCGGTGAATTCGCATTTGTGAACTTGACGAGGCTTCGAGTCGTCGACCTCAGTCACAACCGGATCGCCTTCATTCCAAAGGATGCTTTCGAAAACACGGCTCTCGAAAGGCTCAACCTCTCCTTCAACAACATGACGCACTTCAACTGCATCGCGGCTGTCAAAGACACGTTACGTGTCCTCGACTTGTCCGGCAACCGCATCTCCAGCATCGGTGCTCATCACTTTGACGGTTTTCATACCATGTTGGCGCTCAATTTCTCTCGGAACCAATTGATCGACGTCGAAGAAAACTCGTTCGCCGGCCTGGCTCAACTAATGCACCTGGACCTAGCCCACAATCCGCTGTTCACTCTGAACAGGGCCTGTCTCTTACCGCTCAAGACTCTGGGCACTCTCAAGCTCAGGAACTGCAGCCTGGCCAGACTTCCACCGTTCCACCTGAAAAGGTCAGTATCGCACGAAGCGAATTTCAATTGTCACTTTTATTTCGGTGGATGCGGAGCAACCAAGCCCGCAGTATGCTTTCAAATGGGCAGCAGTAGCAGTGGCCGTAGCCAGGTACTTGTTTCGGGTGGGGCCGCTCTCTACCAAATGATCTGGGTTAAAGTGAGTAAACACGACGATGAAGAGGAAAACACGCATACCAGAACGCACGCACACACTCCCAACAAGTTTATTCCTAGAATTCCTAGAAGAAAAAACATGGGCGCAATCTATGCAGACAGTGTTGTTTCGTTTTATCGCTGCACAGTTGCATTTAGACCCTGCAACTATTTTTTCGACAAAGCAATAAAAACTAGAGGCCACACTTTGGCAAAGATCACTGGCTTTAATACTCGTTTTGTTCGCAGTGATTATTATATTCCACTCGTCTTCACTCTTGGCAAACACAGATCAGCTGCAAACATCCGACACACTTGTGTAGTTTCTGCAATTTATTGCCTGGGGACCCTCTCTGCCATACTTAACACTGTTGCGATGCTGTCTGAGCCTGTCGTTTATGCACTACTCAGTTTGGCCCATGTACGTTTGCGAAATTATAGGAGAATATCGTAGACCACAACAACCTGGCATTTAACATAATTACTTTTGTGGCTTACTGTACAGGCTTGTGCTCTCCGGGGGCAAGGATTTGGCTTTCTGCAAAGTTTAGGCATTTTCAAAGGGACAGACAAGACCACCTTTACCTCTTCACGGGTGGCAATATTTTTCGTGTTACGGGTCATGCGTTGAACATGCTGTATCACAGCTAACTTCTCTTCTACATGAGGTGGCTCTTGGTCCACTTGCAAGGTTCGCAATTGCTCAGAATTGTTTCAGCTAAACAAACAAACACAATTAGCTGGCGGAAAGCCTGCCTCATCCAAGAAGTTGATCTATTTGCTTGAAGTCTCCCCTACACGATGGCATTGAATTTTCTGAAAACATTAAGCCAGCAGATGTTGTCGATGCTACGCTTAACAAGCTTTGATTGACAGAAGCTGAAGGGTAGCAGCAATAGACTTGCCCGGGGTTCATACTGCCAGCAGGCAGGGTTAGTATAAAAATTATCGCTTATCTAAAAGCCATATGAAGTATTCGACCAGCAGTTCATGAGTTACTTACAGTGAAAATAAATGTATCTTAAAGCTGTGTAGGTTTCCGGTGGCAACGGAGTTTTGTGAACGAAACTTAAAAGTCATCGACAAACCTAAAAACTTTTGTGTCGCCAGTACCCTCAATAAGACGGGAATAGGTCGGCCTACCTGTGCTAAAAGTAAATCACTTGAAAATTGGGACCGTCCCATTCAGTGTAGGTGGACCTGAGACGCAATTCTTAGAGTGCCATGATGAAATTGGCTTCCGGGATTCCGAAGTCGTTCGGAAACGACACGGCACCATGCATCTATGCATTCTTGGACGCACGCAAGTAACTCACCCTTTGGCATTGAGGAATACGAGTCTTTCAACTCTAAATAAAATGCCTTAGAAGTGCACCCTGCCTGCTCTGAAAGGAATATAACGACGTTGGTGGAGTCGTGGACCAAAGGGTTTTCCACCGTGAGCAGCTTAAGCTTCTCTTGCAGAAAGACTGCGAGACCCCTTTGCCAGGTATTCGACTGAAATGCAATTACTCGGAAGACATAGTTTAATTCGTGTGCCTTGGCACTAAAAAGTACTTCGAGTGCGCCTACTTTACTCTTTGTAAGGTCCCTCGCAAGTTCAGATAGGTTCGCATTATCGCACAACTTCTTAGCTTCACTTTCCAGCTCTTTGAGAGAAACAAGAATCTAAAGAACGCAATTCTCAAACAGCCGGTAACAAGTAAGTCGCAGAGAGAGAAAGAAAAGCAAAAGAAATGCGGCGAGGTTAACCAAGTTGTACCCGGTTTGCCACCCTACACGGAAGAAGGGAACTGCGTCGCAGAAGTGGATATTTACTCAAAGCTAGCGCTAACTACCAGGCATTTCGAGCAGCGAGTGGATGCATGGGCGTTTAACTGGAAGTGCCGTTGCATACGACGCACCATTCTGCTGTTCACCTATTGGGAAATGCTGATTTGTGATAAGTGTGGTAACAGTATTGGCCCGTTATTGCACCTTGAATGAAGATGGTGGATCGCAGAAAAACACAAGAGCAAGTGAACGCACACAAAAGGGCAGATCGGCGCCCGCACTGCACATGCACCTGCGCGTCCATAGCGCTTTCATTTGTATCTCAAGCTTCCTTGTACTCACGCGCCATTGAATTTTGCCTTACATTCGACTCATTGAGTTACGCATGTTCCACTGCCAGGTTGTCCAACTTAGATGTGGCTGAGAACTTTCTGTTCAACCTGTCCACCGAGACGTTCCGACACCTGAGGAGTCTTCGAGCGTTGGACGTGTCCCGCAACCTGCTCGAGACGATGCCCCGTCACCTCTGGCGGTTCTTGCCCCTGCTTCACTCGCTGGATGTGTCCGGTAACCCGATCTCCTCGTTGGCCACCGACAGCTTCGCCGACGCTCACGGTCTGCAGTCCCTGGACATCAGGCGTCTGCAGTTGAAGTTCTTGGACCCCAGAGCTCTGCACGGTCTCAGGTTTGATCCTTTTTTTCTACTCCCTATCGCACTACCAAAATGATACTGCTTACGCGCTAGCAGCGTCGCGTACATTTCGATACCGAAATCGGCGCAAAACGTTTAAAAAATGTCCAAAAGTATCGAGCCTCACATGCAATGTGCCAGCGCGCGCCGTTCAACTGTCTATACTGTGTATTAGGGATACTATTCGGAGTAAAGCTTACGTGCTTATCTCTTCTTTCTGTTTTATTTCCAACAAGAAGCGTCTGTCCTGTTCATTTGTGTTCCTTTTTTGTCTTGTGTATCGTGAGGTGTCTCTTTCTTTTTAATGAACTGGATTACTGCAAAAAAGCAATAACAAAACGGTGCAGGTGATGGTACTCAGTACCATAGGTCGGCAAGCTCACTCGACTCACTCACACTCAAGTCAAGCCGTGAATCTGAGTAAGTCCGGCTGAGTAATGCACTGGTGAACTTGACATTGAGTGAGCCCGGCTGATAAAAAGCTTTCGTGACTGTGAGTGTGAGTGAATATACAGTAAAGAAAAATTTTGCTGAGTCAGAGTGGGCCCTCAAAGCGAAATGTAACTCTTGATTGATTGATATGTGGGGTTTAACGTCCCAAAACCACCATATGATTGTGAGAGACGCCGTAGTGGAGGGCTCCGGAAATTTCGACCACCTGGGGTTCTTTAACGTGCACCCAAATCTGAGCACACGGGCCTACAACATTTCCGCCTCCATCGGAAATGTAACTCTTGAGTGAGTCGGAGTGAGCTCGAATGTATCTTCACGGGTGAAGCACCTCGGGGTCTGGGCTTGTCTGTTGGTGACGATGACGATGCTGAGGATGAATAAGCGCATTCCAGAGCACACATCCAGACCCGAGAGCGTGGCTTGCGGTTTCTCAACGTCTACGCAGACAGCAAGCTATCCCGGATGCGAGAGGTCGGGAAGCAGCGCCAAAACGGCATCGCCGACAACAAACTGCTACTCCGCAGTTTACGACTCGGGGAGCGGCGGCTCAACGGCAAAGACACATTCTATATGCTGATGATTTGATTCATATGTGGGGTTTAACTGCCATATGATTGTGAGAGACGCCATAGTGGAGGGCTCCGGTAGTTTCGACCACCTGGGGTTCTTTAACGTGCACCCAAATCTGAGCACACGGGCCTACAACATTTCCGCCTCCATCGGAAATGTAACTATTGAGTGAGTAGGAGTGAGCTTGAACGTTTCTTCACGGGTGAAGCACCTCGGGGTCTGGGCTTGTCTGTTGGTGACGATGACGATGCTGAGGATGAATAAGCGCATTCCAGAGCACACATCCAGACCCGAGAGCGTGGCTTGTGGTTTCTCAACGTCTACGCAGACAGCAAGCTATCCCGGAGGCGAGAGGTCGGGAAGCAGCGCCAAAACGGCATCGCCGACAACAAACTGCTACTCCACCGTTTAGGACTCGGGGAGCGGTGGCTCAACGGCAAAGACACATTCTATATACCGATGATTTGATTAATATTTGAAGTTTAACTGCCATATGATTATGAGAGACGCCATAGCGGAGGGCTCCGGTAGTTTCGACCAACTGGAGTTCTTTTGCGTGCACCCAAATCTGTGCACATGGGCCTGCAGCATTTTGGCCTCCATCGAAAATGCAGCCGGGATTCGATCCCGCAACCTGCGCGCCAGCGGACGAGTACCTTAGCCAGTAGACCACCGCGGTGGGGTCACATTCTATAGACTGTACACACGCACTCTCATTCATATGAATGCACGAGTGAGCAGTGTCATGGGGGATTTACGGCAAGAAAGATCCCCAGGGATTCGCCCATTTGTTGTTATTCACGACGTGAAGAACGTAAATTTTTTTTAGGGGCGAAGCTCCTTAGGGCGTGGGCTGTGCGTCCCCTGTATGTAGCCACCTCTGGTTTAGTTCTTGCAGTGTTCACTAGATGGCGGTACCGTCCCCTGTATGTAGCCACCTCTAGTTTAGTTCTTGTAGTGTTCACTAGATGGCGGTACCGTCTCCTGTATGTAGCCACCTATCGTTTAGTTCTTGTAGTGTTTACTAGATGGTGGTACTTGTAGCTGATGATGAAAAGATGCAAGATGTTATAAACTAGAAAGCGGTACTTGTAGTTGATGAAAGACGCGAGATCTTATAAAATAGGAATGATGTCACATATGGCGCGTGTCATTGGTTGAAGGCAATCGTTCGATTTAGTGCGGCGACGTACGCTAGGGGGAGCGATGTAATAAAATCGAGTGGGCAAAATGTACAGAGGATTCATGGTTTACCAGGTTTACCTCCGGAGCTTCGCCCACTCATCATCATTCACTTCGTGGATATGGCGGCACTTTTTTTTTTCGCTGACGAATGTTCCTATGCCTTCTTCCACGCAGGTTCTTGAGGAGCCTTCGCACGACGAGCTACGGATCGGTGCGCTCGTTCCGACTCCAGGAGCTCGTGTCGCAGCTGCACTCGTTGCGTCGAGTGCTGGTCGAAGTGGAGGAGCCGGTGCTCTCGCACCAGCTCCAGTGGGCGTTCGGCGCCAAGCTCAGCGAACTGACGGTGACTGGCCGCCAGCTGCGCGTCGTCTTTCCCGACGCTCTGCTCGGCCTGCACGGCAGCCACGAGCTGGTGCTCCGGCTGACCGGCACCAGCATACGGCGCCTTCCTGCGGGCCTGCTCCGCTACCTGGCCGACGTGCGCTACCTGACGCTCGACCTGCGCGACAACCTGCTCTCGTCCATTGGGCCCGAGGTACTGAGGCCACCGGGCGGGGAAGACTGGAAAGGCACGCAGCACCTGGCCGGTGAGAGGCACCCTCTTGTTTTGTAGCTGTTGAGGCCTGTACTCTTCGACACCCTTCTTTGCCTTTGTGGGCCATGAAACCGTAAAGACGTATTTTATGATAGTTACTTTGCTGCAGACCATCACGCGAAAACAAGAGAGCGACAAGGCAAGGACGAGAAAAGAAGATTACGAAAGCGTAGCCACTCAAGTTTATCTTGTCTAACAGTTAATGACACACCAAATGTCAATTGAATTATAGCAAGTCGTATCAGCCAAGCGTTGATGACCATGTCGTGAGCACAAAGGGTTTGCGTTCAACCGTCTTTTTTTTTTATGAAAAGGAACATGCGAGCGCGTGACAGATAGCCTCGCGCCGCAACGTGTGGTGCGATGGAGTGGCGAAAAGCAAAATAAAAGTCGAGAGTCACGGCCTCCGAGATTTCTCTGCCGGCGAACACGTATGAAGTGCGAAACTCCGCAAGATCGATCGAATTCGCTTTTCTTCACAATGATCTGCCTTTTATTCACGGGAGTGAACTTTCCATCATGCATTTTGTAAGAGCCAATGGTGTGATCAGAAGGGCGCCGCGCGAAGCATCTAGAAAGTAGGGTGGAGTATAGTGGAGCTTAAAGTATCGTTGGCACAACGCCCACGGTGTGGTATAGGCCAAGAATTGGGTAATTGTAAAAAAATACCTTAATTTTGTTAGCTTACGTCTTCGTGCATACCATAGCAAAAATTCTCCCCTAATTCATTGTCGTCGTGCTCACCGACCCGCCGCGCGTGATCGTTCGTATCTTCGTGACTATCCATTTGTTAACGCCACGAATATGGTGGTCTATTGGTTATGGGGCCCGACTGCTAACCTGCAGATCACGTGATCGAATTGCCAGCGTGGCGGCTGCATTTTAAGTAAAGCCGAAAATGCTTAAGACACTGAAAGGATTTCTTTTCGGGTGAGCTGGTGCTTACGTTTTTTTTTTTCATTTATTTTATTCACTTTCTTCTATTCTGCATCCCCCCCCCTTATTTTTACATAGCGTACTTTGCACCACAATCTGGTGTACCTAAGCAAGGTGTAAGGCCCGCGTACTTGGAATTAGGCGCACGTTGCACACCAGCTGGTGGAAATTTTTCGGCGCCTTTCACTACGACGTTCTTCACAATCACATCGCTATTTCAGGACCTAAAACCTAAACAGTTATTCCTAATATTTATTTAGATTCTGACCGAAGCTCATAGAAACCATGCTGTGCTTAAGAAAGAACGATTTTTGGTTATTCATTGTGCCATACAAGTACGTATCTGACCGCAACCTCAGGTGGCATCCGGCTGGAGAACAACCCCTGGGTGTGCGACTGCCAGCTGCTGTGGCTGAGCCGTTGGCTGCGGCGATGGCTGCGCGAGACTCTGCGCGTCCAGATGCTTCACTTCGACGCCGCCATCTACGTCCACAACCTGGCCCGACAGAGCGAGTGCACTTACCCGGAGGGACAGCTGCGCAAGCCGCTCATCGACCTCCAGGAGGACGACTTGAAGTGCACGTCGTACGCAAGTCACACCGTGACTCCGAGCCACATCTTGACTTTCGCAATGGCAACTCTCATCTGGACGCTCTCGACCGGAGGATGACGTGTGTTCTCCTGAGTGTGCTCTGCAGTTTAGCGATTCTGTGGGACTCGCCTTGCGTTCGACGAAGAACAACACCAACTGGGACATGTACTCACTAACGTCCAGGTGCGCGTCTTGACGTGTGGTTTTGGGCGTATGTGCGAGTGTCAGAATACCGAAGCCTTCCTTGTGAGGAGCGGACATCCCAAGCTTACGACAATCGTTGCCAAAGAGGGACGGTTGATGCGCATCAGCCCTCAATCGTCGGCCAGCGCTTCCAGTAGAATGTTTGTGTAATGCGTTGAATGACATCAGCTCCCATCGCAGCTGGTGTTTGTGAGACTACTTCGGGAGCGCTTGTACATAGACTTTAACAACAGATGAGTGCCACGTTTCCTCTCGTCTAAGCTAGAACCGATCGTGGGGAGCCCTTCTACCCAAATGCACGAGAATAGTTTTGCCCGTCGTAGTCACTGAATTTAATTTGGAGGTTAACTTGGTACTCCTAAAAGAAAGGTGACATTCTCTAAGACTAAGGCATTAGTACGGAATAGGGAAAAATGGCGGGGGTGTACCATCAATTCTACTGATCAATGCATTGTTGCATAGAGGAGTTGCCGGTATAGGGAGTCACCATAGTGTGTTTTTCTTGAGTATAGTAAAATGTTTTCAAATGTGCTTGCTCAAGTAACCAATCTTTATTTCTTCTTCTCATAATCACAACCATCGTTCAAATTTGTTCAGTGATTCCTCTATATGAGAGGGTATACGTTTCACACGTATTTGGTCGTGATGGCTGTTCTTTGCCACGTGTGAATGCTACCTTAAACAGGAGAGCTGATGTACAAAAGCTGCCGATGCAGTAAGCAAGGCTAGACGTACAAGAAGCCCAGCAGATTCTGTGCCAAGATATTCCGCAGCTACTCAGACTTCGTGCAATGAACCCAGGACTTGGATGCTGTGACCGTCTTCTGTCATGCAGTGCGACTTTCCGTCAGATTTCTCGTTTTTAATGTTTCTCGTCAACAAGCATGCGAGTGTGAATGTCGCCATTTCTTCCACCACCTCTTCGTGACTATTCTCTTTCCTCTGATAAGACATATTTCTTCTAGTAAAATGCTTTCAGATTATGTCTTTGTGTTTTTTTTTTTAGTTTCACCTAATAAAACGTGTTTTTTCTATTGGACATTTGCATTATTTATCTTTTCTTGTACTAGATTTATTTGCTATTAAAATTTGCTCTTGCTCACTCGAAACTTTCGTGCGAATTTCAATATATCCGGTTCAGTAAAACACTTCGTGGCCTTTAGAATTTCTGCTCCTAGCGTTCTGATAGTCCAATTCAGAGAACAACTGGACGAAGTTTGCAAATCGGTGTGCTTTGTGAACAGAAAGTAAGAAAGTACAAAGATGTCTTGCGTCCCCGACAGCGCGAACTTATAGGACAGGGGCAGTAGAGGCTCGTCTTGTCTTTGTTCCGACTTGCAGCAAAGCCTCAAATGCCTCATCGAATGCCTGAGAGGCCTTATCAAACGCAAACATTTGATGTCGGCGTCGGCCACTTCCGGTGACGTCAACACGAGTGATGAAAAAAAAAAGAATCTGGCCATGGCGTCACCGTACGACATCACACGTAACATCACAGTTCTTCAAAATTGGTCACGTTGCAAAGCCGCTGTGACGTCACGAAGCGGGACGTCATATGACATGACCGCTGGATTAAAGGTGGGCTGATCACGGAGGCTATGCAAAAGAAGACGAGTTACAAAAAGCTGGCAATGTCTCCATTCTTGGAGGCTGTGCTATACTACATTAAGTGCAGAAATGATTTGAGGAGGGCAGGGGGGGGGGGGCGTTTCAATACATCGAGCGTGAAGGAAAATATGATGGTTTTACCTCCTAGTCGTCTTCAAACAATCAATAAAGATTCCCGTGAGTTTGAGTTATTAGGTACAATCATTTGCAAAGCTTAACAGGAACGTTTCGACGCGTAACTTGGCCTAATTTGACTGATGCCAGCTGCGAGGCGCTGGCGCTGTGGCCGAGATAATACCTCGGTATGCTTGAATAGTGTGTATTCGTGCACGGGTAACATGTCTGCAACAGAGCCCACATTTACACGGCACAAGCGTCAAACTGATTCAAGACACGCTGCCGAATGTTCGTGACAAGTTCGCTGACGACTCTGCGTGCAAAGTGCAGTAAGCTTGATTGTCAAGTCGCGCGCCTCGTTTGTGAGCATAACTCTCAAAAGTGTGAAAGTGGCTGTGCATTGTTTTGACTTTTCTGTGGTTTGAAATTGTGCCGAAAACACAAGCTAGAATCGCTAAACATAGTATCCCCGGGTCTTGCGTTGTTAAGAGAGAGAGAGAGACAAAGATGCAAGAAAAGGCAGGAAGGTTAACTAGACGCACATCCGGTTTGCATACCCTGCACTGGGGAAGGGATAAAGGGGAGAAAAGAGGTTGCAGAGAGATGAGAAGGTACACACAATCACGAGCACACTCGGGGAGCACACACAGTCTACAGGCGGTCGCTCAGGTTTGTCGACTTTAGGTAAAGTAGCAGTGCTTTAGTTGCTTTCTGCGCAACTGAGGCAGATGCCCAAGGTCCTAGTATCTTCTGCACACAAAATGGTCCGGGGTCAAGTTGATTCAAAACCATCCGGAGCTGGCATCGCTGTGTGTCGTAGCAAGCGCAGCTGCACAGGACGTGTTCGATGTTAAGCTAAAAAAAAAGCGAGACTACTAAATGGCTGACGTGATCACCGTATGAAACTTTTGCATCACAGCGATGCATTATAGATTATGTCTAAGAGTCATTATTGCCTTATTGCCGGCGTCCACTGATCCGGCATGCCGTGTCACGGAGACAACAGCTGCACCACCGCCTTATCAGTTTGACAAGAATTTGTTGTTTTGTGAAACAAGCAGCACTGCTCCCATGTCAGGGTTGAGGTCACTTAGCATCCGTGATGGCGTTCCGCGATGCCGATACGAGACACGGAAAAGAGATCTAGGATTAACTACAGAGTTGAAATTTCGGCGGTTGTAGCACGTGATCACCTCTTTAAAAGCTTTGCCGAAGGACAAGGAAAAAAGAAGAGACGAGCGCTGACTCACAACTGATGGCCGATGAGACAACCCAATTTTTTTTTTCTGAAAGATCATCGTTTCTGGCCTACCTAAGAAGAAGAGGAGACTGCTCGTGCTGAATGAAAGCGTATACTTGGTCTTTGTAACCAAAAGGCATTGAAAGATCACTCCAAAACCCTTGGCAAAGTACCCAAGTTCCCCAGTAAGTGTTCCAAGTCACCAGCTGATAAGTAGTTTTTTTTTAAATGCAGTTTAAAATAAGGTTCCTGAACGCACAAGTGCTATAGTATAAGAGGAGTGTATCGAAGCAGCGGAAAGATTAAGAGAATGCTCCGACAATCGGGAATCTCTGCACACCCCTCATGATCACATTGTCAGAAAACGCCTCAGGCTGTTGAATACCGACAAAGGTAGTTGTGTTGTTTTTACGACAAGAGATGCGTATTGTGGAAAGAAAACAACCCCCCGAAAAATCGAGCAGCATAAAAAAAAATGAGAACGCCAACAACACCGATGACTTAGAACAAACGTTTAGTCGTCGACACTGCACAATATATATTTGCTCAGTCTAAAAAGATAATAAAGCAACGGATAAATGGTAAATAGTGGCAATCCAAACTTATTGTCAGTATAGACATGGCATAATATGCACATTGCTCGTGCAAACGCCTGAAACGTAATATTTTTCTGATCTCAAAGCATTTGAAGGGCTCTTCACACATACACTGCCCAGCCTAAAGCCATTCCCGAAAAGCTGAGGTCATTTCCTGTCAGTTGGTTCCGATGAGGGAAGACAACCACGCAATGCGAAACTCTGGAACGCAGCCTCGTTTTTAAGTGTGAATACCAAAGTGGCCAGATTCTGCTGAAGAAACGCTCTAATCATGTGTCTCTTTTAGTGGCTTGTTCAGACACCGAAGCTCTTGGGTGACTCACAGTTCCTCACAGGACAGGGAAACACACAACGCCTTCAGCAGATGGAACGAGAACTCATTCCGATGTTAAGTTCTGCATGCACCAACTTCTCGAGAAACACGGTTCAGGGCCTTGCACAAACTAGCCAGCTACTCGGATGGTGCTGAGAAAAGCACGTCTATATACCTGGCATATGCTAGTTATTCGCGTTAGCTGGTAGTGGCTGTATACCATGAGTTGAATAGTGCTGTATCATCTTTTGGTTGATCTACCTCAATACATGCCTACCTGCATGATGTCGCTTTCGGGTCATGAGATGAGAAAGCGGTGAGAGAATTGAAGCAGGTCAAGCAAAACGACGAAGGGAAAGTCCTCGTAATCACTCTATAGCTGATGCCAGGCCGCGCCTGGCCTACCTACTATAGGTGCCACAACAGTGTCAGAACGTATGATTTCCCGATTTATGCATCGAAATATCAGAAAATTCTGCCTCGATAGTGTCAGAATGTGGAATTCCCCAATTTTCGCATCGAAAGATACGCAGTACAAATAGAAAAGGAACAAAATGCGCGTTCCAAGCTGAAGGGCTCAGACAGACCGCCATCTTGTACTCTGCATCTTCACGAGCTGTCGAAGCGGACGTTGACAAAGTATGCATTTTCGGAATTCTTAAAGGGCCCTTAAATTAACCAATGCCTCCTACCAAAACAATTCAAGCCTACTCATTACTCCGGGCACGGCCTCTGACGTCACTCAGTTTCGGCCCTCGTATCTTGCCTATCGTGCGCATGAATGCTTCCGCTGTGCGAGATAGCAGGATTGCCAAGCTTCACGAAGCCTGTCGTAGCGTGCTGCTGTTTTTTTTTTTTTTTGCGACTGCATGAAGATGACCATGTTATTCTGCGTCTGTGAAGTGCTGCAGTGCTTAGTTCACCGAATGTTCGTGTAGCGTATACGCCTGCAGGCTCCCGCAACGGAACAATGCCCCGGGCCCAACTGTCGCCAATATTGACAATGTACCGAAGGTTCGAGTGTTTTCTTTTCCCAAGCGACGACAGGAAAGCGAAATGAGGGCGTGCCTTTCGTCGGAATGAGACGCGTTCTCTCCGTCATTCGAAGGTATGTGTGTCTATATACTACTTGCTTACATTTGAGTTTTAAAAGACAGACTTCTATCACACTTAGTTTTCTTTCTGTAAAATGATGACAAATAATGACGTGTGCGCTTTCGACATTTTAGCGGAAGCCTTTTCATTACATACATTTATATATGGGCGCCGCTGGCGCTCAGCCACACGATAAGGAGTCTTAGAATAGCGCACCGCGAGCCCTTGCGGTGTGGTCATTGACACTGCGCATGCGTCGTAACGCGAGTCGGCGTTTGCGTTCGCGGCCCGCATGTGGCCCGCAAGCGCTGGTTTCGAGGCTACGGTGTCGCTGCGATGGTGCGTTGCGGTTAGCAGCAGGGTAAACGCTATTCTAAAACTCATGTGGCGTCCGCTCCGCCCGCAACGCCCACAGCTATTGCAAACGGTATTCTAAAGCTCCCCGATAACGTAGCATCCCGAGACAGTGCTAGTAACTGCAGAAGATTTCGCCTTTTTGACGTGCGCGTTTGGCGAGACGGGGTCTGCTTGACGACAAAATGGCGGTGAGACGAAGTAGTCGCACCTTCACTCTCGACTAAACCGATTTCACAAGCGGAGCGATCGAGGCGTTTCACTCTTACGGAAAGACGGGCTAGTTGGTTTCGTTGAAGATTTAGCGCACGCACAAGCAGACACCGACGAAAAGGACACTGCGCTGGTCTCTGTGTCCCTTCCGTCTGTGTCCTCGTGTGTGGGTGCCATAACTTCAGTAGGCGTTGGACGTTCCGCTGCTCGCATGCCAAACACATCAAAATTAAGCAATAAAAGCGCGTGGTGTTAGGTTGTTAAATAGGCATTTTTCTTTCAGGGTCGGTAAAAATTTCGCTCTTTTTGCATAGCAAGCCGGGCTCCTTCGATAAATTTCTTTAGGAAAGAGGAGGAGGGTGGGGTGTCTGTTATTTGCCACGTAATATTTCTTACCACTGCTCCGACCTTTTTTTTTTTGGAGGGGGGGGGGGCATTTTAATTATGCGATAGTCTCTCCTCATCCTCCGCCTAATTTACTTCCTCCATAACGTACTGCTGCTCTTGAACCGAATTTGGATGTCTAGACACCTCAAAGATTTTCCTGTTTTCTAGCTTCTCCATAAAAAAGCACGTTGGCCAAAAAGCCTGCGATAAGTTTCTTTTTAAAATGTTTTTCAAGTGTGAACTCCAGTTCACACAGAAACACCAGTATACCATGTACACCGCTCCAAGAACAGGCCCGACAGTACAAACGTGGCACACTAAACAGAGAAAAGTGCGGAAGTTTGGCCAATGGGTAGGAACATTTTTTGCACATCTTCTGGTGTGTGTGTGTGT
Source organism: Rhipicephalus microplus (assembly GCF_043290135.1). NCBI lineage: Eukaryota > Metazoa > Arthropoda > Arachnida > Ixodida > Ixodidae > Rhipicephalus > Rhipicephalus microplus. Next base: position 10,794,010 of record NC_134706.1, on the reverse strand, counting down.
GTGTGTGTGTGTGTGTGTGTGTGTGTGTGTGTGTGTGTGTGTGTGTGTGTGTGTGTGTGTGTGTGTGTGTGTGTGTGTGTGTGTGTGTGTGTGTGTGTGTGTGTGTGTGTGTGTGTGTGTGTGTGTGTGTGTGTGTGTGTGTGTGTGTGTGTGTGTGTGTGTAACAAAAAATAATCAATGATATTATTTACTTCACTTATTTCGTCCCTTTGTTGGGCCATCAAACTTTTTTCTTATAAATCGGTCACATGGTCAATAGTGCACAGTGATTTCTTACGTTTAGCCCCGCCGCGGTGGTCTAGTGGCTAAGGTACTCGGCTACTGACCCGCAGGTCGTGGGTTCAAATCCCGGCTGCGGCGGCTGCAATTCCGATGGAGGCGGAAATGTTGTAGGCCCGTGTGCTCAGATTTGGGTGCACGTTAAAGAACCCCAGGTGGTCGAAATTTCCGGAGCCCTCCACTACGGCGTCTCTCATAATCATATGGTGGTTTTGGGACGTTAAACCCCACAAATCAATTTCTTACGTTTAGGTGAAATAACAAATGCTTACAAACAAATCGTCAAAGAATTTAAAGCGCAATACATTCCTTAAACCAGCTTTAATACTGACCCAAAATGTTAAATGAAGCTAGTATACATTTAAAACTCGCCACGTGTGTTTTATCTTTTCGCGGAAAACGGTGCTGGCACCGGCTTTACAGCCTGCCGTGTGTGCTCGCTCTAAACTCGTAGCGCAACTAAATTCCATAGAAGCTCATGCATTCAGTAGTTGACGGCTCGTTCTCACTGTCACCATCTACGTATATAGTGGACAACCAACTGCAAACAAAAAAATTGAAATAAAATATATCGTCACAACCAGAAGCGGTAGCGACATCGTGCATTTGCCATACGTGGCGCGGAAATGAAATCTTTAGTTTAACTCAAGTCAAGGTTATTGTATATTTCACATTCGGTTACATGGTTGAAATAGTATAGGAGGATTGATTGATTTGTGGGGTTTAACGTCCCAAAACCACCATATGATTATGAGAGACGCCGTAGTGGAGGGCTCCGGAAATTTTGACCACCTGGGGTTCTTTAACGTGCACCCAAATCTGAGTACACGGGCCTACAACATTTCCACCTCCATCGGAAATGTAGCCGCCACAGCCGGGATTTGATCCCGCGACCTGCGGGTCAGCAGCCGAGTACCTTAGCCACTAGACCACCGTGGCGGGGCATAGTATAGGAGGAGGTCCCAAAGTTTCATAGAAAATGACGGGGGGACCTCCTATGGGGACATGTATGGGGCAATTACAAAAAAAAAAGTACAGCAAAAGGTGCGAATTGCTGACCTTTTTTAAACGTGGCGTTATATATAAATGATTTTATTACGCCCTATGGCTCGCTAATTGCGTTCGCGAGAAAAAAGGAAGACCAACAAGAAAGATTAAAGAAGCAAGGTTGTTTTATTATCCAAATAACTTTCCAGATCGCATTGCATAAGACCCAACTGTTCACGAGCACAATAGCATAGTTCGAATATAGTTAGAGCACAATAGTTCGAAAACTCACGTTGCCCAATCGTGGGAAAACCTCTGCAGCGATACAGCAGCCTTGATGATATCGCTTTGCCAACCGTTGAGTAGAGCGGCTCGCTGCTTAGCACGTTGTGTACACTGTCACCAAAGGCGAGGGCACGCCAACCGTGCGCAAGCGAGTGGAGTCGCAGAATCGGCTATCAACACATTATGTGAGCTAGTTCAGCTCTGAATTGTCCCGCCCGTGAACATCACGTAAGCAAACAAATGAACTACGGAAGGTACGCACGAAATCATCGCGCAAAAGTTAGCGATGCCTCGTTGACCCGGCAATGCGCCGAAATAAACACGAGCCCTGATAGCATATGGTCTGTATACGCCGTTTAATTATAGCACTCGACCCAGAAATGAGGCAATCAACCGTTTAGCCGAGTGTCAGGCTAACCCTAAAGCAAAATTAACCTAGTGAACTTTGACACATATAAAATTACGACTACATAAAAAAATTATATTGAGTTTTTGGTTTTGGTTATCTCTCGCCTCCTCACCTAGTCGCGCTTCTCTCGTCGGAAGGCGTTGATGGCTGTGGCAATAGTTTTTTTTTACTCCATTCGTTCCAAGTTTCGCGAACGATATAATTTGACTACGCTCGCTCGGTCAAGGGGCGTGACGTCACGGTGGCAGTGAGCAGGCCTGAGATCTATAGGTCGCATTGCCTGTACTACCCCGCGTTCAAAGATGAGGGATTGATTTCGTCCATGCCTTCACTAACTTTTCTACAGGTTGTCGACTCTTCGCCACTTATTTTTCCTAAAAATATGCGCACAATGCCAACCTTAATACCACCAGGATTTCGCACTTCTCGTCTACACCGTTATCTATGCTCGCGCAGTCGAAAACGTTCAATTAAATTAAACCAGTCAATCGCGCAGTACAGTCAAGCAATACAAATATGAACATGTCGGCAACTGCATGACAAAACAGGCTAAAAGATTTTTGAAAGAAATATACTTTTTAGTGCGCAGGGAATGTTTCAGAAGGAAGACATATAGGACAGAGCGCGCTGTCCTATCTGTCTTCTTTCTGAAACGTTCCCTGCGCACTAAGAAAGTGTTTTTTTTTTTTATTAAGAAATGCAGTATCAATCAGCCAAAGTATCTTTTGAGGCTAAGAGACAATGCCCCGCCGCGGTGGTCTAGTGGCTAAGGTACTCGGCTGCTGACCCGCAGGGCGCGGGTTCGAATCCCGGCTGCGGCGGCTGCATTTCCGATGGAGGCGGAAATGTCGTAGGCCCGTGTGCTCATATTTGGGTGCACGTTAAAGAACCCCAGGTGGTCTAAATTTCCGGAGCCCTCCACTACGGCGTCTCTCATAATAATATAGTGGTTTTGGGACGTTAAACCCCACATATCAATCAATCGAGGCTAAGAGACAATGTGCAGCTGTCAATTTGCGTATATGGAACAATCGACAGCATCTAACAATGACCTCGCATGAGTCACTATTCTTGCGTCACGAAATGTGCCGCAAAGACGAGAGATCCTAGTGGAGCATAACAAGGTTGTTTTTATGTGTGTGTAATTTCAGAGCCTGGTGAGGGGTCATTTAAAAACCGAGAGGGCTCGTAGACTTTTTGTGAACTGTGTTCACATGCTGAGATTGTAAGAGGCTGTTACCAAGTGCCTGCCTATCTCCCCTGTTTGGCGAAGGGGTCTTCCTCTTATGTCTTACCTGTTTCTTTGTTTTTCTCTCCCCTTACATTCGTTTCGCAACGCTGGGCACACTTCAAACTGTGGAGCGCAGATTTAGCCAATAATTCGCAAGTAGTATTCACGTTCATTTTCGGTCTGCATTGTAGTCTACCTTGGCTTACGAAGAAATTGACTGCGTGTCTGCGTACTTCACTTCAAACGTCGTCGTGCGGAGCATCGCATTTTCAACGCTGCCTAAAAAAACACTAGGGTTTTTATAACTGTGTATATATGTATTTTTAGTAAAGGAACACACCACCTATTACTTACGTGATGATGTTACACCTCACATATACGTAATATTTGGTTTTTCACTGACTACGTTCACAAGTATGACCACAGCCGCCAGTTCAAAATGGCCGCACGTCTTTAGCAAGCGCTTAAACTTTGGCTGGGGGGCTGAATAATTTCGTTTGACAGACAAAACGTCAGACGGTCGGACAGGCCACAATTTTTGCGTTCAAGTATCCCAAGAAAGACTATCATTAAAAGAAAACTGCATGCTGGCTATTTCACAAAACGTACGTGGGGCAATTCATAGAACCAAGATTTTTTTTTCAATTCCACCCTAACTGGCCAGGTTCCTTGTGGAATCTTCCGTCAAAATACGCACTCTACAAAGTATAGAAATATCTGTCCGAGAGTGAGTGGCAACGTTAGAATGTAGGGGCTGGGGGGAACCGCTGACCTCACAAAAAGAGAATAAAAAAACCCAACAGTTGTTGTGACTAGAAATCTGAAGAGCCATTAAGTCTGTCTCTGCCAGATGATGTTTGAAGGGACAAATTTGGGGAAGCAGCTTCTCTAAAGCACGCCAGTCCACTTCCACCGTCCCTAACGGGATACACCAAGTTGCAACGGGAACATCGTTGTCTAAAAGAGGACGCACGAAAGCAGAGAATAAAAGCAAAGTGTATTCTACGCCAACTGTTCTACACCACAGTCACACTCACTTAAGAAGTGAGGGGGAAAGGGTCTCTGGCAAACGTAAGGAGCGCCACCTTTCTGGAGCTGACAGCGGTTTGATCCGAAAAGAAAACCGATGCCAAGAAATCTCTTTATTTGTTCGCGAGGCATCGCCCTCTTCAAGCCGAGGCAACACTCGAGCTGGTTGTCCGCGACAGGGAGGAAGACGTTCTTGAGCTGCCAAGACGATCCAGAAGGAACCAAACTTCTGCGGCCACTCGTACCACCTCCGAATTCCTGTAGTGGACTTCTTTTAGTGACTGCCACAATATGAAAACATCGTGCAGGAACGTAAACTGTGAAAACTTGGACCGAAAAGGGAAACGCCGCCTCGCCGCAGTGGCCTAGTGGCTAAGTTACTCGGCTGCTGAGCCGCAGGTCGTGGGTTCGAATCCCGGCTGTGGCGGCTGCACTTCCGATGGAGGCGGAAATGTTGTAGCTCAGATTTGGGTGCACGTTTAAGAACCCCAGGTGGTCCAATTTACGAAGCGCTCCACTACGGCGTCTCTCATAATCATGTGGTAGTTTTGGGACGTTAAACCGCACACATCTATCAAAAGGGAAACGCCAACTGCCAGCTCGAAGGTCGCTTAGCAGCATAAAAGTGGGGGGACACCAAAAGATGTCTGAGAAGCCTCGGGTGGTGAGTAGTGGCCTCCTGTCAATGAGGCACACATGCAGATTCACTCGAAAGCTTTAGGCATTTCAGCTTTGTGCAGGTTAATCGAATACTGGCTTACTCATGCCTCAACTATGAGACTGTGATGCAGGGTTCTTGTTGCTGATTTGTTTTTCTCCCGGGCTGAGCCTCAGAGAGTTTTGTTAATAAGGACAAAGCCGTTCGGTTTCCAAGAAACACACAAAAAGTTTAATTGAAAAGTAAGAAGGCAAAGATTCCTCACAAAACAAAACACTTAATAAACAGTTGACTGGACATGACGAAACACATCTGTAAACACCCAACAAGAACGTTCAAAGTCAGTAACTAAACCTAACGTTCGAAAGAGGCTGAGTGATGGGAGTAGCGCAAGAGTATCGGTGCAGTCTCACCCACAAGTTGGTTTTCGGCGGTGATGAGAAACCGGAACGCCGTGACTCCTGCGTCAGTGCGTGGGCTGGACGAGGACGAGGGAACGCTGGCTGCTGGCGACACGTCGAAAAGCCCTACCAAATCGTGATGGTTTCGGCTTGAGGAGCGTGGACACGTCGGAGACGGGAGAACGCAGGCTGGTGGCGACGCGTCCGGGAACTAGGGTCGACCTAGTCAAGCAGCTGGGCGCACAGCTCGGGCCCGGAGCCCGACGGCTGTAGCTCGCCTGCCGGAACCAAAGTCCGCAGGCCCTGGAAAGGAGTTCAGGACCGGATGGCCACGGTCCTTTGGAGCGGGAACCCGACAGCAGGAGGCCCCGGCCGGTGGAAGTCCTGTAGGCTCGGGTCCGGAACCCAACGGCCCATCTTCAGCGCCCGGTCCGGTGACGACCTTCCGCTTGCACTGCCTGCCTCGAATTCCCCTTGCTCTGGTCCCCCCAGGCTCCTGCTTCAGCTCTGGCCCACTTGTCTCGTTCTCATTGGAGATACTGCTGTTTCGTGGTGTCAGGCCATTGGGCCTTGAAATCTCCGTGTTCGCTGCCCATTGGATGTTTTACCTTTTGTTTACTTCACGTCCTGCCACGCATCCTCGTGCTTGACGCTCTTTAACGTCGTCATTCTTGTTTAAGCAGCACCGCACGTGCACTCTGGTATTTCTCCTTTTGTTTTTTTTTTTTTCCGTGACGCGCACTTTTCGAAGGCGCGCACTTTGAACGCGCACCACACATCACATACGCCCCCCTTTTATTCAAGTTTTTTTTTTTTTTAGAAAAAAAAAAACTGCCGATGAGTGCGCGTTCTGCACTACGTCACAATTAAACCACATATTTGCACCACGCAGTTCAACACATCACCGGGCTACAGTTCGCTACATCGTCCAAATGTCCACACTTAAACTTTAGATTCACCCAATTGCATTTAAAAGTTCTGAAACCCGGAATAAACCTTTTTACTACAAAATCGACTATGGACAAAGCTACTTGTGTCCGCATCTAAAAGTCGAAGTCCAGAAAGAGCTACCGGTTTTCTAACCCTACACTCAGGTTATCGCGTCCCAAACCAGACGCACTGCCCTTCTCGCACGTTTCGAAAGTAACTGTGGCAAACATGCTTTTATGCACTTTCGCTGAAACGCGTGTCTGCGCCCCCGCCGGCCACATGAACGCTTACCGGTCACAGAGGAACAGGGCGCGGTCTCGAGCCGTCGGCGTCGACACGAAACGCACTGAGACACGAATGTCCAAATGCCACAATCTCTCACACAAATGCTTTCTTTTAGTTCACCATCTAATGAACACAAGCTCGGGGTGCCCTCAGCAAGCCCAAACGCTCCGACAAGCGTGTGAGGTTCCTGGATTCTTGAGAAGGGATGCCGTTGTGCTCGGTCATTATACAGCTCATCTTGAGTGGACTTAATTATAGGTTCAAAACCAATCACGTTCTCAGGTTCAAGACCCTGTCTGGCATTCTCCATACCTACTATCGAGCCCACCTCCGATTCGATACTGTTTATTTTGAAGAGTGCTTCAGCACTCCCATCGTGTTTTCTCGGACAAATAGCAGTTACGCTATCCTGTGAACTAGAATCCCCTCTCTCTCTGAGTGAGATATACGTATGGTCTAGGACCATTGACGTGGTGCCTGCTGCTACCTCTGTCGGTACAAAACAATCAGTGGCCACTATATCAGAGCCTTCATGGCATTCGCTGCCATCTTCCCAATGACGTTCTAGCGCTCCTTCCATGGAGCTATTGAGAGGTAGCCCTACCCCTTCCCGAAATGTGCTCGGCCTCTGAGACGTTCTGATACACACCTCATTCTGAATGGAGCGTCTTTGTTCCCTGCTATCGAAGCTTTGCTCCACAACATTTTCCACAGCTTCTAGGTCGCCCATATCCAGGCGCTCTTCTTCATAGGTGCTTGGCCTCTCAGAGGTCCCCAAGCAGCTAACGGAAGTAATATGTTCCCAGCCAGAGGAGCTTTCCGTCGCTTCAACAAACTCCTCATGACTCCTGCCTTCTTGGCTGTCCACCTCTCTGCCTTCCTCTATCTGAGCTTCTCGCTCCGAAGTAAGGCTGTCGCGAGGCTCGAGGCCAACCTTGCAGGAATCGACTTCCCTCCAGCAAACGCTGCTATCGGAGCAAACATTCACCGCTTGCTCGACCTTCTGCATCGCCAGCTGCCCCCTTTTCGCCATCGCAAGCTCGAGTCGCCGCTCGAAGTCCACCCTCTCTAATTGGAGCTGCTGCTTCAGTATGCGTGTCTGACGCTCTAGCAACACTTTATTTTCACGCGTTACGCGCTCTAGCTCCTCCTTCTTAGCTCTAAGCACCAATTCAAGCTTTTCCTTCGCCGCCTTTCGTTCTGCAGCCCGTTGCTCACGCTCCCTCTCCATCCGCTCCTCGTACCATACTCTAAACTCCGCTCCCGTCAGTCCCATTTTATCCGCCAACTCAATTAACTCCCACGTGTTCGTCATCGTGTTAACCGCGTCAAAAAAAATCTACTGGAAAAACAAACGACTTTGTCCTGTCGCGGACGCCAATTTGTGATGCAGGGTTCTTGTTGCTGATTTGTTTTTCTCCCGGGCTGAGCCTCAGAGAGTTTTGTTAATAAGGACAAAGCCGTTCGGTTTCCAAGAAACACACAAAAAGTTTAATTGAAAAGTAAGAAGGCAAAGATTCCTCACAAAACAAAACACTTAATAAACAGTTGACTGGACATGACGAAACACATCTGTAAACACCCAACAAGAACGTTCAAAGTCAGTAACTAAACCTAACGTTCGAAAGAGGCTGAGTGATGGGAGTAGCGCAAGAGTATCGGTGCAGTCTCACCCACAAGTTGGTTTTCGGCGGTGATGAGAAACCGGAACGCCGTGACTCCTGCGTCAGTGCGTGGGCTGGACGAGGACGAGGGAACGCTGGCTGCTGGCGACACGTCGAAAAGCCCTACCAAATCGTGATGGTTTCGGCTTGAGGAGCGTGGACACGTCGGAGACGGGAGAACGCAGGCTGGTGGCGACGCGTCCGGGAACTAGGGTCGACCTAGTCAAGCAGCTGGGCGCACAGCTCGGGCCCGGAGCCCGACGGCTGTAGCTCGCCTGCCGGAACCAAAGTCCGCAGGCCCTGGAAAGGAGTTCAGGACCGGATGGCCACGGTCCTTTGGAGCGGGAACCCGACAGCAGGAGGCCCCGGCCGGTGGAAGTCCTGTAGGCTCGGGTCCGGAACCCAACGGCCCATCTTCAGCGCCCGGTCCGGTGACGACCTTCCGCTTGCACTGCCTGCCTCGAATTCCCCTTGCTCTGGTCCCCCCAGGCTCCTGCTTCAGCTCTGGCCCACTTGTCTCGTTCTCATTGGAGATACTGCTGTTTCGTGGTGTCAGGCCATTGGGCCTTGAAATCTCCGTGTTCGCTGCCCATTGGATGTTTTACCTTTTGTTTACTTCACGTCCTGCCACGCATCCTCGTGCTTGACGCTCTTTAACGTCGTCATTCTTGTTTAAGCAGCACCGCACGTGCACTCTGGTATTTCTCCTTTTGTTTTTTTTTTTTCCGTGACGCGCACTTTTCGAAGGCGCGCACTTTGAACGCGCACCACACATCACAGAGACACGTTTTTTTTTTTTTTTTTGTTCCTGGACAGAGATGCCCGACTCCCCTTAAGGGCTGTAGGAGATGGATGCTGATCCTTGAGTCGCGGAACCACTACCACCACCACTATTATTATTATTATTATTATTATTATTATTATTATTATTATTATTATTATTATTATTATTATTATTATTATTATTATTCACACATTCTGCGTGAGTGCACCCATTTCTACGCGCAAAGACAAGAACTCACTGCAGCTCTGGATAGACTAGACGATCGGCCTTTGTCGGAACAAAGGATTCTGGGTCATTGGCCGAGCCCATCCTCAGCCCAGAAGGCTTTGAAAGCTTTGCTGCGCTTTTTGTGGACAACTGGCCTCAGAGACAGACTTCAGTGTCTTATACTCTTTGATGTTGCCTTTCCTCTGTCGCAATTTTTTTTCGTAATTTCTCCCTCTCTTCGCAACATTTCTTTTTAACATCTTTCATTCCCCTCACCCCTTTCCCCAGCACAGGGTAGCCAGCCGGTCTAAGAACTGGCTAACCTCCCTGTCTTTCCGCTTAAACTTTCTTCCTCCTCCATTATTATTATTATTATTATTATTATTATTATTATTATTATTATTATTATTATTATTATTATTATTATTATTATTATTATTATTATTATTATTATTATTATTATTATTATTATTATTATTATTATTATTATTATTCAACATCTGTGTTGTCGAAATGCATTGACTCACAACTGAACGAGTCGAACTGGTAACCCAGATACATGCAAACAGTGGCTTATGCTGGCGAAACTTTGAGTCTCCTATACTTCAAGATACTTATCGTTCAACACCCATATACGACAAGCAATGGTTTCTTTTTTTTTGCAATTTTCTATAATCTCAGGCCAGAAAAAAATAAAATGCCATAATATAAAAGTGTGAACACCCATCAGACGCGCCTAAGGATGAAAGATGGGCTGCTTGAAGGCCTTCCGATGTAACGTTAAGCAGCGGAGGCATACCATGGCCGAAATCTTTGATGCATGAGGCTTACTCTGATTTATAATGCATCAGAAAAGGGTATTTGCCTCTAGTAGAGCCTACTTGCTGTGTTGACACTCTGCGAGCTTTATGGCAGCGACGTAGTAAACATTAATTTTGTGTGTAACGTATACAGGGAGGTGCCCTTATTCATGTTCGAAACTCCACGTTTGATACTTTTGGCGTTAAAGGCTCACCCTTGAGTTCAAGCTACGCTTGAACTGGGAATTGCTGGCGGCCGGGCTAGGTGGTCGTGATTCAGCTTGAATTAACTTGAAGAGGACCAAATACAACACGGACAACAGAAAATCACACAGCTCTGTCCGTACTTGCCTGTTTGTCATCCGTTTTGTACTTCGCACGGCACTTGGATATGGACACTACACTGTCCTTTGGGTATGAATTATGTTTAGAAAAGCTACGCCGGGACGTCATGAGATTGAACGAGAATAGTGTTTCAGTGTCGTTCCCTATAACCTTCCGTTCCCTATGGGTACCGCATATTCTCGTAGTGGGGTTGAATCTTAGTAAAGACGGCAAGGATACGCTTAGACGGCATTCTGGTGAGCGTACATCTAGCAAAAAAGGGTGGCAAACAAGCAATAGAGTGAAATGGCGTTGTGACTTGCAAAAATGTCCTTTATTCGGAAAAAAATATTAAAATGCTAAGATTGTAAAATTAAAAAAAAAGACACTTCCAAACAGGCACATTGCTCTGTTATGAAATTACCCCTTACTGTCAAGTATTTGTGACTAAAATCTCCGGCATATATGGTCTGATGTTAAAACGTATACAGTACAATTTCCTAGTGGGTTATTTTCGCAGTTACGCTTTCAACCATTAGGCTTGTCCATACCTGCCTCTTTCTGATTCAAACATAAACAAGTATCCAGCTTGATCAGAAAGAGAGAGCAAGAGAATATTTAAAACGCGAACCAGTGTGGAGTAAGTTCTGGGGAAGAGTGTGAAGTAGAAGTAGTGGGATACCAGTCAGGATAGGCTAATAATCACTCGAACAAATTGCGTTCAGCATATAGTCCAGTCCACCCCACAGGAAATGCAGGAATCGAGCTCACAATGTAATCCTCGAGTTCGCAAGAGTAGGATATATCCCCGAGGCAGCGCAGCAGTGACATTAGGGGATGCTCGGCAAACAAGGGTTCCGGGAGGGGACATCTCATGCCGCTTGTAATCTAATTGCCTTGTTTGTTCGTCAGTCTACGAGCAGCGTAATGCAGAGACCGGCTTATTTTTTAGAGCAGTCTATATCGAACATTTCCAAGAGGAAGGATACTTGTGCGAAACATTCATTGCATATGTCATGACCCGTTTTCTTGTATTTGCTCCCATATTCTGTTCCTGTGTTCATTGCTAATGAATTGGCAAACAAAACATTTACTGATCAACAGAAGTGAATGGCGTGTCGACTGTTATGTACACATGAGCGAATACGTCTCCATAAGGACCAGACATGTGCACTGCTATTTTGTGCAGGTGGTATCGCATGTTAACTAGGAACATTATCAGAGACGTTAACCCATATATGCCCAGTGTGCTACATGTAGGACGGTGAAACTATTCAGTGTAGCTCGAATGTTTTTTTTTCTGTAAAAAAGGTAGCACCACTTGAGGTAGTGTTTATGATGCCTCGTCACATGCAAGTCTAGGTGATCGCTGGGCTACAAATAGCCACGTGCCTGCAGTCACAAAATGGCTATTTTGCGTGCATGTAGCTGAGCGCCATACTGTGGGAAAGAAATATAATACAGAGTCAAATTGTTCTTGATGCTGCTGAAAATTTTTGTCGACTGTTCGTCAGTTATTGGGTGTGAAGTAACTTTCGTATGAGAGTGATGGGCGCTAATGTTTTTTGTTCGCCGTGTGTCAAACATTAGTGTCCTACATACTGGACAGCTCCAAAATCATTGTTTAAAAAAGCTTTTTTTAATAAAAGCTTTATTTTGTTTTCTGAGATCATAGAAGCAATCATTTTGGGAAAATGAATTAAGTTTTGTTAATTTTCCCGGGCATATATGGGTTAATCATAAACTTTCGGACATTTTTTTATCTTTGTGTTGGCGTTATTTGATATGTGCGTATGAGTGTGCTTTTGCATATGTGTGCTTGGAGATGTGTGTTCAACGTTCACTCAAGGGCTAAGGAGTAGTCGGCGCCTTACTTGAGCGCTAATATCTCCCTATATATCGCATCAATAAAAAAATAAAATCAAGTTCACATCCTTTCACTGCTATTTGGTTGTGGCTTTCTAGTGGTACGCGTTAAATCACCGAGTCTATCTCAAAGTCGGTGCTTACGCAACCCGACAGAGCAGAATCCGGGAAAAAATTTGGTTAAAAATTTCTACGTGGTGTCTCCTCTAGGAGTAGTCAAATTTATGCATGCGTAAGCGAAGAATTTCATATTACTCGTAAAAAAAAGTTCACTCACAATTACGATGCTACCTAATGCAAATCCAGAGTTCAGCTTCACTTTGGGGCAACTCCAAATGTGTATTAGAAATTCCGGCGTTCCGAAAGGTATCCACTAGACTTGCCATAAATAATGATTTTTGTGAAGTATATGACAGCACCCCACGCGCCATTATTCGCCACACTGCGGATAAGCGAATTACCCGCAAGATATCTGTTACGTACCACCGCCTTGTTTCTTCATTCATACGGGGCTACAAACCTGCGCATTAATAAAATTTGGGCGTGCATAGGAACGAAGCAGCGCGTCTGATGATTGAGGCATGACATACGTATACTAGCAGTATATAGCGCATGCCTGGGTCAACCGCCGATTAGAAGGTTAAATCGATTGCCTTAACAGTTATCTCTCACGCAGATCCCAGCGCGTACCGCTTTGATAGGTCCGTCATGCACAGATAAGTTTCCGTGCCTTCTTTCCATTTCGCCTTTGTGTGTCTCTTCGGTATTTAGTCGGCGTTCGTAGTGTCGTGACTTCCTTCACGTGACCGTGTTTGCACGTCGTGCCTCTTCAAAAGCAATGCTTACCAAGTGGCCCAACTCTATTCTTCTGGTAACCAACAGGAAGTGACGTACTAGCGAGGCTACCAGGCAAGGTTCATGGAGAATTCTGTATTTTCGTGGAAGAGAAATACTCTTTTTTTATGACTCCGTATGCTAATGAAGGTATGAAGCACCGGCTCCTTGAATTTATGTTTTTTCATTGCTGCGCTCTTATCAACCTTCGTTTCAGGAACCCTGCACGACGCCGAACCGGCATCGTGAAACATGCGCGAACGTGGAGGAATACGGGGGGCTTTTGTTGGGCTCAGCTTTGATCTCAACTCTTGAATTCACGATTCAAGCGAAAGGAAAACGTATAAAAAAGAGAGAGGGTATAGAAATTGTGTGTATTTCACGTTTTTTTTTATTTTTTATTTTTTTTTGTCGTCTTCGTGCAGCTTCGAGGGTGAGCTCTCCTGCCTTACCCGAGTGTGGCCAATATCCTGAACAGCGGTAGTCGTTGCTTCGAGCTTCTTTTTATCAGCTGGCCAATCAGGAGCGGAGTGAGTAATTATGTGAAAGCCGAATCGCCGGCTGGTCTCTCTGAGAGTATATAGGTGAAACAACTGTCTCTGAGAGTATATAGGTGAAGGCGCTGAAGCACTGTTCACTGGTTTATTGCTGGGATGTGCTACAACGCATATGCAGAAGCTCTGCGCAGAATAAGAAAAACACAGTATCAGCGAAGAAATATATATATATATATATATATATATATATATATATATATATATATATATATATATATATATATATATATATATATATATATATATATATATATATATATATATATATATATATATATAGTGGGAGTAATAATTCAATGGGCCAGTTAGTCTTCGTGAAGTTATGGGATATAACACAACGGGAGCGTTGTCAACAAGGATAAATATATTTATTTCCCAACAGTTTCGGGAGGGGTCCTCCCTTCATCAGGGGATCAGTTCCCGAAGCTGTTGGGAAATAAATATATTTATCCTTGTTGACAACGCTCCCGTTGTGCCAATATGCCCATATATATATATATATATATATATATATATATATATATACAGTATATATATATATATATATATATATATATATATATATATATACAGTATATATATATATATATATATATATATATATATATATATATATATAGTGAGAGTGAGAGAGAGACAAGACGTTATGTCAGATGAGTCGGCAAAACAAGTCACGCTTGTTACAACTATAACTGATTTCACTGTTATGCGTGAAATCAATGTACACTGACGCAAACATTGTCGTGTTCTCGAATGCGTTAAGCTTCACAACCTCACGTATTTTTGCTCTCTGTTGATTTTTGTTTCAGGACAATGGTAATAAATATCTGTCAATGTACAACCTCAAATGGACTCGTATACAGTTCAAACGGAGAAAGCTTTTGGATGAGTCGGGCATTAGCAAACTGCTTGCGCTTGCTGAACCTTGAGTAAGGAAGCATGACTGCGGCACCCTTTCAAGTTATGAGTGCCTTTGTAAGTTTTTACGTTGGTCGAGGTAATTTACAGGTAAGACTAACGGCGTCTCTAGTACCGATTCCTTTTTTTTTCTTGGTCACTCACGAGAAAAGCGTACGGATCAAAGTTAAAAGAAATACTCTTCCAGCTCGTCCAAAAGTCTTTAGTTATGCGCTTTCGATACGGACTGCTCCTGTTCGAATCGAGTCTCCTGACACGTCGACCCTTTAAAAGCACTTTACTAGAACGTTCCTCAATGGAAACCCAGGGGAGTGTTCTGACAAGACGCTCCCAGGTAACGTGGTGCTCTTCAAGAGAAAAAAAAACATCCTTACTCCTTTTCTTCTGCTTTTTCTGACTCGTACTGTACAGCTCCTCGAAGTTCTCGCTTTTTTCTTTTTTTTTTTTGAAACGGACACGCATTTTGTGCTTTACAACTGAATGTGACCGTCAAAGTTTTCAAAATAGAATTTCCTGCTTCAATTTCACCTCTAATACTCGTCTATTTTCTATACTGGACGAAATAATAATTTGTTTACGAACACTTCATCACCGAAAATTTGGCAGTCTACCCAAGGTGTGCGCATTATCGCAATGTCTCTCTCACATTGAGTGGCGCATAAGGCGAATACAAAGCTCTCGCTTCCTTTCATCCTTCTCTTTCTTATTCCTCGTCTTTGTCTTTTCTATGTCTTTCATTTCTATTATTATCCCTTTCCCCCACCCCAAGTGTAGGGTAGCCAACCGAGCCAAGCATGGTTAACCTCCCTGACGTTCCTCTCTATTTATTATCTCTCTATATATATCTTCTTTCCGACCCTTTTACCCACCCCCGTACAGGGTAGAAAACCAGTTATTCTAGGTTAACCTTCCTGTCTCTTCCTTTTATTTATTTCTCTCTCTATTTCGCTTCCTGTTCTTTGGCTTGTGTCCACGCCTAACTACGCACAAACACACTCATCAGCCTGCTGTCAACCGCGAAAGTCGGAGTGAGTCCCTTTCCGTCGAGGTGTCACGGTCGGCGAGTTATACTGTAGGCTTGGGATCATGCGGACGCTACTGGAGCCGCTGAAACAAGTGACCGTGGTGGGGAAGATGGCCGGATCAAAGAAGCAGGAAGCGGAAGTGCCCGGAACGATACACAGCACCCGCGCCAAGATCCGCATCCGCCCTGTTGTATTCCGCCACTCTTTCGGCTATTGTACCTGTTTGCCTCGGTGGACCAGTGAACATGGTAGCGTATTGTGTTCTGCTCCTTCTATTTTGCGCTTCTTTTTTGTTTTGAAAGGCGACTGAGAAATAGCAGGAGGAAGTGTAACAAGACTGAAAGTTGGGGTAGATAGTTGTAGTTCATGATGGAACGCCAGAGCAACTACACACAAACAGAAGAAAGAAGGTACACAGACCGCAGCACTGACAACAGATCTTTGTTTTCAGCAATGACAGTTATAAGAACAACCATCCTTCATGTTTCCCGCGTGTGCAAATTGAAGAAAGGCACAAGTCGCTCCGTATCAAGAAAAATAAAACCAAGTGAACACAAAAAAAAACATTGTTCATCAATGTCACTCAACTGGTCTGACGATTAATTCTCACAATCATGTAACGTCCCCAATGCTCACTGATATATGAAATATATTGTTTCCTAATGTAGTGAGTGTAGTTCAACACATTCAACTCTCTAACAAACTTATATCTTTCCAAGTTTTCACACGCGCGAACATGCACAAATTTCAAAAAAAAAAAATAGCGAACGTTGCACTGAGCTGTGCAAGTCTTGAAACAGTACCACTGGACGACTCTAAATAGACTAATCTGATTGCTTCTATACTGTTTCTAGGCCTTGGCTAGGTGATGCAGGCTCTTTCTAGGTTTGTTATAGGTCGTTCCTGGGCTTTATCTAGGTGATCATTTATTCTCAGCGCAGAGGGGTTCGGGTTGAACAACACACAGGCAGGTCACGGGCGCTTCGTCATTAGCGTTGACCTAATAGGCTAGCCGCACAAATCACGACTAGCCTATGAACAGCTTTGACGTTTAAAGCCGCTTTTCACACGATAGCAGCATAAGAGCCCACGCCGCAGACGACGCGTTGTCCGCAAACACTACAGAAGACGGCAAAGTGTGCACGTTTCTTCAGTTGTTCAACAGGTATAGTGTGAAATAATACGAGGCACGAAGAAAGTGATCAAGCGAAGAGACAGAAAGACGCAAGGGACCGGAGACATGCAAGAGCACGACCATCCACGCCGACTCTTAATCAAGAGATTACGGTCGACTGAGCGCGCGAAATGCGAGATTAGAGAGCGTAATCAGATTAGTGCGTCATAGTTCTGGAGTAAACAGTTGTCCAATGGTACATCGTCGTGCTCTGCAACCAGTAGCTAAGGTTTTTAGCGCCGCTGTGCAAAAATGTAGGATCAATCACCAATACCGTAGGAAAATGGGATGAGTGATTATTTGTGCTTACTCCTGAAACCAACTACGGAAATTCGATTAAAAAGAAGCAGTAGTCACCATCATCATTAACAGCCTCACCATGGTGGTCTAGTGGCTAAGGTACTCGGCTGCTGACCCGCAGGTCGCGGGATCAAATCCCAGCTGTGGCGGCTGCATTTCCGATGGAGGCGGAAATGTTGTCGGCCCGTGTACTCAGATTTGGGTGCACGTTAAAGAACCCCAGGTGGTCAAAATTTCCGGAGCCCTCCACTACGGCGTCTCTCATAATCAAATGGTGGTTTTGGGACGTTAAACCTCACAAATCAATCAATCAATCAATCAATCATCATCATTGACAGCTCATTTTATGTATACTGCCGGAAAAACAACCCTCCCATTTAAATCGTCTCGTGGTTGTGACTTTGACGAAGGCAGCATGCAGTCAGCGTATCCGAAATGAAAATCTTTATTTGGCCGAGTTGGTGGCCCAGAAATTCACAATCAAACTAAGCAATGCGTGCTGTACTGACATCAGCAAACGCAACGTCGGCTGTCGATGAAACCGATCCTCGCTGGTTCACGTTCTCTTACGCATCAAACTTTATAAAAGCGTCTCGCTCAGCTTTAAGCTCTGCTGCAAGTCAACTGGTTGTAGCTGCGAAACGTGGGCGGTTTCCGATAGTTCCCACGGTCCTAAAGAGCCACCTGCCGTCATCCTCGCGCTTCCAGCTTTACGAATCAGGTTCGCAGGTGGCTGAAGTACTGTCTCGCCCATCGATGTGCAGGGTATATCACCTAGCTGTAAACCACGTAAGATATTTTTTTATATGAACAGCGCAAAAACACGGTCATGGAGAGACAAAGCCCAGGACAAGCACTGGCCCGCGAACTTGCCAGTGGTGTTCCTAACGGCAAAGATGGCTTCTTGACTTTGCACGTGTGCAAAGTCACCGAAACTCTGGTCCCTTGAAACTCTGGTCCTTTGAAACTCTGGTCCCTTGAAACTGCACTCCGCAGTTTCAAGGGACCAGAGCTGTGGACAAGAGTAACGACGAGCAAGCGAACACAATCAGTGAGGGTGCGCAGATGGCGACAGAAAAGAGTGGTTGCGCAAGCAAACCAGCAATGGCACTTTCTGACTGAGAGCTCTGGTTCTTTGAATGCAGAGATTTGCGCAGAGGCTCACTGCGTCAGATAATGCGTAGAGGTTTGCGCAGGCGGTTACTGAGATTGTCATTTTTTTTTCTTGTGGTTTCTTATCACTGCATGCTTTTCCTTTACTTCTTTGTTTTCCTGTTCTTTTTTTTTCTGTACTTTTCACGCGAGTACTTATGACCGACTTTCACGTCAATAAAAATTTAGTTAGGTGGCGCTTGTGCTGTGTGTTTTCTGGCTAGGTGGCGTGAGCCCCCGCACGATCTAAAGGGCACAGCCGTATACATCCAGCCATCCATCCATCCACCCTTCTGTCCATAGCCATAATTTATTAATTAATTAATTTATTTATTTGATTATTTATTTTCTATTTGATTATTTATTTATTTATTTGATTATTTATTTATTTATTGTGTACTCTTCATCCTAAGAATGTAAAATCAAGTAGCCAAGCGAGCTACTTTATGTAGACCGCCACGCAATACTGCCTAGTTTAGATGTAAAATGCACCACCAAACTCAGTCCCAGCCGAAAAAAAAAACAACAAGAAAGCATGCTCTGATGCACACCCGCTGCGACGCAACGTCGATGCATCAACCGCGTAATGAAAGCCGCTTTTCAAGAGCGGCCCTGCGCAACGCTTCTGTATGACTACTTCGTCGCTCCACGTATCATAACGTTGCTTTATTGTCCCTCGCGATACGCAGCGCTACATCGACGTCACGGTCGGCGGGGGATCTGAGATGTCGCTTCGAATGTCGCCGCCGAAAGCCCCGATTTTCGCCCTACGCTGTTGCGAGCACGCTGTTGGGCTTCCCCTGAGCGACGCCATCATCCTCGAGAAATCTCTTGAGCTCGTGCTCACCCTCGGTGAAAGAAAAGGAGCTCAGCCATTGCACGACCTGAAAGCCAATCATAAACCGCTGAATTTTCTTTTTTTTTCTTTTTTTGCTCCACAACATGATTCGGTTACTCCTTTGTTTCTGTTTTTGTTTTTTTTTTCGAATGAGCACAGTTTCTCTCTTACATTTCTTAACGTTCGCGTAAGCCTCTTTCAAGCTTCGTACAAATGACGTACTCGGCAAAAGGTGACGTCTCGTCTTCCCCCCTTTTTTTTTTTTTTTGCTTAAAACAGTCTTTTCCGTAGTCGCAGCAACTGTTATCGTCCATGAAATGGCACTTCTATAAACGTCTCTCTGTCTTCTCTCTGTCTCTCTTCTTTTCTTTCTGACGTTTATAGAAGTCGCTAATGTAGAGCACATTCAACTACGCATTTTCGTTTTGAATAGGCGTAGAAAACAGCGAATTTTTTTTCACTATCAAGCATAACAGTGCAGCAGCAGCAGCAGCAGTTGCTGCTGTGCTGCAAATACTGTGGCAGTGTGCTGCGAATAAATGCTGTGGCAGCAGGAGTTGCTGCTGCTGTCACAGCATTTGTTTGACCCTAAAGAGCCCTACACGCGGGCGGGTGAAGGGGGGGGGGGGGGAGGTATAACTAGCAGTAAATCCGTACCGCTATATATTTATTTATTTATTTATTTATACAAATACCCTAAGGGCCCAAAGAGGGCATTACATAGGGGGGGGATGCAAGTGAGTTTACAAAAACGAGGTGTGTACATATAATGGTAAAAAATGCACACAAAAACCATGAAATACTTTAGGTGACATTATAAAAATAGAGCACAATGCGAAGCAGTAACGAGAAAGTTTGGGACAAAAATACACCAGTAGTGGCAATACAAGGCAAATACAACAGTAGTGTCAAGTTTAACGACAATACAAGGCAAATACAACAGTAGTGACAAGTTTCACAAGATAAGCGAATATATTAGGCTAAGGAGGGTTACCATCGAAAAACACTGTTAGGGCAGCTTGAAATAGAGTTGAATCTGTAAGCGACACTAGAGATGAGGGCAAGGAATTCCATTCTGTAATTGATAACACTAGCGGCGAATTTTGATACAAGTTCGTTCGTGCAAATATTGGTTTTATTTTATGAACATGGTCTCGCCGAGTAGATACATTGGGAGCAGGCAGAAGGTTAGCTCGAGCAAATGTGGAGTTTCCATGATGAAGATTATGAAAAAACACCAGACGTGCAAATTTTCTGCGTGAGCCAAGACTGACAAGATTTAGCCTTTTCTTCAAGGCAGATACACTTACGTAGTGAGAATATGAAGACATGATAAATCGGGCTGCTTTATTTTGAACTGATTCGAGTAGATTGGACAAGTAAGCGTGATGAGGGTGCCAAATTATAGAGGCATATTCCAAAGAAGGCCTTATGAGTGAGATATACGCACGAAGCCTCGTATCAGTGTTTGCGACATGTAGGCGTCGTTTAAGGTATCCTAGTTTTTTGCATGCTTTGGAGGTGACGTGTTCAATGTGCGCATTCCAGTTTAAGTTTGACGTAAAAAGTACACCAAGGTATTTAATCGAGGATACTGAGCCAATGTTAGCACCACGTATTTTATATTGATTAGCGTTCTGGCGAATAGTTGAAGCGAATTGCACGTGTTTAGTCTTTGAAATATTGATTTCCATTTGCCATGTGTTGCACCATTCTGTTAGCCTATTTAGGTCTAATTGTAAAGAAATGACGTCACTGTTGCTGGTTATGGGTTTGTAAATGACGCAATCGTCTGCGAAAAGGCGTATTTGAGATGTGAGATTAACGGCTATGTCATTTATGTATATCAAAAATAGTAATGGGCCAAGGACGGAGCCTTGGGGAACTCCCGAGATGACGTCAGCACGGGTAGAAAAGCAATCTTGCAAACTGATTACCTGAAATCTATTACTAAGGAATTCTTCAATCCATCGCGTACAGTTGTAATCAAGTTGTAAATTTCTGATTTTAAGTTTGAGGCGATTGTGAGGCACGCGATCAAATGCTTTAGAAAAGTCAATGAAGATGGCGTCTATGTAAAGCTGATTGTGTATTGAAGTGTGAATATCTGTGACGAGTTCGAACAGTTGAGTTTGACATGAGCGATGTTGACATGAGCGATAACATGACATGAGCGATGACATGAGCGATAAAATGCAAAATAACACATTGTGAAGTAGTACAAATATACAAGCAAAAGTTTCACAGCACCTGAAAACACGTGCACACAAAAAATACTTATACACAGTATAAAATACTGTACTAGCACACAGTACTGATTTTATTTGTTTGTTTGTTTGTTTGTTTGTTTGTTTGTTTGTTTGTTTGTTTGTTTGTTTGTTTGTTTGTTTGTTTGTTTGTTTGTTTGTTTGTTTCTACAACATAGTACTGAGTTAACGCGACACGCAGGGCTCCATCCTCTATCCAACAGATCGAAGCTTCATCACGTAGTAAAGTTCATCTACTCGCTTTTTGCACAATTAATTCAAAATTAAGCAATCAGACTGCAACAATACTAGTCATTTAGTATCACCCGACACAGACATCCACTGACTCTCGATGAATTCTTTTGCGACTACAACACTTTCTTTTATGCATTTTTTTGTTATTGTTGAGTGAGGGGAATGCTCTAGACGCGTCAGCGGCGTTACAAACGAGAGTACCCAAATTATGAGAACTCTCCGAGCCGTCCATTGCAACGCCGATCTAGATGCTTCACATTGTCGGATTGATTCTTAAATAAAATAACTGCCTGTTTGCTTGATGCTGTAACCTGCTGTCTGCAACGTATTATGTAACCTACGATGCGGTTACCTGAGTAAATATATCTGTAACCTTTATGTATATTTCTCTGTTTAGAATGTATGCTAGTAGTTGCTTATTTATGTCAAGGCACCTATGTGAAAGCTCTACTGACGTATGTGATTTTGTCTTCACACACATTTGCACTGTAACTTCCAGGTCAGCCTTGCAGTCACTACGGTTTGTTATGTAGCACGGGCTACATGAACAATCAGTACATCAGATAGGGCACGACTACCACGAAGCGGTCGCGGTAGGTCACGATATTGTATTTCAGTGGTTGCCGAGTCATTGCGGAATCGTCGGCAATGACCGCGCGGATGAAGCTGCTCGATCGGCTCATGACCAAGACCAGCGCACGCCCATACCACTCTTGAGAACGGACGCTGCAAGGCTACTACAATCACTTGCTCGCCGTATATCTCTCCTACAATGGAATGCGCAGGGTTTCTCCAACACGCACCTGTACTCGATCGACCCAAACTTGCAACTTCGTTTGCCATCCGGGTTCCCACGATGCGCTGAAACTTTACTGTGTCGCATGAGGTTGGGCGTGGCATTTACGAATTCGTACTCTCGTCTCCTTGGAATGGCGAGCACTTCGGCATGCAACATCTGCGCCTGCGAGGAAACGCTTGAGCACATTCTATGTCATTGCCCAGCATACCAGACCGAACGACGTATTATGGAAGCCAAGCTCTGTCAGCTGGATTCACCGCCGCTTACAGAAGAGATGATCCTGGGACCTTGGCCGACGGCTTCCCATACGCGCAAAACCACGAAAGCCCTCTTGTACTTTTTAAGGACCACCAAACTTCACGACCGCTTGTGAAAGAACTGTGCGAGGCCGTGCTGTGTAGTCTCGAGCTGACTATTTATGCTTCTCTTTCTTACTCCTCTTCTTTTCTGTCTCTTTCCGTTCTATTATTCCCCTTTTCCCCCACCCCAAGTGTAGTGTAGCCAACCGAGCCAAGCTTGGTTAACCTCCCTGCCTTTCCTCTCTATTTCTCTCTCTCTCTCTCTCTCTCTCTCTCTCTCTCTCTCTCTCTCTCTCTCTCTCTAGTGTCTTTGCTTCCCCTAACCCACCGTTGTAAAGACCCCATTTGGGGTTGACAGTATACTGACACGAACAAAAAAAAAAACGCAGCAACCTAAGTGGTGTGTTTATGCGTTTTCAAGTGTAAGTGAACTGTTTAGTAGCTGTTTGAATACCGTAGAAGTCACACTCTGCAACAGATAGCTTTCAATAATTCATTTCATTCTGCGATGACAAGAAGAAATGATTAATTGAATGCGGAACGAATTAATGTGCCCACGTTAAATAAACTTGACAGGGTAATAAAGCATAGCGGCATTTTCCCTAATTGTGATTTAAATGATCTCATAGCTTGCAAACATGTACTATCGTAAGCTTACGACTTCATACATCCACAGCAAAAATATCCCGGTAATATACTGCAATAAACACAAGAGACGGTGGGATTGGGCGTGTTGGTATGACATCATAAAGGGTGCTTACCAGCGCAAACGACAGGGCAGGAGGGGACAGGAGAAGAGACGAGACATCAGCACTCTGACTTGTCTCTTCTCCTGTCCCCTCCTGCCCTGTCGTTTGCGCTGGTAAGCACCCTTTATGCTGCAATAAACTTTACATTTCTGCTAGCCGAGTCTGTATGCATTTATTTATTTATTTATTTATTTATTTATTTATTTATTTATTTATTTATTTATTTATTTATTTATTTGCGTAACGAAATGCCCCTCCTTTCGTTTTGCCAATGCGAGGCACGCATTCGGTATACTTATTGAACTTTCCGAATCGACTGCCAAAGTCACAAATCGATGCTCGCCCCTCCCCCCCTCCTTCGTCGCCCCAGCGGTAAACATTGCTCAACCCTGCTCTGGCTGCTATTCGATCGGCTCTTCTTCTTCTCCGATGCTAATCCGACCTAACGAAGCACTAGGACGAGCTCTTAGTTGCTGATCTGCACGTGTTAGAGTTCACAAGAACCCGTGAAAAACGACGCCGTTTCACGCGAGTATAGCAATAATAAAGCGCATTACACACTATGCTCTTGTTTTGGATCACGATAATATTTTTTACGCTTTCATTATCACCATGAAATGGAGTTCACGTTGTTAGGCTAACGTATAGACCTTTTCACAGACTTCTCACTGGCCTCTCCAAACGACTGTGATTGGAACTCCCTGAATGTGCGCGCATGTGGTTTTTTTTTTCTAATTTATTTTATATCTCTCTATATCTATCCTCTTTCCGACCCTTTTCCCCACCCCCGTACAGGGTAGCAAACCAGTTCGTCTAGGTTAACCTCCCTGTCTCTTCCTTTTATTTACTTCTCTCTCTCTCTCTCTCTCACTGGGCGACGGTAAATAAGCGTGGAGCTTTTTGTTCGGCTAGCTTATGCATGTATTATGGAAAGAATAAGACGCAAACGAGACGAACATGGCTGAGATAACACGAGTGTTCTCTCGACAAAGGTACCGGGTCCAATTTGGCAATGCATCGTAAAGCCTGCGGATGCGTTCCTCGTTTAAAGAAAACCTTGGTTCTAGGTAGAAGTCAGAACGAAGTCGCACGCGAGCTCAAAGAAGCCTTCCTTGTCAAAAGAAAGGACTCAGCCTGTGTACGTTAAGCATCAAAAGCGTTACGCGAAAGCGAAATGCTCTTTTTCGATGCACTGGGTTAAAATAATCACTCGCATTAGGTGAAATTCCTATACAATGCATGCCAGAAAACGGAAGAAATGTTGTTTTCAATGGTTGGCACTGGGTTATCTGTTTGAAGATTTTGTTCCTATAAGCGCAATAATATTTAAGTTTCACTTTCATGTTACTCTGGCTTTACACCGAGCGTCGTTAATCATATCTCTATTTTTGTTAACGATATGTCATCACGTGAAAGTTTTATCGCTTCTAAGAACACCATGTGAGTGGCACTGTCGAAATTCGAGCCTATATGTATTCCCCTATTCTTCTAATAGCACACGACTTAGTTAACTGGCGGAACATGGGAGAGGCCTTTGTCCTGCAGTGTAGGTAGTCAGGATAATGATGATGATGATGATGATGATGATGATGATGATGATAATTCGAATAAAATCAGTTGTTTGTAGGCGTTCGTCCATGTCTCCTTGTGTTCGTCTGTAGCACTTCATTTCTTTTGTAAAGAAAAATAGGCGCGACCCTCCAAAAATGCTCTGCCGAGAGTGTGATTTCAGTCTTTCCACTTCCGTGCGCAGTCCGGCATGGCAGATTTTTTTTTCTCCCTGAAAACACGTCTACAAGCTTCGTTCCTTCCCACTACCTAACCACTGACGCATAAAAATGTGAGTCCCCGTGCATATACCTGTCTTGGCCAACGCCCCAAAATATTCATTGGCTGAGAAAGTTTCAGCAATACTTTCAGGGAGCCGGTGGACATGCTACGGAAGCACGAAACGAAAGCCCTGCACTACACGTACCCGCTACAACGCGTAAGCGGGTAGCGTGTGCGTGTGGTGTAAACCCGGCGTCGGTGTAGGGTGTAGACTCGGCGTCGCGAAGCGCTGCTATTGAGGTACAGGCCATGGATTAATTGATTGATTGATTGATTGATTTGTGGGGTTTAGCGTCCCAAAACCACCATTTGATTATGATAGACGCCATAGTGGAGGGCTCCGGAAATTTTGACAACCTGGGGTTCTTTAACGTGCACCCAAATCTGAGTACACGGGCCTACAACATTTCCGCCTCCATCGGAAATGCAGGGCATGGATTAGACAAAGAGCATGCCACGCGCACTGGGACCTATAACCCCTCTCCCTCCCCCAAAGTGGTCGCTTCATAAAATAGGTGCTTTTCTGCGTGCGCTTTCCTCAAATAGTCAAGGCGTTCAGCAAGTGCTCCCTTTCCCAATCTCCTCGACCCTGAAAAAGACTCCTCGATTCAGGCCCACCCCACCGCGGTGGTCCAGTGGCTAAGGTACTCGGCCGCTGACCCGCAGGTTGCGGGATCGAATCCCGGCTGCGGCGGCTGCATTTCCGATGGAGGTGGAAACGTTGTAGGCCCATGTTCTCAGATTTGGGTGCGCGTTAAAGAACCCCAGGTGGTCGAAATTTTCGGAGCCCTCCACAACGGCGTCTCTCAGTCATATGGTGGTTTTGGGACGTTAAACAACACATATGAAATCAAATCATTGGTTCAGGCCTGCCCGAGATATACCCACAACTACCCAAAATGCACAAAAAAAAGTCTGTCCAACTCGCAACAGATGGCTCAAGGCGATCAAAAGACTTTTTCCCGCTATGGCGAAGCAATTAATGCGTTAGCAACCGATTGTAGTGTTAGACTAAGTAAGACTAGCAGCTAACTCTCTTAGATCCAGTCTCGTGTAACTATATACAAAACGCTGGCGTAAGAGATCATGACTGCTCTAAGTAGAGGAGAGTGCAGCATATATAGGGGTTTACCAACCGATCGCTGGTGCCTGCTGAGATAGCGCGCGCGCCAGCGATCGTGACAGTGCCCTTACACTAAAGTTCACAGTCGCTGCTCGAGCGAGCCACCACAACCCCGCCCCCACGTTCTTATATGGTCTTGCAAGAGAGACGAGGGACGAGCCGTTACCTCACTGCTTGAGCTGCATTCACTGCAGGCCTTTAAGACGGGGGGGGGGGGGGGGGGGCAGGTGTCGCATGCGCCCTCTGAGTGACCATAGATAGGTTGGCTCGTTTGATCTCTGCTTTCTGTTTGACATTTTGACCACACAAAAGACGAAGCCACAAGGACGTATGACTAGACAAGCGGTGAACGTTCCACTCATTTATTCATAGAGAGATGTAGCATTGTGTAGAGACTCATGCACAGAAACCCCATCCGCTCCTCAGTCTAGCGTGGCAGCCACTTCTAAAATGAGCACAATTCGGATCCAAGTACCCTAATGTCCTGAGTCACCATTTTTGTTTTTAATATTATAGTCCTCTAACAGCTCTCTAGCTGTCTCGTCTTGACTTCTGCCTAGAATTTTGATTGCCTAAAACCATGACTCGCAGGTGCATTCCTTAAGGGAGTAGACCGCCGGCGCGCCAAGTCTTTTTTTTTTTAACATTTGTTTGTGTTTCCTGACTGGATCGTTCAGGCGATACCCCGGCTGCCCTAAGCAAGACTTGCCGAGCGTCATGAGGTGACGCAGTGGTGCCCTCGTCGTTTTTGTGCGGCGAAAGTGTTGAACAGTAAGTACCAACTAGGCCCGGCTAAAGTTCTCCTAGATGTATGTTTCTGCCACGTTCGTCTCCCCATTTCGCACGCTTTTGCTCACTGGTAGAACATACTATGCGCGGGAGATGTTATTAAATTATATACGGAACATGATGGTGACAGCGATGACCAAAAAAAAAACGTAGACTGTGTCCGTATAACTGCTATCGCAATAAAATTTTGTATAAGCCAATAATCGCTTACTGCTTCGCAGGACGTCGACTGCGAGATAGACTTGGAAATACCGAATTCTTAAAGATACAAATTTGGGAATTTTCGTTGTGGCATTTGCAATAAGGGAGGCTTCCGAAGTTTTGGACGTCCGCCGAATGACATGGTCGCGTTACTTGTCAGAATTTTCTCATTTCTCCCCGGAAATCTTACTTTTTTTTAGAATTTCCGGATGTAAACACACACACGCACACGCGCACGCACACGCACACGCGCGCGCCCACACACACACACAAACACAAACACACACACACACACACACACACGGTATGCACGTACAACATAAATAGATGACAATAATTGCTTTTCATTGATGTGAGCGTGTGAGTTACTTTTTCACGACACCAGGGGCTTAGGGTGCCTCTTTCGTTCGCCAACACAATTTCCGTACCGTCCATAAAACAAACACACAAAAAATACAGCAGCGTAAAAGTCACACTGCATTAAGAACGAGGCCGGATCCGCACCCTTGTAAAATGGTAGTCACACGCTTCGTGCCTTTTGAGAGTCATGCGTCGTTGGAAGGTGTCGTCTGTTGTCCGAGTGATTCATAACCACAAAAACCAATCCGTTCATTTCAGGCCCCACAGCCAAACAAGAGATACGTTAAAGGGACGGCCGTGACCACGAAGCAAAAGATGCGAGGTGACAGCGTGCTCCGTCCGTCTCTATTTGGAAGAAGCCGACACAGCGGTATACCACGAAGACCTGAAGATTCAACTTGATGAAGAAAAAAAAACCACTAGAAGGCTAGTATATGTGAAGATAAAGATTGGAACCACACTCGGTTGGTCATGAATCATTGTTAAGCGGAAGGCGTCGTAAAATACACAGCAAAAATCTGTACTTATACGGTTTTGGTCTCTTATCGAGCGGCGGTCAGCGCTGTTCTTCGGGAAGCCGGTCCTCTTTCTGACCCAAAAGAGGCACTTGGCTTTTCGCGCGATCTACGTGCCCTCGTTGCCTGATGAGCGGGCCGCGGTGGAGTTGACAAAAACGAGGCCAGGCGTTTTACGGCCTCGTTATAATCTAAATAAAAATGTGATGGCATCGAAGTCACCGCGTTTTCTCGCCTATATGGGGCGCGCACTTGGCCTTTCTGAGAATAGCCGTGTGTGCGGGAATGTGCCTTACACATAACAATGGGTTGTTCTCTCTCTCTCTCTCCACTCACGTAGTCGAGAGTTCGACGGAATGCCGTCTGGTCAGGTAAAGGCATTGTTGAATAAAACAGGTCACTGACCAATGTCAAACAAAACAATGACGTTTCGGGACCCGTACGGATCCCTTGTTCACAATGGAATGACGGCTGAGCAACAGGCTCTCATGTAACGTTGAGCGCATGACGCAAAGTCCGGGAGTACACGTGGTTTAGTGTGCCAGATGATCTATTGATTGTGTTACTTGTCGTCTGAATGATTAGTGATTCGAGGTTCAGTCTGGTTGTAAAATTCTTCTCCGTGGCCATGATGCGTGCGTTGTCCCAGCTTATCTCGTGGCCCGTCTTCTCGGCATGCTCTCTCCACTCACAATCCCAAGAAAGGAACGTTGTGCACGTAGCATGCATTGGCGGGTTTGAACTATCAGAAGCTGTCTCCTGGATATGTACTGTGGCCTAGTGGCCATTACGCCGTAGTTATTCTTTCTTAAAAATGGCAAAGCAGCCACAACTCATGCGTAAAGTGCCCCTTGCATTTTCGCATCCGCACACTTTCTAATGAATGGGCAGCTTAAGGTTGCGTCATTCGCTTGTTTTGACGCCTGGTGCGATTCTGTAGGATTCTGCCACTCAATATTACATGCGCCAAAAAGACCCATTCTTTATAGGTGACGTTCCTCCAGGGTTTCCTTCCCATGCAGTTTCAAGCAATTGAAGTGTTCTACGGTAGAGCACCTTTTTGTCACGCAGATGAACTGAGTACGATTCTCACTTCGAAAAAAAAATTGATTTATCTTAGCTCGATCTTTCTTGATTTTCTGGTAACAATATGGTTGCCCCGCCGCGATGGTCTAGTGGCTAAGGTACTCGGCTGCTGACCCGCACGTCGCGGGCTCGAATCCCGGCTGCGGCGGCTGCATTTCCGATGGAGGCGGAAATGTTGTAGGCCCGTGTACTCAGATTTAGGTGCACGTTAAAGAACCCCAGGTGGTCGAAATTTCCGGAGCCCTCCACTACGGCGTCTCTCATAATCATATGCTGGTTTTGGGACGTTAAACCCCATCAATCAATCAACAATATGGTTATTTTTTGCTCGCAACCAACGACGCCGACACCGACGCCGAAATTTCCCGCAAAACGAGCTCTCCATCGCTATCGCTTTGAAGCATTTTCGAAGCACAGTAACAACATTGAGGAAATCTGTCCCACGTTCTGCCACGAAAGCACCATTTTCATGCGCGAACCATTACGTAGCGAAACGGTAAGATTGACGGATCGCGGCCGAATCGTGACGAGACTTGTGCCTAAACTGCGATGGCTTTTGCAAGCACTTGAAGCTATGCAAGAAATATATCGCTCTATATGCTTTCTTTGCAAGGAGGCACAATGACAAAAGTAAATATTCAGAGAAGAGATTCGCGTCATCCGTCTAGGTCGGCCTTCCTGTCCCGGAAGGGAAGATAAGCGTTTCATCTCGGCTTATCTAAAAAGCCGTGCATAAATATAGGGGTGAATATGTTTTCCCTCCGTGCTCTTTGTGTGAGGGGTCTGCGATTTGGTAAGTCTGCAGCGATGAGCGATGAGTGTGCTTCGAGGGCATTTCTTTTCATTGTGACGTTGTATTGGTGTAAGTGGTGCTTCGAGCCGAGTGTATACAGCTGGTCGGGGCACTAACAATCGTACTACCATCGAAAAATGAATGCTAAAAAGTGAATGCCAGCACGTTACATGAGAGAAATGGTTCTTTACTTTTATACGAAAATGGGTCAGAAGAGAGGGCCATCGTTTCCGTACAAAAATATAGAATGACTTCTTTGATGAAGTACGCTGGCACCCACTTCGACGTGGCTTGGCCACAGCTCGCGTCTCCATTTTAATTTTGAAGCACCTCTGCTTTTTGCGTACATAACGAAGCTAAACTCGAGCAATATATGACGAATCAGTCCCATGCACCACTAGTTGCAGGATAGAGGGCGAAATTCGATCATAAGGGCGCGATGTTTCGACAGACGTCAGTATAGACGACTCGTATGCCCTCGATTATATACGTGCTGTACGTTCACAGCTTACTTTCCTTTGAGACTACAGACAACAAGAAAACCACTGCGCTGCCCAAAGACCTTTTCACTCAAGGCTCCTTGAACGCCGCCATAGTACTCTGTGGGCTGTCTTTAGTGCGCGCGACCACCCAAAGAATGCACAGCCGAGGCTGTGAAGTCGACTTTTGTGCACTCAAGCAGCAGCCCAGAAAGAAGGAAATCCTCCTCTTCATAAAAAAAGGTTAATAGAGTGGCCGTATTCTCTTAAATAGCGTTTAGTAGAATTACGCGAGATCGCATCTTAAAGTGTTAGTTGCCAGCCTTACTTGGCAAACATTCCAATCTGTTGCCTTCGCACTCAATCATGTCATCGCACCTATGGCGAAATTGTGTGCGTGCTCGTGTGGGCGTGCTCGCGTGTGTGAGCGTTTTCTGTTCACCGCTCTTATATTCCCCTTCATGTTGCGGCCTGGTTCCACGGGGAGCTAGGAACAGTAATTTTCGCATTATGCAACCGTATTTAGCCGTCCTTATCATATATGTAGTTAACTTCCCTGTTACGTCTCACCTTTATTCCGCCATGGTAAGTAAGCCGTTTGATGAGGTAGTCACTCTGCAGCAAAACTAGCATGGTCGTCAGAGGCTGGCATCTTCCCAAGAGAAGACATTTGCAACAGAACGCGACAAAAGCACTGTTGAAATTCCTACGCGACACGGACTTGAACAAGCGGCTGTAACAGCAATGTCACTCACCACTAAAGACAAGACTGGAATATGACTGAGTGTGTGCGCGTGTGCTGCTTAATGTGCTGTGTTTATCTCTCTTCCCTCTCTCCTCTCTATCTTTCATCTCCCCCATTCTCCTCCCATGCGCAGGGTAGCAAACCGGCTGTGTAGAGGCTGGTTAAACTCCCCGCCGTTCTTTTCCTCCTATTTTCCTTCTTTCCCTCCTGAAAGTTTTCATTTCGGCCACCACACTGAAACTTACCATCTGGTCAGCCGGGCGCAGGAGAAACCCTTCTTCCTGCAGTGCAGACCTACGAGGATTAGGCCTGCCCGCTCGTTTTCCATTCCGCCGCACGGGTCTCTGACACTCGAACCGTGGTAGCCGTGATGGATGACTTCTTCTGCGTTTCCTATCTGCACCCCGTGGCTTCCGCTCGTCCCTATAGGTCGCTGCTGCGCTCAGGAACGCCGCCGATATTTGTCGTTCGTTTACTTTTCCTCCATGCGCTTTCACTGACATCCAGGCGTACCTCAGTGACAGACCGTTCTGTGGTGTCGCTGCGTTTAAGCACGATGCCGCTGCAACGTCTGGCACATAGCAGGAGGAAGAGGAGGAGGAAGAAAGTTTGAGCGGAAAGACAGGGAGGTTAGCCAGTTCTTAGACCGGCTGGCTACCCTGTGCTAGAAAATGGGTGAGGGGAATGAAAGATGTTAAAGAGAAATGTTGCGAAGAGAGAGAAAAATTACAAAAAAAATGCGACAGAGGAAAGGCAACATCAGAGAGTATAAGACACTAAAGTCTGTCTCCGAGGCCAGTTGTCCGCAAAAAACGCAGCAAAGCTTTCAAAGCCTTGATACAAGGAGCATAAGGGCTGGGATAGGATGACTCTGCACTTGAGTTCGCGCAAACGCTATCACTCGCGTATGTCTGGCTAGCTCTGTCTATCGAAGTGTGTTCGGCCATTGTAGCGAGAATTTTTTTTCGCTCTTGTGTCATTCGTAATGTCGAATTCCAAGAAATTGTGATGTTGGACAGTTACTGAGAGCTTAGCGATATGCTACGCTGGTCCAGTCAGTGCAGGGCTAATTGTAAGATGTGGCTCAAGATCCCCAATGATGCGAAAAAAAAATACAGAAAATCGTCAACAAATTGCACCTGACACATCTTTTGAGCATCTATGCAACAATGAGTCGAGCATAACACATTGTTAAGCTTTATTGCTTCTGCAGTGGTCACTGTACCATCTGTTCTACCTTTTTACTCATGCTCATGATGACCTATAGGGTGTGGGGACGGGCTAGGTGGCGGTTCGTAATGTCAAAACATAGGCGCGAGAAGTACAGAGGAAACGAACGAAAGACGAAGACAAGCATTTAAGTAGATGCCAATGTGAGCACTGAGATGGATTTGAATTAGCACGGGCGTATACGAGCACGGGTGTATACGTATCATATAACTTAGCTTTGATCTGTGGTCAAGGCACGTCATACAGACAGGTAAATGATGCTTACTTATAAGGCAGCGCACGGAAACAAGGCACAAAAGGAACCAAAGAGACACCGCATGCACTCGCAAATATAGTTTTCTTCCCAGAAAAAAACATGGTTAATATAAAGAAATGATAGTGTACTACGTGTTACAAGGACGTTCACGTTGCAGCGTATTTTCCAAAAAGCGCATTTCGCAATCGCTCAGTCTAACTGTTGCTTGGCTATCATATTTTCTTTTAGCGACGTGCAATGCCTCGACAGCTTACTTGGTCATCTGATCCCTGTGTCTGGAAAGTATTTTAGTCTCTGGGAACAGTGGAACGCAGCCACAATCTAAGCAATGCCGTCTCATGTGAGAGTAAGTATTACTTCCTAATGATCCCTCGTGCTCTGAAAGCCTTGTATTCACGCACTGGCCAGACAAGGAGAGTTGCTTTGTTATTTTTTTCTGGTGGGCTCAGCCAAAGATGATAATTGCAGTTAAAAAGAGTTCTGTTCCTGCAGCGAAACCAGGCGCAAACTTGTTCGCGTTCCATGTTTAGGGAGATTCGCTCATCAGTTGTATTCGTACACGGGGTAACTGCTAGTTTTTAAAACAGGGCAACTTATCCCCTGTCCATTCCTTGCGCGCAGCTAATGTTTCGATTCGCGTTTCTGAGTCATACTGCATAACCCCGGAATTACAAGGTTGACCCATGCTGGAACAGTTCTTGAGAAAAAATTCTCAGAAAATCGCGGCGGGTGTGTCATTCGCGATGCCTTCCAGCCAATGAGCACACACGACCGAAAAGTTTTCTTATTTTAGCCCCTGGTACACATTTCCGAGCGAGAATACTATGCATTATGCTAAAAGCCTACCGTGGTCTAACAGAAGGACTGCAATATTGATTCGCAAAACAAAAAAAAAAGAGAAACAATAGACACTACAGCCTCCTCTGTACTTAGGCCTGTGAGAATGGCAGTATATGGAAATTTGGTGCCGCTGGCATTTCGTATGCGAGAAAAAAAAGCAGGAAGTACGCTTACTGATATGCAAAGAAAGGCGGTGGCACTTTCAGCTATAGGATGGCGCGGGAAATAGAAAATGTCTAGTCTTAAAAATACCATACAGAGCCACAACAGGCGGTGGCAGAAAGGACGAAATGAAACGGGAAGAGACGTAACGAACGTACAAACCGACAGTATTCGTTATGTTCACAATGAACGGGGAACATGAAAAGAACCAAGCGTTTTGTCAATTGAAACTTGTGCTTTTTCTAGCGTATTGTAGTGCGTGCTTACATTGTACTCTGAATACATTTGAATGGTAAGGAAGAGGTGTTCCTATGTGTGAAAAAAAAACTGATCACTGTTTTATATTCTAGTCTTCGTGAATGAAACTGTAGTAACAATACGGAATGCGCTTCGGATCCTTTAAGAATGTCGTCACGTTGCAGTGACGTGAATGAGCCAGAAATACTGCCACCATACACGTCCATTAAGAAGTTATTTAATCAAATGTAATCCAATCAAATGAAAAAGTTTTACTCCGGAGTACAACGAACACTTCATACAGAAGAAATCGGGCTAAAGGATGTGACAATACACTTGACGAGGGCCTAACTTCTATACGATAGTTTCTCGTCTTTCTTGTTCCCTTCCCTAATCCCCCAGTGTAGGGTAGCCAACCGGATATCTTTCTGGTTAGCCTCCCTGCCTTCTCTCTTTTGTTGCTTCCTCCCTTCCTCCTCGGGAACATGTTGTAGCACGAATTTCACACGAGTGTCTAACAGTGATGATACAATATTGTAGTGTTACACAATGTGTGAATCACACAATGCATGAGGTCTCTGCATTGAACCGAGGCATGTGTCATGCTAAACGCCACAATGACAAATCACATTTTGAGGGAATTTGCGGAGAACGTACTCAAAGCCGCAAAAACGCGTTTGCATAAGTCTTGCCTTCGACATGTTTACCTTCCGTATAGTGCCGTATTACTCTCGTGCACTTTTCCGTCCTTGTTGAGTATACCGCGCTAAAGTGTTACTAACGATGCGTGTGCGAATGGTTACAAGCAGCATTCCTGCTGGAGACCACCGTCGTGAAGCAGTGGATGCGGCGGTCGCCTACTGAGCAGAAGGTCGCGGGTTCGATTCCAGCCGTAGTGGTGGCATTTCCATAGAGGCCAAATGATAGAGGTCCACGTAGTGTACGTGCTATGTCAGTGCACGTAAAAAAAAAAAAGATTTGGTGGTCCAATTTTCCGCTGCCTTTCACTAAACGTCGCCTCTCATAATCATATCGCGGTTTCGAGGCTTGAAACCGCATTATTATTATTATTATTATTATTATTATTATTATTATTATTATTATTATTATTATTATTATTATTATTATTATTATTATTATTAGTAATAGTAGTAGTAGTAGTAGTAGTAGTGTTGTTGTTGTTGTTGTTGTTGTTGTTGTTGTTGTTGTTGTTGTTGTTGTTGTTGTTGTTGTTGTTGTTGTTGTTGTTGTTGTTGTTTACTTTCCAATAAAGGCAGCTGCTGTTAATTATTGGTATGCCTATGCTGCCAGCTCGCAATAAGACCACGAGCTGCTTGACGCCAGCCGGCAGAAAAAAAAAAAGTGTTCCACACTCGCCGCAATCGTCAACTAGCAGCGCTGACTGACGTTCCCACGTTTTAAACCACATATGTACTCCATGAAGTTGAGACGGAGGAATGAGAACCGCGATAGCTCAGTTGGTAAAGCGTCATTCGAAGGTCACAGGTTCGGTACCTGACAGCGGCAAAATTTCATGTCGTCCACTTTTCTTTCTTCACATTTAAACTTGTACAGCTCTTGGTGCTTTTTGAGTATGTCACTGTTATGAGTGGATTGCGTAGTGTAATATTTTTGTTTATATCTGCCAGACATGGGTTGTGCTTTTATACTCTTCATGTATCATAATAGAATATCTGTTGTCGCGCATTCCCGCATGCAAGTGCAAGCGTATCTATTGTGTGTTTGGTTGTGTATGCATATCTTGTGTGTTTTGTTTGCCCTCCTGCAATAGTTCTCCGTTGGGACTGGCAGTACGTAAAAATAAATAAATAAACTTCGATCCTTCCTACATTTTCCATACTTTCATTGGCATCGTTGTCTGTCAGTTCTCGTCAATAAGTATTGTAGGCACAAAAATAAAATGTTTTTTTTTTTCTTTCCTTCTGCCTTCCACGCCAAAAATAATGTCGCCGTTGGCAGCACCTGCTAATTTCCCGGCTTCTGTGGTATTTCTTAAACGTCAGCGGAGGGAATGTTGAGAATTCCCGCTTTTCGTCAACCTGGCGTACTCAGCTCCATGCGCCTAATGAAAACCACAAGCCTTGCGGCACCGTCAGAAGGTTTCCCGCCTTGACGGCCGTCGCTGGTATGCGACAAAAACGAACATATCGTCGCCCTTGACAGGTTATTAAGACGTACGAATTCTTCAGCTGTGCTCCGGGCAGGCGCAATTCCTTTTGTCACTTCTTCGCACGGTGTCTTTTTTTTTGTGTGTGTGTTCGCTCGGGGTGCAGGGTGGAAGTCGGAGAGACGAGGGCGCTGCTCCCGTAAAACGACATGGCTGTTTGTCGAACCTTCTTTTGTTTTGTTTCAATAAAGCAAATATAAATCTATAATATAGAAAAGTGTGTCTCAACTTCGCGTTTCTTTCTTTCGTATTTCTGCAAAGAGGGCGTTTTATTTATTTATTTTTCTTTTATTAGCGTCATTTGGCTGACCTTAGCGGCTCGGTCACGAAAGTAAATGCTACTAAATGATGAAGCCAAACACTTATTAGGCATCTTTACGAAACGTTTCACATTACGGTGTCCAATTATTCTTTCTTTCGGGGTTTCGGCCGTGCACTTGAGTCACGGGGACGTCTCAGCATATTGCTTATGCTTCTTCCCCAAGGGCAACTGGCGCTTTTCGCTATTTGGTTTATATTATTAACTTCACACCGGAACCATCATTATCATCCTCATCATCTGCCTAACTACGTGCCCTGCAGGGCAAACGCCTCTCCCACGTTCTGCCAAGCGACCCGTTCTCGGGCTTTCTGCTGCAACGTTGTACCTATACAAACATCTTAATCTCATCTGCCCACCAAACTTTCTATCTCCCACTCACGCCTTTGTCTTCCTTCTCTGACAATGGAGCGGCTATCCTATACCTACGCGCTACGTGCCTAGCCCGTGTCCATTTCTTGTTGATTTCGTCTTGTTCCCTGACCCGCTCTGCTCTCCTCCTGGGTTACATATATTCCTTTCCTTTCCGTTGCTCAATGCGTCGTCCCGACATCGGAATATAAAATTATCAACTTCGTCGCTGATTTCGTCGTGTCATTAAACCGACTATCCTGCGAATAAGCTCGTCCGCATTTCCACGACCTTGGTGGTTGTATATACTGCAGATGGTTTATTGGATACTCGATGTGTTGCGGCATTAACAAGGGAGATGATATTGCAGCGTGAAACATCAACGGGTTGAACGTTTGACCGACAGAGGTCTAAGACATTGCATCTGCAATTGACGACGGTGTTATGTTGCAGTAGAGAATAAAACACCCGAAAATCCAAGAGCAGGTTGCACCTTTTCTCTTTTAAATGATTATAACAAAAAGAGACAAGCGCGCCCCCAGTCAATTCCACGCGCATTCAAATCACCAAGAACAAGAATTCCTTGCTTATTATGAGAAATTATCATAGAGAGAGAGAGAGGGAGAGAGACAGCTTTATTTACAGAAAGGCAGAGAGGTCGGCTTGAGCGATAGCTTGCTCTAGCCTGCAACTCTACACTAGGGGAGGAGAAAGGGGAGAAGAAAAACGAATGGATGACGATGGTGAAATAGCGACGGGACATGGCATGATGTAACGGGGCAGGGGAAATGCTTGGCGATAAATAGAAAATTCTAATCGGTAATTTTTCCCGGCGCTCAACACTAATTTCTAACCAGATCTGTCCTTCTGGAGATTATTTCAGTTACACGGAAATAATAATAATAATAATAATAATAATAATAATAATAATAATAATAATAATAACAAAGCCTGGTTTTTTATATTTCCGAGCTACGATATGATTATGAGCCACACCGCATATATAGCGGAGGACTCCAGAAATTTTCACCATTCGGTGTTCTGACAGCGTGCACTGACAACGGCACACGGGCGTCCGCCATTTCGCCTCCATCAATATGTCACCGCTACGGCCGGAACCGAACCCACGACCTTCGAATCAGTAGCCGAGAACCATAAGCAGTATACACTGCCGAGGCTGACATTACAGCTTATACATTCCACCCTTTGTGTTCCCTTGGTTAACCGCAGACTGTTAGGCGGTCTCCGACATCGTCTTCTACTGTGCCTCTTACAAGACAGACACACAAGGCCACTGCTGTCCCACGCCACTGCCAGATGTGCTTAAGCAATGACGCCAAATTTCTCGAGCGAGCGTTCACGTGTTGCGGAGAAGGCATTACGAAGCCGTAAGCGGGGAAGCGAGCGAGTTCCTCCTTCTTTTCTCGGCTGAAATGGCTCGGAAGAGAGTTTAATTACGGCACGCTCGTTGGCCGGGATGCCGGCAAAACGGAACGTCTCGTTTGCTGCTTAGAATCTCGCCCAGCACCGCGAGCTTAAAGGTGGCACGCCGCGTAAAATAAAGTGGTTCCCCGATTGTAACGAGCCGCCAAAGCGATTCTAAATTGCCTTTTAGACGGAGTATGCGGCGACGCTCGCAGGCACCTGTGAAATACAAGAGGAGCCTAAACTTCAAAAGAACCGCGCTTCGAGCTTTTCTTGACTGGAACACAAACACAATTAACCTGCACCTTCTTTCAAGACGGAGGCACGCATAATCTTCGAAGCTTTTGTACTCCTACGAAGACTCCCTTTGGTACCTCTATGAACCCTCCCTTTTAATGCCCGCTTGCCTTGATCAATTAGACCGTAGTAAAGTAAAGTTTTTGACTAGTTGGTTTTGCGTGATGAAGTAGCAACACTGCGATATTCTAGACGGGGACACAAGGGAAGCGACACAGATTTAGGGTGCCCCGTTAGAGTACCCTTCGTGTTAAATAAAAGTTCAGTTGTTAGTCAGCGCTTGCCTGTGTCGCTTCTTTTGCGTCCCCTTGTAGAATATCGCACGGTTCCCGCTTCAAAAAACTGGAGCCTGTCATGCCTCAAACATTAGACCATTCCATCCCTGCACTAACACTTTCAAGTACTGCTTAACTGTGAAGAAGTGTTTATATAAAACATACGACTGTTTCACATGTGTCTGCGCGTACATGTACATACCTATAGCATCATTTCGTAACGTTTTGATCACTAAAACGATTACAACACGAACACCTTCCGTTCGCATACTTCTCGTAACACCGATTCCCATGGTACGTCTAATCAGCCAAAGTTTTTTTTTACAGGATCCATTTCATGCACGTATAGTTACAGCTCAAATGTAATAATTGCCGTTAGATATAACGTGCCTAGTCATAGATTCAACTTAGATGTAACGTGCCTAAAGCAAGATGTAACGTGCCTAAGGCTCATCGAAGTGGACGATTCAGGATGGACCTAGACCACCTGTAGTTCATTAAAGCGTGCCTAACTTAAGCGTGCGGGTTTCGTCTGCAGTGGCGTAGCCCGGAGATGGCCCACCGGGCCCATGCCCCCCCCCCCTCAAAAGTTTTTTGTCGTGGAATCATCATCATCATCATCATCAGCCTGACTACGTCCACTGCAGGACAAAGGCCTCTCCCATGTTCCGCCAGTTAACCCGTCGTGGAATACAGAGCGAAAAATTACTATTTTAAATTTTAAAAAGTGACCTCCGCGAAATTAAGGAAGTGTCCTCCCACCTCACCGAAAAACATTTTTGACTATGCCTCTGGTTCTCTGAATTGCAGCCCAACCAGAAGAAGATTAGTCAAACTCTTTTATATGTTTCCCGCAAAAAAGCGAGAGAAAAAACAAAGAAAAAGGAAAGAAAGAAAGAAAGAAACTTCATGAAAAAAACGTT
This sequence comes from Rhipicephalus microplus, assembly GCF_043290135.1. NCBI lineage: Eukaryota > Metazoa > Arthropoda > Arachnida > Ixodida > Ixodidae > Rhipicephalus > Rhipicephalus microplus. The sequence goes on along the minus strand of NC_134706.1, from coordinate 10,754,301 downwards.
TTGGAGTGGTAAGAAGGTGAGAGTGTGAAGTGAAAATGGGAAGGAGAAGTGTGAAGTGATGACGAGGGAAGAGATTAGGAGAGAGAGTAAAACATCGCGCAGAAAGAAAGAGAAAACGAGGAATAGAGGGAAAGAAATGAAAAACGGAAAGAAAAAGAGGATAAAAAAAAGAAAGAAATATAGACGGAGGAAAGAGCGGGCATTGGAAATAACGATTTGGTCTCTGATCCTTAATGACCAGTGTATCTGTGTCACAGAAGAAGCGCTCAAAAAGGGCGCGCCGCCAAATTCTCGCGACGAAACACCGGAGTGACACCGCGAGGTCAACGATAAAAGAACAAAAAAAGAGAAAACAAACATCCAAGGCTCCCCGGGCGCGCGACTCTCTCCCCTCGGAAGCGTGGCTTCGCCGACGAACCTCCTCACTCCACATCGGCGGCCGAGCAAGTACTCGAAAATTCTAGAAGGAAAGGGGCGTGTTATGCCGGGTTGAGTCATCTGTCGGGGACGGCCCTCGTACCGTCTCGCGCCTTCACCCAGCCTCCGCTGCGCATCGCGCCGACGAAATGATGAGAACTTTCTGGAATGTCGCGCGGAAGGTATTTAACCGAGCAGCGGAGATGAGAGATCAGGAGAAGACGGAAGTTAGCGCCAGAGCGCGTAGGGATTCCGCCGTGTAGCCGGCGAAGGTTTTGTCCGCAGAGACAAAGCAGGAGAAGAAGAAGAGGATTTCCACCTGAGGGGTGAAGGCTCGAGCTACAGGCAAGAGCGTGTGTCTATCGCTATCGAGCGAAGACGCGTGGCAACAGCTGCGTGTGTGAAGCCGACGTGTTTCCGGCGAAGAAGTTGGAAGCTTGGAGAGAGGCCAACTGAAGACGCGAGGTTTCCTGGAAGAGAAACTTCAGGGGCAGCGGAACGACAACAACGCTGGACTTTGAGTGAGTGATTCTCGGAAGAGTATCATCCAGACTTTTGTTCCAAGAACTTTGGACTGAATAGGTTTTTTTTATCTCTTTAGTCTTTAAGTGTCTTGGTTGTTCAATGCATGCGACTGCATTGTAGTGCGTATTGTTGTCTGTGTCCGTTGTTTCGAGTGTGGCTGATTGTACTGTGTAGTACGTTGTTTGATTGGTGACATATTGTATGCAACTATTGTGGAGTGTGCATTCTTGTGTATTGTTTTCGATCTGCCATTATTGAGAATATAATTTTGTTTGTTTATCAACTCTCGGCTCTGACTTGTTCTTTGGGCCACAGCCGGCGTCCGCTGGCGCGCCAAAAAGGACCACTTCTAAGTTGTCCACGCTTTCGTGGTGCGGTTTGGGGAGCCGATACTTCGGCCCTTGGAATTAGCCCGGCGATCGCCTCCCTAATTAACGGGACTGTGTGACAATCTGGCAACGCGCAACGGGCCTTGCCCATGGCCATTTCTTCTTCTTGATTTCGACTATGATACCTTTAACGCCGGTTTATTCCATGACCCACTGTGCTTTCTCCTTGTGTGTTAAAGTTACCCCTATCATTTTCCTTCCCATCGCTCGCTGCGCTGTCCTCAATTTAAGCTGAACCCTTTTTGTTAGCCTCCAGGTTTGTGGTCCATAGGTAAGCACCGGTAAGATGCAGCTGTTATATACCTTCCTCTAGAGGGATAGTGGCAATCTACTAGTCGTGATTTGAGAGTGCTTGCTGAAGGTGCTACACCCCGTTCTTATTCATGGTCACTTCAATCTCGTGATTCGGCCTCGCGGTTACTCAAGGTTCGGCTTTGCGTTTACTGCCTGTCCTAAGTAGACGTACTCTTTTACAAGTTCAAGTGCACTGCTACCTTTCTCGAAGCACCGTTCTTTTCCGAGGTTGTTGTAGATTGCCTTCGTTTTCTGCAGATCAATTTTAAGTCCTACCTTTCTGCTCTCCCTGTGTAATTCAGTAATCATGATTTGCAATTCGTCCCCTGAGTTACTCAACAATGCAACGTAATCCGCGACGCGAATGTTACGAAAGTGCTCTCCCTTAACTCGTATCCCTAACTCTTCCCAGTCTAGGCCTCTAAAAACTTCCAGTAAGCACGCGATAATAGCATTGGGAACATCGTATTCCTTGTCTTACACCCTTCTTTATTGGTATTCTGTCGTTTTTTTTTTCATGAAGCACTATGGTGGGAGCTAATTGATAGATTGATATGTGGGGTTTAATGTCCCAAAACCGCCATATGATTATGAGAGACGCCGTAGTGCAGGGCTCCGGAAATTTCGACCACCCGGGGTTCTTTAACGTGCGCTCAAACCTGAGCACACGGGCCTACAACATTTCCGCCTCCATCGGAAATGCAGCCGCCGAAGCCGGGATTCGATACCGCGACCTGCGGGTCAGCAGCTGAGTACCTTAGCCACTAAACCACCGCGGTGGGGCCCACTATGGTGGGAGTTGTTCCTCTGTATATTTATTCCAGAATGTTTATGTATGTTTAATGGACGCCCTGATTCCACAGTGTTGGCATGACTACTATTGTGAGTAATTTAGCGCTACTTAGGAACCCCTACAAACACTCACACTTACTTCCACTCAAGAAACAAAATAAAGTAACAGCCGGATGTTTCTAAAGTAACATCCGGCGTACCCCAAGGTTCCGTATTAGGCCCTTTACTTTTCCTTATATATATTAATGATCTCCCCGACAGCATTAACTCCACTATAAGGCTATTTGCAGACGATTGTGTAATTTACCGCGAAATAAACAATGAATCAGATAACCAATTTCTATAGTCAGACCTTGACACTGTCTCAACCTGGTGCAATAAATGGCTTATGACTGTCAACTCTAACAAATCTAAATGCATGTCAATAACCCGGCGATCTATTTCTCCCCCCTGTACCTACAGAATTAACGCAGTTCCCCTCCAGCATGTCTCTTCATATAAGTACCTCGGCGTTTACATTACCAACAATCTATCTTGGCACACGCATGTTACCTACATCTGTAATAACGCTAACCGAACGCTAGGATACTTACGCCGCAACTTTTCTCGCGCTCCGCTGTCCCTAAAAATTCTATTATACCGATCACTAATTCGCCCAATGCTTGAGTACGCGTCCGCTATATGGGATCCCGTGCAGCAAAATTTAATTAACGCGTTAGAATCTGTTCAGAACCGCTCAGCTCGGTTCATTTGTTCTAATCATTCCCGTACTGCTAGCATATCAGAAATGAAATCTAACCTTGACCTGCCCAATTGAACTGTCCGGAGGAAACTGGTGCGACTGCATTTTTTTCATAAGATATTTTTTCACAATCCATCAATGAAGCGAGACGTCATTTCACAACCGTCATACCACTCATCGCGCATTGATCACCAGCATAAGGTTGACATTCCGTTTTGCCGCACCAAATTCTTTTCAGCAGCCTTCTTACCGAAAACAGCCGCCGATTGGAACCACCTTCCCTCTTCCGTTGTAACAATAACAGACCCTTTGTTATTCAAGACTGCAATTTTTCAGCAATGTTTGTAACTATACGCAGTTTCCATTATTTATCTTTGTCTTGTATGTTCTTGAATTCTTACTTATACATTTTTAGTTGATTTATGTTGCCTTCGTGATTTGCGCATCTGACACTTGTTTATTTTTTTGTCTTTTTTTTCTTGTGTGTTATAAAATGTTGTACCCACCCCCTCTGTAATGCCCTACGGGCCCTGAGGGTATTCTAATAAATAAATAAATAAATAAATAAATAAATAAATAAATAAATAAATAAATAAATAAACACAAACCAGTGCAAGCGAGTGTGAATGTGTGAGTGTTTCTAGGGGTTCCTAAGTTGGGATAAATTATTTACAATATGACGAGTTATCACCTAGCCCGAAGACAAGTTTTAATAGAGCTAGCTGCGTTACCTTCTTTTTTATTTAACTTCAATTTGTTAATTTTTTCACGTTTCTCATCGTTCGTGTTCAGTTTCAATCTTTAAAATGTAGGCAGACCTCTGGCGCAACATATTGTCAGGATTTCACAATGCAATGGAAGAATTGAAAGAAATTACAAAAAAAAAACGAGTAAAGTGACAAAAAAAAACAAAACGCAACTTTGTTCTTTTCAGTTTAATCAGTAGTGTAGCAACCACCTCAGCGCTCTTTACGGTTTTGAGTGCTGCACAGAATTAGTCGAGCAAAATAGGTGGAAAGAATCCCACGATGGCTGAGATAGGTCGAAGAAAAGCCATCCCAAAAGTCAGATAACTTATTAGCGGGGGCCGTCAGCAACCGAGCGAGTCGTTAATTAGAAGATTACTGCACTGAACTCAAACATACACAGGCCTCTCCCGAAGGGTTTTGAAAGAGCTAAGCAGGCTTAACAAGATTAGCGACGTAGATAAAAATTGGGGGCCACTTGGAGCGTGTTTTACAGCACGGCTGCGGTGCTTTAGGGGAAGCAGCAGCACGCGAGGATTAGGATGGAAGCAAAACACGTTTATTGGCGTCTTCCTCTGCACCACCGAAACAACAACGCCCACTTTCAGGACAACCCTGCTGTTTCCTGACACCGCAGGGTTCAGCCGCGATGTCGCGCATATCAGTTTCTGATATGCGTGTTGAAGCCGCATAGAAAGGGACCGTTATATTCTGTTAATTCACTAAAAAAAATTGGGTATATGCACTGGACGAGTAAGGCACACAATATATTTACAATACTGCAATAAGTTGTAGTTCAAATAAGAACGCACAAGCACTGAAATGACCAGAGAGAAAAAGAGAGAAGTGAGGGGCACGAATGCAGCGAGGTTAACCGAAAAAACAAATATCTGGTTGGCTATAAGAGCCAGGAAAGGGGCCAGTTGGTTGTAAAACGTGTTAACTGTGTAGTACAACCAACTGCATGTACAACCAACACTGTGTGTCGTCTTGTTTTTTTTTTTTCAAGCAACTATGTGCAAGCGACGGTGTGTATTGCCTCGTTTCTTTCTTCATCGATTTTCCTACATTGTAGCGCGCAAAATGTTTACACCATCTGGTTGGCTACCCTACACTGGAGAAAAGGTAAATGGAGACAGGAAAGTAAGGATTGAGAAAGGGAGAGAAGAAGCGAAAACTCACACACTCTGGAATGTCACAAACGTTCAACAAGGCGAGTCACTGGCGGAAAATTTTCACAGCACCTTTGTCGCTTTCCGGCGTGAAGCTCGATCTTTCCGGCATTGTAATTATTTCTCAGAAAGCGGTTGGTTGGCGAGGCGTTCGTATACTGCTAAGAGGGACTGTCTTAGAAAGCTGAATGAAAGGCACTGGCATAAAATATGTTCAATGGTTTTTTCACTGCCTCAATGCTTCATGTGCGTGCGGCGCACATGAAGCATTGAGGCAGTGCTATATATATATATATATATATATATATATATATATATATATATATATATATATATATATATATATAGATATATATATATATATATATAATGCCAAGGAAATTAATTATAGGGGAAGTCATCCGACGACCGAATCGTAATGTAAATGTGAAGAAAGAAAAGTGGATGAAGTGATGAAGTGATAACTTGCCGTGGGCAGGGATTGAACATGTGGCCTGCGAATAACTTGTTCGTTTCTCTATGAACTGAGATACCACGGTGGCTATCCCCCCCATGAGAGTCAGTCAGCGTCACCAGTGGCCATGGCGGCGAGTGTCGGCGTGAGGGAAGGTTTCCCTAATTTTGGAAGTGTGGAAAACACGGCATTACCTGCAGTTTGCTCTACATGTAGTCCACTGTGCTAGCTTTTTTCCCGCATAAACACCACATATCTACCAACCTTTTCTTAGGGTTTCGTAGAAATTCACAAAATGGTCTTCCTTTGTCTCGCTTTAATAGTGCATCGAATTAGCGATCCTTCGGGGTGGCTCTGAAAAAACGCACTGTATAGTTCAAAGGCTATAATTTTCATTAAAACCTTTGGCTTAATTCATTAATTGAGTAAAGAAAACGTCATGTTTCCAATAAACTTCTGGCTAGGTTCCACATATACTCTCACCTTTAGGTACAAAACGCGTGTATATACAGTACTATGTATGTACATATGGGCAGATGTATGTTATGAAGATATGAGTGTATTATATGAATATATCAATATGTAAGTATGTGTCTTTCTGGATATGCAATGAAAAGAGCCTCGATGTCTGATTCTATGTGTCTATGCAGCCTATTTTTTCTGTATTTATATGTCACCTGTTTTTGCTTTTATTCCGTTTCTGTGTTCTGTTATTATGCTGCTCCTTGTATTGTGATAATTATTAATCAATGTAGCACATTTTGCTGAACTTTTATCATTTCGCGTAGCGAAGCCACGTCAGGCCGAATGGCCTTTAGCTTCGCTTCGTTTTTGTGTATCTCTCCAGAAATAAAATCTGTCAATTCAAAAAAAAAAGTGCCGCCATATCCACGAAGTGAATGATGATGAGTGGGCGAAGCTCTGGAGGTAAACCTGGTAAACCATGAATCCTCTGTACATTTTGCCCACTCGATTTTATTACATCGCTCCCCCTAGCGTACGTCGCCACACTAAATCGAACGATTGCCTTCAACCAATGACACGCGCCATATGTGACATCATTCCTATTTTATAAGATCTCGCGTCTTTCATCAACTACAAGTACCGCTTTCTAGTTTATAACATCTTGCATCTTTTCATCATCAGCTACAAGTACCACCATCTAGTAAACACTACAAGAACTAAACGAGAGGTGGCTACATACAGGAGACGGTACCGCCATCTAGTGAACACTGCAAGAACTAAACTAGAGGTGGCTACATACAGGAGACGGTACCGCCATCTAGTGAACACTGCAAGAACTAAACTAGAGGTGGCTACATACAGGCTACAGGGGACGCACAGCCCACGCCCTAAGGAGCTTCGCCCCTAAAAAGGCAGTCAAAGCGATCTGTCGGCGCAAAAATGAACAGAAGTAGCGAGCCCTTCTCGGCCACCACGACTCATTCTGCGCGAGGCTGCAGCAGCCGTCGCTTGTAAATGGGCACTCAATCAACGCGAAGAAAGCCTACGTTCAGGACGATAAAAAGAAGCGCTCTACCGGTGATTCGACGGTGAGTCTCGGGTCACTTTATGAAAGCTCATCAGTATTCAGAGCAGCCGTTTTATCCTTTCGCATGCATCGTTGCCCGCGCACAAAAAAAACGGGGCCTTCTGCTGAAGTTCGCTTGTCTTCGGCTATCGCGAAGAGCAAGGTGGTCCTTTCTCTTTCACCTATTGTGACTTTGCTCATCGATCTTTATTCAACCCATTACTCATTTCTGCGCAAAAGTATTACTTAAAAGCTTCGTCATATCCTTAAGTTGCATCGATGCAGTGTTCTTTTTTTTTTACTCTATCGCAGTTGATACTTACATCGAAATGGAAATAGAAAACTGTAGGTGGCGTCCAAGATGCCTGGTGTTGGTAAAACATGATTGATATGTGGGGTTTAACGCCCCGCCGCGGTGGTCTAGTGGGTAAGGTACTCGGCTGCTGACCCGCAAGTCGCGGGATCGAATCTCTGTTGTGGCGGCTACATATTCCCGATGGAGGCGGAAACGTTGTAGGCCCGTGTGCTCAGATTTGGGTGCACGTTAAAGAACCCCAGGTGGTCGAAATTTCCGGAGCCCTCCACTACGGCGTCTCTCATAATCAAATGGTGGTTTTGGGACGTTAAACCCCACATATCAATCAATGTGGGGTTTAACGTCCCAAGGCCACCATATGATTATGAGAGATGCCGTAGTGGAGGACTCCGGAAATTTCGACCACCTGGGGTTCTTCGACGTGCACCCAAATCTGAACACACATGGGCCTACAGCATTTCCGCCTCCATCGGAATTGCAGCCGCCGCAGCCGGGATTTGTTTCCTGCAACCTGCGGGTCAGCAGCTGAGTACCTTAGCCACTAGACCAGCTAGGCAGGGCGATGTTAAAACAGAGATGGTCATTTATCTTTTTTTGTGTTTGTTAGGCCTACTATAAGTGAAAGCGTGAAGAGTCATGAAGATTAGTTTAGCTTAGTCGGTTAGTTAGTTAGTTAGTTAGTTAGTAAGTTAGTTAGTTAGTTAGTTAGTTAGTTAGTTAGTTAGTTAGTTAGTTAGTTAGTTAGTTAGTTAGTTAGTTAGTTAGTTAGTTAGTTAGTTAGTTAGTTAGTTAGTTAGTTAGTTAGTTAGTTAGCGAGTGAACGTCAGCGAGTGCGTGAGTACCTTAGTCAGTGACTGACTGATTGATTGATTGATTGATTGATTGATTGATTGATTGATTGATTGATTGATTGAGACAGGGAGAGAGTGGGTGACAGAGTGTGTGAGTGAGTGAGCGAACAAGTCAGGGAGTCAGTGAGGGAGTAATTCAGTGAGTCTGTGAGCCATTGTGTGAGCGACATAGTGAGTGAGCAAGTTATCGAGCGACGGAGTGAGTATTCAACTGCGTGAGCGAGTGATTACGAGAGTGAGCGCGAGTAAGTGAGTGAATCAGCGAGTGAATGAGCGAGCGAGTCCCTGGCCAAGTGAGTGAAGGAGTGAAGGAGGGAATGAGCAAGTGAGTAAGAGAGTGAATGACCAAGAAAGCAAGCTACAGCGAGTTTGTTGGTCAGTCTTTCTGCTGTAGTCATTTCCCGTTTTCTACACTTTTTTTAAGCAGAACGTTACGTTATGGAGACATCGCAATATCACCGCAATTCAAACTTCTCGCTATTCTTATTCCCACCATTTCACCTCTCCCTTTATACCACCGGGACAGCCTTTACAATGAGCTCAGGTTAACACCTTACAGCTGCTATCAGCACTACATCTTTCGCAATAAACGAATCCACTCAAATTTCCGGTTCCCCCATAACATTGTGATTCGCGGGGGAAATAAGATAATTTTGTTTGCTTGGGGAACACGACTTCAGAAAGGCAAGATCCACAAAAGGAGACGTTTAATGGGACGGTATGTTTCGGATTCTATTGACGAAGTACACGGAAGAGAATACGATTGACAAACGCGTGATTACTTGAAATTCGGTGTCTTCAGATAGGACAAGCGCAAAGCGAATGTGCCCGCTCAAGAAGCCAGCGTCTAAAAAAAATTGATTGGAAGCCTCGCAAAAGCCTTTTTTGTGCTCCCGAATGAATCCACCAAGCGCGGTTGAAAAATCCTGCGATCAAATGAGAAGGAACGGGTGGGCCTCATATTGGAACAGGAAGTACTGCAGAATGGAAGAAGGCGAGCACGAAGCGCAGTCCGGGAAAGTTGAGGGTCTTCCAATGCAAACAGACGGGCTGGAAAATCGAGTTATAAAAAAAAAGGAATAACGTAGCAGGAGGGATGACGGGGCGAATGCGGTACGGTACAGTTTAACGCAAACAGAAGAAATCCTCAGAAAAGTAGCCCGTGATGACATTTAGAACATTTAGATATTGTGGCTAACACAACACGTGCGATGCTAAGGATGTCCGTCGGGCTCGTTTCTGGCAGAAGGAAAAAAAAAAAAAGCTAGAAGTAGCTTAGCTCGACTATGACAGGATATGCGTAGATGGGCTGGACGAATGGACGGACGGATGAACGATGAATGGACGGACGGTGAATAACGTATGGGCGGATAGATGGACGAACTATGGATGGATGAACGGACAGACGGACGGACGAACCACGAATGGATGGACGGATGGACTGACGGACGGACGGACGGATGGACTAGCGAGTGAGCGATGTCGCGTGAGTGATGTCACTGGTGACAGGTCACTCTATGAGCTTCCAGGCCTTTTCAGCGCATCAGCTGTGCGCCATGTGACGTCACTGCTCCTCACGCTTGCGCAGAACTGCTCACCGTGAGCCACGCCAAAACTCCTCAACCTCGGCCAGAGGTTGAGGTTGAGGAGTTACGGTTGAGGTTGAGGAGAAACTTACGCTACAGAGAAAAGATGCAGAAGTAATGCCTATGATAGCTAAATAAAAAATGAAAATAAAAGGATAACGATGTCGAAAGACATTCTCAGCTTAGGATAGCGAACATGCTATCCCCAGCTTCTCGATAGCAGGATGACTGCAATTGAAATGTCTCAAAGAAAAAAAAAGAGTAATGCTTCGCCTGTATAAAAGACAATACCAGTAGTACTTAAAGGGACACTAAAGGCCGATATTAAATCGACATTGATTGTTGGACTACCGGTGTCTACCTAACACCACCCCCGCCGTTGCTTATCTACCACGTCTACCAATGGCACAGTCACCACGTCGAGTTTCACGATGTGGCGCGAGTCGGTTACGAGCGACAAATGGCCTGCGCTTCCACCGGGGCTGACGCAGACACCTTTGAACGTCAGGTGTGGCGTTGTAGTTTGGACATTCTTGCATGTTCTGGAAAAATCTGTGGATCGGCCTTACCCTTTCTAAGCCGAGAATCAACCAAGAAGGCCTCGTTAGGATCAACCAGCTTCGTTGTTTCTTAAGCTTTGCACGGCTTATGTAAAACTCGTCCTCTTTTTTGTGTGTTTGTGTGTGTCACAAGTTAATCGCTGTTTCTCCGAGATAGTCGCCCCCGTATAGTGGACGGCGAGGAAAGGGTCGAATGAGAAAAAAAAAGGAATACGGCTCCGTGGTCTAGAACGTCAAAGCGAATGAATACTATAGAACAAGGTGTGCGTGAAAGTGTTCTGACATGTCCGGTTCAACAGTGACTTGCCCGTGAAAGGGGGCTCGAAAAACGATTGTGGTGTTACTCGGCAGTTGGGCAAGGGCGCAACAGAGTGACCGTCGCGCTATTCTTTGGTCAACCGTCACGCGGGTCATCTGGTACGGCTGCTACAACTGTCCGATGTAAGCAAGCTGGAGTCATAACGGTGTCGAAATTCATGGCAACTCATCCCTTTTCACTGCGCGCGCGCCCCTCCAGTTTGTGTTACATACCCCTTTGAGTGTGAAGCACAATATGTGTACGGGTGGTCGTATGCGGTCTTCGCTTCGACCTAAACAGGCAAAACCATGTGTAAAAATTCAAAAAGGCGTATCGACACTGTCATGCATCACTTGAGACCTGGAACTGCTTAAACGAAGCACTTCCTTCTTCGGATTCAGCGTGCAACATTGTCAGCAAGTTCATGCGGCCATGACGACGACGATATTTATCACCAGTTGCCGGAGTGTCCGAAACACGACACACACAGACGGCGGCTCGAACAGCAACTCCATACGCTAGATTCCGGGTGAACATTTGCGTTCGACAAAGTACTACGCGAACGGCTAAGTAGAATAAATCGCAAAGCAGTGAAAGTGCTGGCACGTTTTTTCCGAGGCTAAATTATTTGTGAGTACTACTGAGCGGACTAGGTTGAAAGGTGAACGTGGCGGATATGTGTTTGTTTTGCACCAATGACAACTTTCAGACTCAGCTGCGTAAGACTGCATACACATATATGTATATATGCGATTTTGGTTTTTGTTTTTTCGTAACAATCATGTGGAAAGGGGTAGCCTTCGCTAAGCAAGGGTGACAATACTTCTATCATTTATTCTTATTTAAATAAAAAACGATAAAAACCAGTGGGAAACAGAAAGAAAAGGACAGAAAGAAAGAAAGAAAGAAAGAAAGAAAGAAAGAAAGAAAGAAAAGAAGAAAAAAGAACAGAAACAAAGTCGGCTACCCAACTCCGAACTTCTTTTAAGCTTGGGACGACTATAGTGCAAAGCTGTTTTGATTTTTTTAAAATTGCATATTTTGACTTATTTGTCGCTTGAATTCCTAATCATAACAACGAAGACAAGGGTGACATTTTTTCTCTCTTTTTTTTAATGGCAGTTGCGCACTTCACCAACGATGCCTTCCGCAATAGCAAATGAACTAAGAGGTACTGGAGTGAAAAACCCAACTTCTTCGTCCCCAGGATTTGCAGTTTTGCACGTGTATATATAGACGCACAAACTCACGCGCGAATACACACAAGGTATGGTTGACCCCCCCCCCCCCCACACACACACACATACCTTCAAAAAAAAACAGATGTAGAATGTTCTGCTTATGCTCCTGCCATGAAGGGTGTACCGCGACTGCTAGAAATTCCTGTTTCCTTGGGTACATCGAGAACAAGACGAAGGAAGACGAGGATTTCATCCCTCTGTCTTTCTTCCCCTTCTCCAGAAAGGAATACGCGTTCTCGTTTCTCCAGCTTCGCTGCGGGAATATCGGATAGCGCTCAGTAGTAGTGTATTCTCCTGGGATGTTCCACTATGCGAGGCCAACGATGAGTCGACAACGCGTTGAGCACTCCCTGTCTCAGCACCGCTTTGGCTCCTCCAAAAAGTAGAGAGGCGTTTTGTGTGTAGCGTTCTCTGTGAACAGTCTCAAAAAAAAAAAAACACTATTGGAAAGTCTTGCCATCTGGCGAGGCCAACATTAACCAGGCAAGCAGAGAATCATTATTGTAGAAGCTTAGTGCATTTTGCTTACTGAGGTTCTAAATGCGCGGCAGCGACGTAATATTGCCTAAGCTTTTTCTTTTTTCAAACTTTTCTTTATATCGAGAAGAATAGGTGAAACCAAACAAACGGGTTCATAATTGTTGTTGCACGAAGCGTCGCAAGATGTCGGTCCCATCGACCAGTAACCCGCTATAACGTTAAACCCTTTGCGTATTCCGGAATATCGTACAAGCTAAAAACCTTTATTAGCCCAAGTGATGGGTCGTAGGAGTGGCAACATTTCGCTACGCGGCGCAATGGTTTCCAAGCACGCCGCGGTAGCGAAAGTGCCAAGCATGTTCGATTTTGTAAAGCAGGGAAATCTTAGGAGAATAATCTTAAACAATGGAGACGCTTCCTGCAGTGTAGCAGCGTGATCTGCACTGAGCAGCGCTAACAGTCTTTCTTGTGGAAACCAGAGCGCATCAAAATAAACGACTAAACACGCCCGGTAACAACAGGCAGTCAAAAACTGTTCGCTTTGAGAAGATAGGCTGTAAGCTATACGTGCAGAAGGACATTCGCCTTCGCCCAAGCCGAGACCTGGAGCCTTCTAACTCCCTGACGATCGGGCAGCAAAAGTTAGTGCCACGGACAAGATGACTCGCCTGAATCTCCGATTTCCCACGAGGGGGCTTAAACACGCCACTGGGCCGTAAACTCGAGCTGCACGCTTCGATCGGCCGTTGCTGTATAGGCCTCTTTTTGTTATTTTCGAAGCCAAAGTACAGAGCTGCTGGTGCGAAACGCTTCCGTCGGGATGGGGGCATGGGTGAAGTGAATTACAACGGGTAGGATCACCCCGCGGACTTGGTCTTTCTTGTCAACGTACATTATTGCAGGCGATGGCGGATACTCGGGGTCACAGAACATGTAAGTATGCGTCCGCCCGTGATAACCCATGCAACTCCGTCGGTTTCATAAAAAAAACATTCGGTAAATCGCACGTATACCTCGGAAATCGACGTTATGCGAAGCACGCGGAGGCAAGGTGACCGTGTTGTGATCTTTCTATTATTATTATTATTATTATTATTATTATTATTATTATTATTATTATTATTATTATTATTATTATTATTATTATTATTATTATTATTATTATTATTATTATTATTATTATAACATAATTCAAGCGCAAAAAAGACGTGGTCAAGAAAGATGACACCACAAGCGCTTACTCATAACTGAAAAATATATTGTGGCAACCCAAAATATATAACATCTCAACATGACAATCGACTAAATCCCGCGCATGTGAATCGCGGACGAGGCACAGAGATGGAGACAAATGAAACATTGTGAACACTTTCTTTTACGTAAATATAGCAGTGCAACACAGTCCTGTAGCACAATACATTGAGTAAATAAGAAATATAATTGTAGCTATGAATAATCCGTACAATATCAACTTAATTACAAACGTTCCAACACGAGGAAAGGGCAGCACGATTACGAACCTATAGTGAAAAGCGCAGTAAAAACACGTGTTCTCCTAACACGTTCGTCGATGATGGCCGTAATTGCAGCAGCGTGATTTCTGGTCTTTTGAGGATTGTATCTTTGCCATTTGTTTCCTCTTCTTCATTCCTCCTTCTTCCTTCTTCTCTTTATTTCTTTCTTTTTCCCTGTTTTTATTTCCTTCGATTTATGCCTGCGTGTCTGTGTTTGTCGAAGCAGATAATCCAGGAGGCACAAAAGCTTTCCGTCCTTAAAACCGAAAAGGACTCATCGCAAATAAATTATACACAAAGGCATGAATGCTCCGTGCAAGTCTGCTATTGGCACAGTTGCGTACAGGGATAGTAAGGTTATAGTTTCGTACAGCCAATCAGAACACTGCCGGTTCGCCCAAGGAAAGCAAGCGTATGACGCTTCGAAGTACATTTACGTGGCTCGCTTATTTTTGCTTACACATGCGTGCGTAGAATACGAATGAACTCGAGTTGTGAGCGACATTTCCAATCTATGTGCTCCACAACACGACTATGCAACTGCACAGTATTGTAGCATTCCGCTAGGCGTGACAACGAGGGTACGACAGAGCATTGTGTGAATTAATGCGTGGCCACGAACACTGCATAGCATGCAAGCACACCACGTTCGTATAAGTGCGGCTCAACAAAATATGATTTACTGTGACGTATGATGATGGAGGAGGAGGGGGGTAAGAGTAGGAGGAGGAGGGGGAGGAGGAGGAGGAGGAGGAGGAGGAGGAAAGGCAGGAAGGTTAACCAGTCGAGCGTCCGGTTTGCTATCCTTCACCCGGGGGAAGGGGATCGAGGGATGAAAAGAGAAAGATGACGGGTAAAAATAAGAAATACTGGGCACTGATAAAACTCGGGACTGCTCGCTATAACTGCGCGATAGCGAACATCCCATTGTAGCTCGAGTCGTTCCTATCCACTGCTGCACAGTATTAGTTCGCCACGGGGATTACGTGATAAGAGACTAGCTGCGTTATTTCCCAACAGGATCGTTACTTGCCACTCTGTTCTCGAGAGAGCCAACGCATAGCGAAACCGGCCGCTTTTGATGTGAAATATTGCGTTCGGTGATTGCGGGACCACCCTCCCCCCCCCCCCCCCCGCCCCTCTCCTCCGACGTGCTGCTTATGCTGCTCTGTATTCACCGTTAGAGCGCACAAGTGAAGTATTTTCGCGTGTCCGATCAATCATGGGAACTAGAGTGCTAAACGTGGTGCTATCGGAGGTGGCACTACATCTGGAGGGAGTGATTATTTAACGCGTGCTGGTACACTGCGCACTTGCATCACTGGTTCTTCAGTTCTGTCACACACGGGTATACGTCTCACCAGAGTTTTTCTGTAAATGCGCTAGAGGGAAGTCTGGCGCTAGTGTGTATAGGAGCTGAAACGCACTGCGCTTCAGTGAGCATGGGAATGTTGGGTAGTGCACGGATTTTGTCTAATTTTCATACTTTCGCCTCAGGTTGGCTTCGCCTCACTTGAAGTTGCTTTGTTGCGAAACGACAATCAGCAAAAGTTTGGCTGTTGCACTTCACTACTTTAACCTTTTAGGCTCGCCATTTCAAATCGGCTCACGAAGTTTATAATCATCCGTTATTTTATTCGTAACGAAACCGAAACACAGGAATAAGCGAAGCCACAAGTGATTTCGAGACCCACAAACACGAAGATCTGTGGTGGATGCTGAACGATCGCAGCGCCAGAGCCACCCCCCCCCCCCCCTAGTTAATTTTTGGCAACTCACTGTGTCTAACCTCGATGAATTCAGTTGGAAGTGTATATGCGCCTGTCTGTGTATGTTTCATCCGCGGTCGAAGAATCGTTCGCGCAAGGAGTAGTTGGGGCCTGAGCGATCCTCAAATCTGATGTAATAAACACTTCACGTGGGGTAAGGCACACATGGAAGACAAGAATAACAAGAGAATGCAGGGAGGTTAACCAGGAACATGCCCGGTTGGCTACCCTACGCTTGGAGAATGGGAAAGGGGAGTATAAAGAGGAGAGAGAGGAAATAGAAGAGAAAAAAACAAAAAAGGATTGCCAGTATTTGGGCTGACGCGTATGCAGCGGTGGCACTACACAAAAGTGAAAGGTGCTCACATAGGTACACGAAGGTACACGAAGCTAGCTAATCCTAAAGGGAGAGTTTAAAATGTTATGGCGACGCAATTTCTGGCCAAGCAGCCATGTTGCATGGAGTAAGCTTAACTGTGCTTGGGTTATACTCAAAGGCGCAATTTGGTAAGACCAAGCAACTTCTAAAGAAACTAGGCTGAACAAAATACTTCAATGAGAAATTTATGATCGGCTAGCAAGAACACCAGATTGCGCCGTTTCTAACTTTACATTGTATCAAGTGTCGCTGCTTCTTTACTTATTGCGCGTGGCTGCGCAATAAAAAAAAACAAGAAAAACGTCACATGCCTCTTTGTTCGCTGCTGTTAAAGTCCTCCCGAACGTTCCGCTTACGTGCGATATGGGGTGTGTTCTAATACTCACCGTAGACGGCTAAATGGAAGCTAAGTGGCAAGCAGCCATCTTAAGTCCCATTCCAATTTTCACGCAGCCGGCAAAATAGACAGAAACGATGCGGGCTACTTTGCTATCCGAATAAGATGGCGAATCAGCGAGCTGCTCGGATGGCTCGGATGTCGCCGGAGTGGTCTGCACAGAAGTAGGCGCTTGTCCAGATGCTCAATGTGAGTAACCTTAAACTTTTGAGTACATTGGAACACGAAATGAGCTAAAAAAAAATGTCAGTCTCGGCTCAAGGTCGAAGCAATGAATGCGATAGCAACCCATTATACTGTTATACGAAGTATAGGCTAGGATATTCAGGAACAATGCTAAATATTGTGAACACAGGAGAATGTGCATTGAGCTCCAGTGTTTCTCCTACGCGCAGCAGCTTGTGTACCCGTCTTGCTTCAGCGTGAATATATCATTTCGTCGGAGATGTTCGTACAGCACGTGGTGGCATCACAAAGGCCGAACTAAACACAGCACTTTTTTCCGGCTTTTTTTTTTAGCATTTCCTTCATTGGCGTCAGTCGACGTCGACGATACCGGTGACGGTAGCGTCAAGTACAGTTCCAATGCACTTCACCAAAATGCCCAAACATTGATGGATTGTCCGAGACATTGTGGTGTGGGCGTCGCCGCCGGAAGCAGCTGGATGGCGGAAGAAGCATGCTTTCTTGCTTGTTCCTTGATATATGGCACCGGCCCACAACACGAGATTGGCCATGAAACTGGTTGTTAAAAGATTTTATTTACTCTCAATGGACTTAAGAAAAACATTCTTGAACAGAAAGAATGTTTTTTAAGTCCATTGACTGTGGTGAAATGGTGTGTAAATATAGCTCGCCGTTAGTGAGATTGGTAGCATAAGCGGCGCGACACATATTTGGTTAACGCAGCATGCTGAAGAGCGAGAGGTCGCTGGTTCAAATTCCCGATAGGGTGCCTTGAATTTTATTTCATGACTAATTTTCCTTTGTGCTGATATCATCACATGTTTACAAAATGCATCCAAAGTTTTGTCGATGAAAAGCACCTGGGATCTTTCTATGATATAAAACATGTGGCAGGTTCTGCTGCAATGATTGTAGGCTATATTTATTGCAAAACCTATCAACATACCACATGATACAATTTCTGATATTGGTGGAAGTGCTTGGTGTCAAAGATTCCATAGAAGCAAGGAAAGTTTTTAGGCCACTTTTAGAAAAATATAAATGAAGCAGCCGGAAAGTGTGCAGATATACTATTTTATTGATTTGAAATTTTTATTTTTCAACTTTATTTATATTCTATTGAATGCTAGGAGAACACGCGTGTGGCACAAATATCTGCTCGCAATACCGCACGAAGAACGCAAAGAGGAAGTAAAAAAAAAATGACACGCATGTCACGCCAAAAAGAGCATGGCGATTCAAAAGGAAAGCCCACGGGTATGCGAATATTCAAGTTGCGTCGAATTGAAATCGAGTAATTTCACTTCAATTTCGAATTTCTCGCATTCGAAGTTTCGAATAATTCGATGGGGCGAACATTCATTATGCAAACAAAAACGTGAGCGACGTAATTTGGTGACGTTGGGGCGGGGGGCAAAAACTAAGGCGGACGTCGTATCCAGTAGGTCTTTGTTAAAACTTCCACTAATCACCTGGTACAAAATCGAGTGCATGCTTAGTTCAGAAGAGATAATGTCATTTATACATGTGAAAGTCACACAGAGACGCACACGCTCACACACACACGTGACAAAGACGTTAAGCCCTTCACAACTTCGTCTCTGAAACGAAGGCACGGACTTCTTGCGTATTTCAGTCGCGTGCTCCACAAGGGTGAAAAACAGTTATGCGAGGGTAAGAGAAATTAGTAAGAGAGAAAGCAGAGCATCTCCTAGCCATGCGTATTATAGCAAGATGGGTGACATGGAAGTGAGTGTGAAGAGGGGGAAAGATAGCATAGCCTTGTGAAGTATATTACAGAAAAGGGGTGAGAGAGGCAAGTGAGGGCGAATATGAGTGATATGTGGTTGAGGAGGGCAGAAAGAAGGAGAGGTTAAAGTGTAGCACAGCCATGTATACCATAGTATGGGGAGAGAGTGTGAGTAAGAGCGAAAGGGGAAGGCCATCAGCCCTGCTGCTTCCTCAGTATAGTTGCAGCGCACATACGCCAAAGCGTCATTTTTTTTTCTTCTCACTGTCTATTCATTCAATGTGTCTGCACTTTCCTTGAACTATACTAATGTGTAACCCACATCATAACGTCCCGCACGGTTGGTTGTGCCACCAGATTGACGGGATCTCACTGAGCTAAAAAATAAAATAAAAGACGGCATAGTTAAATCTCGTAATTGATGTTGTTTCGGGACCGCGACTATACGGGCAGACTGCCTACGGCATACATTCAATCGGCTTAGTTCGACGGCCCGTGCAATCGACACACACGCGATGCAGCCGCGTATAGCTAGAAATGTGGCGACGCGTTCCTCCCTAAAAGGGATAACTGCATTTCATTAGCCGAATTTCGCAGCAATACGTGGGCGCCTTCGCCTCCTGATTCCGCATCGTAATACGCTATGTTCACAAAAACGTAATTTTGCGTAAGTCATTTTCCAGAGCTTTCTTTGAAAAATAACGGGCGGGATTGTAAAAAAAGAAAAACTAATGAATACGAGTGCCTGGCTTGTATGCTATATTAGGTAGAAGGTAATAACACTGCAAACATAACAGCGACAGAGAGGAGGAGCGCTGGTATTCAAACATTGAGGCGCCTCGAGTCGGGGGTGCATTTTTAATTTCGAAAGTGGCATCAACAGCAACCACCCCCCACCACAGCGTCCAGACCGCCACGGATCTTGTCGACTTAGACATTCCGGGGACGCAGCATGTCTGCGCCCGTCGTTTTTGGGAACTCAAGTTGCTTGTACAAGGCCTTTTGATTTTATTTTGTTATTTAGTGGCTCAAATGGGGCATTTCGCGCGCCAAGGCAAATCTCCAACACGTTACTGAGGGTACGATTCGGTGGCAGATTCGAGGGACGTGGTTTGGGTTGTGAAATTCATTCTGTAATACAGTATCTACACGCATCACCTCTCGTACGTAGTTAGTTAAGACGCGAATTTCCTCATAGCTACAGACGAATATCGGGCTTAATTCCCAAAGCGTTTTGTTCGCTAGTGCATGTTTACCAGCGGCTAAAAGCGACTGCAAACACTATCAGTCCTTTTTCGCGAGAACACGTCCCGCGCCACTGTGCAACTTTCTCCTATACGAACGGTTCTAGCGGTACAAAAGAATCCTGAGGGTGTACCAGCACTTTAGGGACCCGTGCTATCGAATGCTCTCCTATAGTATTCTGGGATCGTACACTGTGATCGTACACTGTCCTCGTCGCATACCATAACGCAGGCAACAACGCATGTAGCATAGCCAACTGTAGCTTATTTAGCGCGTGCTCGTGCCAACGAGAAGTCCTCTTCCTCTTGTTATTCGATTGTGTTGATGATGGTGATAGCCGCCGTCTGCGAGGCCTAGCTCCCGAGCTCAATTCCTTTCCAGAAACTGTAGTAGTAGTAGTAGTAGTAGTAGTAGTAGTAGTAGTAGTAGTAGTATTGATAGTAGTTAGTAGTAGTCATATAGTAGTAGTTATAGTAGTAGTAGTAGTAGTAGTAGTAGTAGTGATAGTAGTTAGTAGTAGTAGTAGTACAGTAGTAGTACAGTAGTAGTAATAGTAGTAGTAGTCATAGCAGCAGTAGTTATAGTAGTAGTAGTGACAGTAGTTGGTAGTAGTAGCAGCAGTAGTAGTAGTAGTAGTAGTAGTAGTCGTAGTTAGTAGTAGTAGTAGTAGTAGTAGTCATAGCAGCAGTAGTTATAGTAGTAGTAGTGACAGTAGTTGGTAGTAGTAGCAGTAGTAGTAGGAGTAGTTAGTAGTCGTAGTTAGTAGTAGTAGTAGTAGTAGTAGTAGTAGTAGTAGTAGTAGTAGTAGTAGTAGTAGTAGTAGTAGTAGTAGTAGTAGTAGTAGTTGTTGTTGTTGTTGTTGTTGTTGTTGTTGTTGTTGTTGTTGTTGTTGTTGTTGTACGCGGATGGAGTATGGGGACAAATAAGAAGTAGAAAGATACAGAAGACGGAGCACTCGCCGTGAAGTTCAGAAGGGGGATATAAGTGATAGGCAAGATGAAGGGCACGGTTGAAGGAGTCCGAGGACACGGGGCACCAATCGGCGAGAGCTACACGGCGTCGGGAGATTGCGGACAGCGGGCCTTTCGGCGAGAGCTACGATGGCGTCGGAGAACGCGCGGACGACACAACCGTTCAGCACTGAATCTCCCAAGCGAGTCCCGATATTAACGCGGGTAAAGCCAAATATACTATAGCTAACTATAGCTATATATACTACATGCACGCACTTACGTCAGAGAAGTCTTCTTTCTCTTCTTTTTTCGAGTGCCTCGGCCATGATATCAAGTGCGGTGATCATTACAGGCTCGGGTTGTCGTATGCTGTCATCGCTTGGCGTACCTCAGGCGTATAATTGCAAGCTGTGGTGGTGGTCATCGTTCTGTCCCCTTTATCAGGTATATCTGCCCATTTTAAACCATCCAGCGTCGCTCTTGTTCACCTTCACCAGATAATACTTTACATTTCATATATAAATTGATTTCAGGTGGAATGTTTGAGTATATAAAACGGCACGGATTCGCATTTGCCGTATCCGGTGGTAAGAAGTGTTCGTGTGAACCGCTACTGCACTGCACCAGAATCTTGCTAAAAAGCAAAGACAAAGTGGCATGTGAATTGGCAGAGGCGATGTGTATTAGGCAATTAGGCGAACAATGTATCAGTGTTCCGTTCCTGTCATTGTATGATAATGAATTTGCTTTTCTATCTGATAGGTTGTGATTATAGTTGTTTGGGATTTTCGAGTGGTTGTACGCATGCTTGAAGGTTTTCATAATATGAGCTTCAGTTCAATAAAAGTCAGCTGCGAGTGTGTGCTTTTCCGAGTCTTTTCTCTCGTGTTCTTTCGAGTTTGCGCCAACGATTTTTCACACAGCTACACACCAGCCATAGCCCGACGGCATACGTTACTGGGCGTTACCGGCTTTAAGCTTTAATAGAATGTATGTGTATAAGCTGCGTTCACGTTTTTCATTTAGATATTGTCGATCACGATATTTCATTCTGAATATAACTAGGTGACAGGTTGAGTGACAGCCTTGATTGATTGAAACGGCTACTTCCATTGCATTGCAAAATTAATAAACCAGACGACGCCGACTCCTCTTTCAAAAACTGCACGACTTGCTGTTCGGTTCCCTGACCACTACGTGCAGCAATTCCGGCTTCCCCAGCAGTTAGGGCTATCTACCTGAAACTGTGTTAGGCAATTTATTCAGGTCTCGGTGAAATGCTAGCGGTCACAACCGGACGGTGTCAAGCCGAGCATGTCAAACGAAACCAGGCCGACGAGGGCGGCCAAGTGGCGGCCACGCCGAGGGTGGCCACGAGAATGACCGCCGCTGCATCTCACTTGGTAGAGCATGCGACGTCCAATTAGGAGGTCGCACGTACGGTCCCTACCAGTGGCAAATTAATTTTTTTCGTCCACGCTTTTCCTTCTTCACATTTACATTACAATTACTGCAAACAACATCCCCCGCACATTCATTCAAACATTGGCAGTTAGCTTCAACATATTTGCACAGTGTATGAAAACGAGTATAGTTGCTCGCGGGATCATCGAGGCTAATCGAATGCAACTGCTGGATTACCTCTGTGTTAGCATGCCTACGGTTGCACACAATAAAAAAAGAAATCGAGTATCTGGCTGTGACGCAATAGACTGTGAGGTTGAGCTGAGGTGTGATGTAGTACCCACTTAACAAGATACCGAGTGTCTGGCCGTGACGCAACAGATTGCTCGATCGAACTGTGGTCTGCTGCATGCTATCATGTCTATATATTTCGAGCGCTTTCACTAATAAAATTTAGCTGAAGAGGTTGCTCTTTCCTGTCCATGTTTCTTCCTACTGAAATTACGCTGCAACTAGTTCGTTTTCTTGCCAACTAGCCAACTAGCCCAAGCATCCGTCCTGCCATGTCGATTAGTTCTTATTGTTACTGTCGGGAATGTGGGTCCCATTTGTGTTCACGCCGCTGTTGGAAGCCAGATTTTGTTGTTTTCTTGTCAGCCAAAAAAAAGGCTTTCTCCCTAATGAGGGGAACCAGAATGAAGCGAGAGCAAGGACTTGACCTGTCACTTCTACAAAAAGACAAAACACTTCGGCATTTTACCAGCAGATGAAGCCCCGAAACAAACGATGGTCCCATTGTCGCCTTGGCACGAATAAAGAGCTAGAGTTGCGTAAAAGGCCAACACCAATGTCTATTCACGTTTTTCCCTTGAGAGGTGTGGGCGGCAGCGTTCACCGAACAATGGTGAGTCCGACATGGCGACCTGTATGGAGTGACAAAGGCAGCGCTCCAATTGTTTGGGTTCGCAGCCCGGTTGTAGGATAGCATCGTTAATCACTGAGGGTCGCAAGGGGAAATGCTTGGCCGCCGACACACTTAACAGTGGCAGGTTCTTCGCTTGCTTAACAGTTGGATTCGGGCTCTACAACCGAATGATTGGATCTGGCACGTCGTTATTTACAGCACTCTGTTTGAATGGTGCAGATAGAAGAAGGAATAGACTTTGCGTGGGTCATGCAGCCACCATTTGTAAAGCGATATTTTACGCAAAGCTATTTATTTCGCTTCACAATATCGATCCAGCAAATGGCTTCCGAGAGGCAGCGTCTTGGATGAATATATATGTTACATCGGCACGTGTGAGTTACTTTTTCTCCTTTGTTTTTTTTTCTCTCTATACACCTTCTTTCTTGTCCCTGTTTCCCCACTCCCAGTGCTGGGTAGCAACCAGGATGCGAATATCTGGTTAACCTCTCATCCTTCCATTTCTCTCTCTCTCTCTCTCTCTCTCTCTCTCTCTCTCTCTCTCTCTCATCCTCATTATTACCATCCCATTGCCTGCAACTCGAGATCCAGAGTTGCTAACACGTGCACTACCGAATATGTTAGCTTCTGTAGTGTCGGACCGTGATCTTCTTGTCTCATGCGGCATACTACCGGGTAAGCATTGAAATTTGTACGATAAATAAATTTTCATGAAACTCGATAAGGATAGCCAAAATCAAGGTAAGAGCTGGTAGATGGAAACGCGTAGTGGGGTAATCAGGGTGTACAGTGGAAGCGCCTCAGACATACTGGCCAACGTTTCTATAGGAGGATATGAGGACCTATTTTTGAGAAAGACAGGTCCTTCTATTGAAACGCCGGCCCGTATGTTCTGAGGTTCTTCCACTGTTCACCCTGATTACCCCACTCGATAAGGATAGTAGAGATGAAAACAATTTTTTTTTTCCATATCCAGCGTACACACCGTGGTAGTCGGTGATGTGCGAAGCATGCATGAAGTTTGCTTTGTGGCACTTTTAAGATGAGCAGAACGTTTCCAGACGGTTGGAAGCAGGACTTTGTAAACGTATGTAGAAGTTTTATATACATAGTCACGTAACTAAAAAAAGATGCAAGTGTGAGAACTGGTTATTGATGGTTGCGTAATGACGCCCCCACTAACGTGCGCACTACGACCACCAGAAGTAGTAGGCTGAAATTTCGTTCTTGTATTAGTCCGTGATGTTGGTTATGCTAAGCGTAAGGCCGAATCGTAAGGTGAATGTTAATTGGGTGCATATTAGCGTGAACTTGGAAGAAGACAGATTCGATAAAAGAAATAAGGAGGAGCATAAAGGTCGGGCACAACTCTCCCAACAACAAGATCACATGCTATACGTGATACCGAGAGACTGAAAAAGAGTGTTCTACACTCGCCGTCATGGCTACTCGCGGCGCTGACCAACACTCTCAGATTTAATAATGTCGACGGGGAGGATGACGCTTACTGTAGCTCAGCTGGTAGATCATCGAACACATTATTCGATGGTCATGGGTTCAGTACCTGCCATCGGCAAGTTATCTTTTACGTTCACTTTTTTTTTGTTCACACTTACGTTGCAATTACTAGTATAAACACTTCCTACACTTACCTTGGCATCGTTATATGTTAGTTCACATTATTAATAAGGCATTGTTATATATTTGTTCTCATTATTATTAAGGCATCGTTATATGTTAGTTCTCATTATTATTAATTTGAAGATGTGCGCTTCGGTCACACCAGTAAAGAGTTCAGCACAATGTGCAAGCCCTCGAGGCGGCAAAAAAACGCGCACCTGAGTTTAAACCAACATCAAGCCCACGTTGGTCATGTCCTGCCGCCAATTACCCGCGGTAAGTCATAATTAGTTTCGGCTTTCTGTAGCCCCTTGTGGCGCAGCATGTCGGTGGTATCGCGGCTTGCACCAAAGCGCGCCGCCAACAGCCGATTTCTCCATCTACGCTACTTCCGATGCCGTTAGGACTCGCTAGCAGGCCTCCTCACTGCCGCATTCGCTGGCGGCAGTAATCTCCTAATTAACGATGGAGTCGGGGTGCCTCGAATAATACCTCTTTCTCCAGCGTGTATATAGACTTGCTCCCGCTTTCCTTCATTGCTTGTTTCCTGGTGTCTGGTGTTTCTTTTGTACAATGACTTCCTCAGCAGCATCGTAAGCACCGGTATCCACACTGATTTTGTTGGGCCACTAAATACCTTTCTTAGTTCAAGTACAAAAGTTTAGCCACAGATACAGTGCTTCGTAACGTGAAGGAACATCTTAACGCTATTCTTTTGCGTTGGCGAAGCATGCTGACGAAGCATGTGGTCGATTGCTGAGTAGCCTGTTCTAAATCCTGCTTGTTCCTTTGGTTGATTGAATTGTAATGTTGCTTTATTCTGTTAGCAATTAACTTTGTAAATAGCTTGTATACGACGGAGAGCAAGCTGATCAGACTGCAATTCTTTTCTTGTCATCTCCTTTCTTGTGCATTAAGATGATGTTAGCATTCTTCCAATATTCTGGTACTCTTCCCGTCAGAATACACCTTGTAAACCGGGTGGCCAGATTTTCTTACACATTATGTCCTCATCTTTAGATAGACAGATAGATAGATATGTGGGGTTTATCATCTCAAAACCACCATATGATCATGAGAGACGCCGTAGTGGAGGGCTCTGGAAATTTAGACCACCTGGGGTTCTTTAACGTGCACCCAAAGCTGAGCACACGGGCCTACACCATTTCCGCCTCCATCGGAAATACAGCCGCCGCAGTCGGGATTCAAACCCGCGACCTGTAGGTCAGCAGCCGAGTACCTTAGCCACTAGACCACTGCGGCGGGACTGTCCTCCATCTTTCAGCAGATCTTCTCACTCAACGTTAACTTCCTTACCCTACCTGCTCACTATATGTTATACTATGCACGGCTATGCTATGGTTCGCATTCCTCCTCTCCACACAGGCCCATATCATTTTCCCACTTTCTTCCTGTTTCGACCATGCACTGTTATCCTATGCGTTACTCCCTTACTTCTCAATTATAGGCTGCCCTTTAGGTTTGCTGTCTCTAGTACCGGCCTGAATTTTAATACTGAAAACATACTGAATCCAAAAAATTCATTTATTTATGTCCGAATGTCGCAGGTTTTCGGTGAAAAATGAGCTGTCATCGATCAATTGATGACAGGCATGAATAAAGAAATGCTGCTGGCAACAAGCTTCATTAAAATCCCGTCGAAGCATGTGGGCGCAAACAAACGCCGATGCACTGAAACTGGACAAAAAGGGGGAAAAAATGTGCCGCAGCATGTCGCTGCTGTTTAGGCAACCACAAGAGACCAGTGTTTACACCACGTGCAACTCGCTGCAATACGTCGCACTCGACAAGAACTCACCACGTCGTACTGAATTATTGTGGTGATATGAATAATATGCCTCAGGAAGTTATATCGACTGTATATCGCGTTCTTCGGCGGAATTTTTTCACATGCACAAATGTTAAGGATGTATAACAACGTCTCCTTGGTTGTTAATTATTTACCTGCCAGAGTTAGTATCAAATATTGATTGATTGATTGATTGATTAGTTGATTGATCGATATGTGGAATTTAACGTGCCAAAACCACCATATGATTACGAGAGACGCCGTAGGGAAGGGCTGCGGAAATTTCGACCACCTAGCTTCTTTAACGTGCACTCAAATCTGAGCACACGGGCCTACAGCATTTTCGCCTCTATTGAAAATGCAGCCGCCGCAGCCGGTATTCGATCCCGCGACCTGCGGGTCAGCAGCCGAGTACCTTAGCCACTAGACCATCGCGGTGGGGCTTAGTAAGAAATATTGGGAAGTACAGGTGGGAAATATTACTGAAAGAGGAAAACACAGCGCTACTGTTTAGCTGTGGGTTTATCTGACTTTGCAGTTCGCCTATTATGCATTTACATTTACTTGCACTTTAAGCGATCCATAAAACCTGATAGAAGAGGTTCTTTCTTTTTCAGAAGACGTTTTGGTGACTTGCAAATCATGTGTATTCACTGGTGACATGAATAGTGGTGGCTGTGGGGAATCTCATTATCAGCGCGCACTTTTAGTCTTACGTTATAATTGTGCTAAATATATGTAAGACGTGAACTCATATAATAATATCAACATAGCACTGAACTGCGTAATATTGTTTTTACATGTTTTTCATTACATGGTCTCATTATGATGTTGCAGCTGCGATGATCATTAGAAGATTTGAAGTGACTTTTTATAACCTTGTGCTCACTGATTCCCGGAAGCGAATACATAATATGTATCAGGATGAAAAATATTTGCACAATCATGTCATGCAAGTTGCCGTGCTCTAATAGACAGATGACATGCTAGCGCACCAATGGTTACTCATTTATTCAGTTATTCATCCATTAATTCAATGGCTGATAGCCCACTATATATGTGAACTCTGTGGGTGCAGCGAAACAATTGCGCACCTTCACTGCCAGTGTGCTCGTTTCACTACGACAGAGAATCCCTGATTAGCCACACTAGGCTAGTTAGACAGAATCCAGGGGGCATTTGTCTAACCCCGTATCGAACGCGAGTCGCGTTGTCACATTTTGGTGTGATTACGTAATGAAACCGGAGGGAAAGACAAATTGAGATCGTTCTCAGACTCTCCTCGACTCGTTCTTTCATCTCCTTTCTCCTTCCAAGGTACAGCACAGCGAACCGACTTCTTCTGGCTAATCTTTCTTGACTGGATACGGCAAGCAAAAAAGATTAAGGCAGTATTTATTTATTTATTTATTTATTTATTTATTTATTTATTTATTTATTTATTTATTTATTTATTTATTTATTTATTTATTTATTATACACTTTACCGGCGCCAAGTCCAAAGGAAGTGCAGTGCTGAGCAGCCTTTTTGTTCTTGTTGACCTTGTTTCTCATCGATCGTCTCTTTCTCCAGTTCTTTTTCCTTCTTTCTCACTACTTCTATTCACTTCTATTTTTATTCCTTTTTTTCGTTCTCTGTCTTTGCACTTCTTGCTTGCTTTTTCTTTCAATTTTTGTAAGTAGTTTATGTTGTGCTTCCCTAGCCATAAAGTAATTTTCACACTTAATACAATCATCAAGGCTCTCAAAGAACAAAAGGAAGAATTTTTTTTTCGCACAAGCCCGTGCAGCAGATGGTTATGCTATGTACAGCTTTGCCTGCGTCACGACAAGGGACGACGACAGCATACGATGACAGCATACGACAGCACTCGTTACAATACAAAAGCGTATGACAGCCCTTCCTCCCCCCTTCCAAAGAGTTGCGCACTTAGATATTCAAGTACTCTTAACATAGGCGCGAAGGAAAACAGCTGCACGCATATAAGTACACCCAAACGTTCATGAACTGCGGCAAACAGAAGTACGGACAGCCGAAAACCCTATAGTTCTGTCGGCACGTTGCAATCCACGTGGAACGGTCGTAACGGGAGACAGACGAAAACGAGAGCCGTTGACATCAACTGTCAGCTCCGTGTCATGCCGGCTTCGTTGTCTTGCGAAATCGCAGGTGTCGCATTTCGACTAAAACCCTTCCGGAGTGATGGGAATTTAATCGCCAATCCAATCAGTGAGCTGGATACGCGTTTCGTAACCGAATACGAGAAGCGGGTTATGCAAGATATTCCGCCTTGCTTGCGAAAAAAAAAACATCGTAAGTGAATCTATAGGTCACAGCTAGACGCCTATGGAGGCTGAGGATAGAGTTGACTGCGAGTGCTACCTTTAGGTAGCAGGGTTGCGCAACTGTTTTCCAAAACCGTTGATAATCATGCAGTGCGGACAAGCTGATGCACAGTCCACGCCCGGAAAACATGGCCGCACCGCCGAAAACGGTCGGCCTCCACCTGGAATCCATCAAGTGACTGCCGTGCGCTCTATACTTGTTAGCTACGAACTGGTGCTCTTATGTGTTTTATATACATGTCCATAAGTGTCGACGGCAAAGTATCTGCCTGTATTCGGCACCATTTTCGAAAAAACATGCTAAAATAATCGATGTTGTAGGCTTAGTGAGGCCCTGCCTAAACTTCGGAGGATATATATTTTGTGCTTGTAAGTTGTGGCTTACCCTCCATAGCTGGCGCCACTTGACGTGGCACTACGATACGCCCTGCACTTTGCGTCACCTGACAGACAAAAAAAATGTTTCGTATTCCCGTGGCACAGTCCCGAAAGCTGCTGTTTCTTTTTTCCTTGCCGGTTGTTTCTTTTTTTTTGGTCGATATTTCATTGCCGCGTACTTATGGTAACTAGCCAGGCAAGATGGCGGACCTATGCACAGCTCCGCAACCGTAGGGAGCATATGCAGGAACTCTAGGTGAAGAGTTTCGGAGTCGCCCTTTGTACGGGCGCCCCTCGCTTGCGTGCTGGGTAGCAAAACGCCGGCGCGTTCCTAATATGTTTGACCGTCGGCGCTCTAAATGAGACATTACGCGGAAGCCCTCCTGGACACGTCTGTGAATAGCAGTAGGGTACGCATTTGGGCCGGTTGGTTCTGTTCTGTTCTAACTGTTTTGCTTTTAAGACGTTGAGGTTCATATTGCCTTGGCTACTCCATATTAATAAGTTCTACAGCGAAAAAAAAATAGTGCTGAATGGTACTCAAAAATGAGCAATCCAAAAAAGCCATAACAGCACACTGAAAGCAGTTAAAATATTATGCCAATGCACAGCTTGCTTGCACTGTCACACTGTTCACACTGTCAAACTGTTCACATGCACACCTTCCTTTTCTACTGTCAGTATATGCACCAACACATTTCTTATATATCAATCCCTGGTTCTCTATCACAGGCGCTTATCCAATCTGGTTTCCACTAAGAAGTCTGTCAGGAAGATGTGTGCCTTTTTCTGAAGATGCATCTCAAGCCATGGTCCAAGTAATTTCTTTATTGTGAGGGGCCGTCTGTCCGAACTTGCTAATTTGTTCCTTAATTTTTCGCTTTCATTCGCGTATTTAACGCACTCCAAAAGAATATGGTGAACATTTTCTTCTTCATGACCACAATGACATTCCGGGGAGTTGGATCGATGTATTTTGTGCAGGAAGCCATTTGTGTATGCTACTTTGAAGCGAAGTCCGTGGAATAATGTCTCTAAGTGTCGTGGGAGATCTGTCGCTATGAAATTTTTTTTGTGTAATTCAACCTCACAAAGTACTGATTCCTTTGATTTAGGGCTATTGAACCACTTCTCTGTCGAATGGTTAGGTCCTTATATACGTTATAAATTGTCGAATATCCACCTCAGACATAGAGATTGCGCCATCTCGTCCTTCGTTCAATGCTTTCTTGGCGAGGCTGTCAGCCTCTTCGTTTCCCTTTATTCCAATGTGACTGGGTATACATTGGAATACGATGTTGGAACCCTGCGTTGAGACATATTCCACAGTTTCTGCAATACATTGTGTTATTTCACCATTTTTGTAAAGTTATCTCACATTTTTCATTAGCTGAAGGGCAGGTTTGCTATCCGTGCGTATCACCCATCGTGACTCGGAATTCTCGCAGATAAGCTTAACTGCTTCAAAGATAGCCACCAATTCCGCTGTCGTCGATGAAGATTTGTGCGATATTTTTTTACATTCTCTTTTTCTGAATTTCGGGTATAAAGACCGCGCAGGCTGACACTTTTTCAGTGCATGATACATCTGTATATATCTCCGTTTTTTTATTATGCATTATATGAAAATGATGCATGAAGTACCATCTGTGCCGCTACTAGAGGTGCCATGTCTGCTTTCTTCCGTATGCCATCTGTTTCACAGATAACGTTGAGAAGCGGTAGCGCCCAAGGTGGTTTTGAAGGTTTTCATCGTTTAAATCTTGGTACTACTGCTTCGAATGACGATACACTATCATGTAGTCGAGTTGCCGTCCTTTGTGTTAGTGAACCAGATAAAGAATGACTTTCATGTTGCGTGAAATTTTGAATACGTTTCTAGATGTTTTTTTTTTTAGCTTGGACTACTGCCAAAGGTGGTTGTCGAGCCTCTGCATGCAGCAAAGCACAGGAAGTTGACCGCGGCGACTGCAGACATACCCTCAAACTCCTTGCCAATAACAAGTGAAGTCTTCTTTATGCGGAGGCTGGACGTCATGCATGCAGCAGAGGCAGTGAGTAACTTACGATGGGGCGTATCCACGCAACATGTAGGGCCAATAGCGAATCTGTAGTACCACCCCATTTAGCCCCGAGGAGACGCTGAAGGATTCAAATGGCTTGATTCATAGTTGGTTCATGATCTGTAGAAGACAGCACTGAAACAAAGGGCGGAGAAAGGACACAAACCACGGCGCTGACTATTAACCATATATGCATTCTGTTCTTCCAGTCCGCATTTATGTACTGCACCACAATCTCAGGGAAATAAGAAAGCAACAAAAAATATCATTATGATCTTGATTTGCCTGCGCAGAGATAAAAAAAAATTCTCAAAGGGATCGAAAAGTTAACTCCTTCGAAAAGAGTAAAATGGAGGGTAGACTGACCCATGCTTGACCGCCATTAAAGAAATGATACGCTTCAGTAATGAGACGCGCGCGTTCGTAATGATACTTTGACACGAAAATCGAATCTTTAAAAGATTGCTTGCAACGACATTCGTTACAGTGAGGAGAAAGTTGACTAATTGGCATGCTTACGGACGTTCTTTACGGTCATTAGCACCTGACCGCGTCTGACCATCATTAAAACGCCGCAAGAAAGAGTAATTTTATACATAACGCCATCACGACAATCAGCATGATTCCGGCGATGCTTCTTGCTACATTGTTTTCGTCTTAGTCTCTCGATTTACTGCTGACAGCGGTTACCAAGCTTAATTCTGACAGAAAACAACTGGACGCCTGCACTGCTGAGCCCCCCCCCCCCCTTTTTTTTAAGATATAAAGATGAACATATCCGACAGAAATCTGGCTGGCTGGGTGAAAACTTATACTAATAAAATAAACTCTCCAACCATGTGTAGTCTAAACTTTCTAAAGTTAAAACTTAAAAAGTAAAAACTGACCGGACGCATCGGGTCCGGTTTGGTCCCTTCTTCGGGGGTGTCTGTTCGAGCGGATCCGAAACTAGTTAACTTTTCTTGGTCGTGTCCCCCTCTCTATCGTCCTTCTTCCCGCCGTTCTTTTTGCTGTGGGTATTTTTTCACTGTTTCCTTGGTTTTGTCGCGTGAGTTCTTTCAAGCGCTTTCTTCGCATTTTCAGCACATTAATTACATATGCGTGCACCAGAAGCATTGGTGCAGAATTTCTCACAATGTACATCCTCGACCACAGATGATTTCCACGACGAAAACAGACAAGGCCAAAGTTTGTTGAAGTCTCTCGTGACCACTATATGCGCGCTCTGCTCAACAAAATGACCACTCCATCAATTCAATGTGCGCCGCCAGTTCTGGATCTATTGGAACCAGTCCAATTGCCTGCCTTTTTTTTAACACCGTGGATTCCAATCTACTTTTAGACAACCGCAGAAGAATTAATCACAAATATTTCTCGATTGTGACTGTTATGTGTGCGTGGTGAGCATTGGTACACGCTTGCCCGTAACGTTGCTTTTGGCTCTCCTCATTGATTTATGTGTTCTTTTTCTCACATTCCCCTCCTCACCACGTTGGATCGCAAACCATGCGCAACCTAGTTAACCTCCCTGCATTTCCTTCGCCCCCCTCTTTCTCTCCACAAAAGAATTCCTAATTGTGTTTCTTGTGTTGGTTCCTGTGGCTGTGTAGCACTATTTCCAATATATGCGAATAGCGAGTGATGGCGTCTGGGTCACAAGCGTAGGATAAACTGCGAGCATTTCCGCTAGGTTCGAGGTGATGCCAGAAGAGGGTCTGTTTTTGGGCAAGCCCTTAGCGGCATCGTTGTTGCTGACGCGGAACACAATCTAATATCGCTCCTCTCTGCGAAATAAGAAGAAACAAAAGAAGCAAACGTCTCCGATGCCGTCTGTGGCAGCTGGTGCCAGCTGCTCTTATAGGAGACGAAAACAACCGAGTGTACTCAGCGTCCACTCAATCGGCTCCACCGGAGGTTCTTTCGTTTCTCCACCTCTGGGACACCTCCGTTTGTAAATAAACTATTGGCGCTTTTGGTGACATCTGCAATTCATCGTATAAGTTCGCCAGCTAGCTGGATATCAGTACACCGCAAGGGGGACGTAAAAGACTTGGAAGATAACGCATTAATATGAACTAACTCACAACGATGCCAAATAAAGCATGGGAGATATTATTAGTAGCAATAGTAATGTAAAAGTGAAGGTGAAGGAAGAACAGTAGACGAAAGATAAGCCGCTGGAAAGGACCGAACTGCGACGTTCGAATGACGTGACCGATGCTCTTACCAATTGAGCTTCTGCAATGGTCATAACCCCCCTTCCCCTAATCCAACTTTCCAGCTCCGAAAATTATTCAGGCTTAGCACCGCTATAGCGTGAACCTGCCCAAACTTTCGTGTCATCTTATTGTTCTATAAAGCACTAAACATTACGCAATACAGTCCTAACAGGCTTTTAGTTTGTCCTACATGAACAAGGCTGAATTTAGCTCTCACTTTGCATTGGCATATTTCGACACAGTCACACCAGATCGAAAGTCATGATGATGGTGGTGCTTTTCGGATTCTACTTCCACCGGCATGCTGATCGATCTCGAGAGGAACAAACAGAGAAGAAACTCGGTAGCGAACCAACCTCTTCGCCTGGAGCCGTTGTTATGGAAACAAGGCAAGAATAGCAGAGCGCGCGCTCAAACGCACGCACACACAAACCCACACACACACATACACACACTGGAGCACAAATAAGGACCTAATGTTGCTACTGGTCCTGTTGGTGTGTCGCTGACACAACAAAATGGGCAGTCCGCGTCGTGTACTATGCACTGATGTAGAATGTTGAGCATACAAAAAATAACTGAAGAAAATGGTTTGTAGGTAGCAGCGGGACAAAGCCTGGAAATGAAGCGTTATTATTTGCCCGCCCTCACTTGGCCGCTTTCTCTGTTATCTCATTTCAGGTCGAACGTAATGGAAAGAGTGTTTCCCCGTCGCCCCTTCTGTCTTCCCGACTAAACGTAAACGACAAAAAAAAAATGGTCGTGCGGCACAGCACGCATGAAGAACATAGGCTAAGACCAGAGAGGTAGCGGTAATGTCCCGAGAAAAGATCGCACGCGAATGAAGCCAAGCCCGTTTCCGGCTCCTTTGATCCGGCCATCCTTCCCACTGTCCAAGGTGGGCGTGCAGGTCGCTTGTATCGTCCGCCCCAATGGCATCTAGACAAGGCAGCGGTGTCAGTTATGGCGAAAGACCAAATGTATCAGTATAGGCTGCTTCGGTGGAAAAAAAAGCAGAAAATAGACGTCGATGTGGTTCTTTTACGGGTGAGGGCACGTAGTTGGTGCAACAAGTTTAACGTGCGGCGGAGTGTGCGCAAGTGTGTGACAAACATTTGGCAAATTAAAGCGCGCTCGAAAACCATGAGTAGCACAGCTCTGTGTGGTATGGTACAGTTAGGGTCGGGGAAAGCGGGGGAGATGCTGCAAAATTGCATGACATATACGGAGTCAGGCAGGCGAAACAATGCGTACCACAATAATATATCGCGTTGCCATCTATTGACATTTATAGCAGTGGGACGAAAAAGAGGGCTGAAGCTCAGGAGAAACGAAAGAAGGAAAAGAGAGTGTGGAGCATAGCATAGCTATATGTGAAGGGTCACGCAAGCGAAACCATATATAGCGTATATATATAACTGCAGTGTGTTAGAGCAGCCATGTTTAGTAAAGTATGGCGAGGGGTTGGAAAGGGTAGGTCAGGATGAGGAGCGATGTGAGAATAAGAAGGAATACAGAAGAGAGGGAGATCGTAGAGCGTAGCGTAGCATAGCCATGTACAGTATAGTTTAGCAAGGAGGCGGGAAGTAAAAGTGAGGGTGAGGGGAGGAAGGCTGACACATATCACTGCCATGTGTACGACTGTATAGCAAGGAATTTGAAAAAAGTGCCGCCATATCCACGAAGTGAATGATGATGAGTGGGCGAAGCTCCGGAGGTAAACCTGGTAAACCATGAATCCTCTGTACATTTTGCCCACTCGATTTTATTACATCGCTCCCCCTAGCGTACGTCGCCGCACTAAATCGAACGATTGCCTTCAACCAATGACACACGCCATATGTGACATCATTCCTATTTTATAATATCTCGCGTCTTTCATCAACTACAAGTACCGCTTTCTAGTTTATAACATCTTGCATCTTTTCATCATCAGCTACAAGTACCACCATCTAGTAAACACTACAAGAACTAAACGAGAGGTGGCTACATACAGGAGATGGTACCGCCATCTAGTGAACACTGCAAGAACTAAACTTGAGGTGGCTACATACAGGGGACGGTACCGCCATCTAGTGAACACTGCAAGAACTAAACTAGAGGTGGCTACATACAGGGGACGGTACCGCCATCTAGTGAACACTGCAAGAACTAAACTAGAGGTGGCTACATACAGCCTACAGGGGACGCACAGCCCACGCCCTAAGGAGCTTCGCCCCTAAAAAGGGGAGGAAGGGAAGAATATAGCATAGAAGAGCCGTACGTAGTACAGTAAAGCAAGCGACTTGAAAAGGAAAGGGACAGTGACGGTATGTTAGCGAGAAGGATGAAAAGAAAGAGGGGAGGGTAGCATATATATATAGAAGAGTTGTGCACAGTATAGTATCACAAGGGATGGAAAGAGAACAAAGATTGCGGAGGAAGGAGGCACGCGCACGCACACACACACACACACACACACACACACATGCACACACACACGCACAGAGAGAGAGAGAGAGAGAGAGAGAGATGTCCAGCGTCCCTTCTATATCTAGCATCTGAAGCGGCACCTGATTAAGATGGTATGGTAAAAACTGCATCAATTTCACATTGACATAGTGATTTGTTCATTCTGTGAAGACCATCTCGGCACGCTTCTGCGCTTCGCTGTTACATTAGGGTTCCCGAATGGCCAGCTGTACAAACATTGTCTTTATTCTTTTATCTGGCTCCCAAGGTTCTGGGAAATATCTGTGACTTTCCAATTGTTATTTTGTTTTTCGCAGCAGATCACACACTAAAAAGAAAGGTGTAATGGATCGATGGACGAAGTGACGCACGCAAGCTGCTCACGATCTGCTGACAATCGCGATTTTCGATGTGAACGCCATGAAGGACTAGTGAAGCGATCGTGCCCACGGCTGAAGTTTTTTGAAACGCAGACGCCAGTGAGCGGAAGCAACGTTGCGTTCGATTCCTTTCTTAGAAGTCTGCTTGTCATTTTTTTAGAACTTCGTTCCTTCTATAGCGTATCATATCTGTCTTTCGTACACCGCCCCGCGTATCAAAGAGCATAGCGCAGCATTTTCGTTCCCTCTACTCAGCGTTGGGTCGGAGCCAAATATATCGACACAACTGCTGATGGACTCCGTGCCGTCTGTGATGGTGCATGAGCCAGGTCTCTTCCAAAAGGTCCGGTGCCAAATGGTCTGTGGCCCTCCAAGTGCAGAAAGGCCGCAACAAGGTGTATTGCATTCCTAATTGTTATTCAGTATAGTTGGGAGCTTGGCTATTACCAGGGCAGTTTGTCACAAGTCCGTTTTGTCCCTGTGGACATAGGCAATATTACCCGAAAGTAATGCAACAGAGCCCAATAGGCACTCGCCATGAACTGGCGAACTGTGAAAGTCAGCAGCAGGAACAACAACGGGAAGCGGCAGGCCGTGTGCATAAATAAGTGTTGAGTGCAAACCATAGCCGAGAGAAAGAGTGACAGTCGCAAGTTTAATAGGAGTAGCCCGCGCGCAGCCCGAGGAAAGGTCCCTCGGCCACCGCGAAGGATGGTGGCTGCTGTACGATATCATCGACTCCGGTTTCATAACTATAGCGTGTCTGGGCCGACCTTTCCGTACACGCTGTAGCCTCGAATAAACTTGCTGCGCCTTGAGGCCTCCATTGCCCTTGCTTTGTTTACGGACGAGACGCACCAAGCCTAATATACCCACGAGCTGTAACCACCTGTATGACCTACTGAACTAATTATAGCCTTTAGAAGAACTGAAGTACCGTTTGGGTAATGCGCATATGCATATTAAAAATGTAAAAAATTGTACAAAATAATAACCATGGTGCAAATGGCGTGACAGCCCAACGGAATCCACCAATAGGGTGGGCCTTATAATAATAACGTCGTTTTGCCACGTGCAACCCAACAATTGAATTATTTATTTTATTGTCAGTGTTCAAACATCTTCACCAAGTCTCGTAAATTCTGTACATATATCATCATGTACATTGTCGATATTGTGATTAGTGTATTTATGTAGTGTATGTAGTTATTAGTACCGTGGACTATGGACATCCTACGGACTTGGACACTTTTGTTTGAATGTGTTATGTATGTTGTGCTTTTTCTTTTGTTTGTTATTGTGCCTGTTGTACAGACGCTCGTTCCTTAGGTTTCTCGCGTCCCGTGATAGAATAAACTTTTTTCTAAACAAACGCTTATAACACAACCCCCTATATAGATTTCTATAGCATTGACCACGTGGCCCTGAGGGAATGCAGTAGGGCTTAAGAAGAGCATCAGTATACTCGCGGCTGTCGGATGGGTTCTTGCGAAAAGAGAATATGGAAATTCGACGTTGCCGACACCTCGTATGCAAATTGAAGCAGAGAAGAAGGCGAGGCTGCACTCGGAGAAATTGCAAACGGCACGAGAAAGACAGCGCGCGATTGTGGTAAGGAACGAACCGGTCGTTTTAAAAAACAAACGTAAGCAACGTGTGTACAACCTAAGTTATTGACCATAACAAAAGGACGTTGGCGCCTGGCTTGCGAGACCTGTCATTGCTGGAACGCACTTGGCGTGAAAAAAAAAAGCTCCTTTGTGCGAATTTCATGAGAATACACCCACGTGGGTTTGAAAGGATGTCTGCTTTTGAAAGAATGCGGTTAAACACTACGCACACATCGCTTCGTATTGTCATTGTTGCTGTGCAGAAGGTGGTGTATGCGTCGACGTGAAGAAGTGGGAAATGTTTTCACAGAGTGCAAGGAAGATGCAGCAACCTGAAAAGAATAGAAAAAGATATCACGTGATAGGCTCAAAATTATTAAAAAACACATTTCAAATAATGTAAACCTCTTTCTACACACACAGGAGCACACTGTGTAGATGATGATGATTCGTATTATGATTATTATTATTTCCGGGGGAATGGCACAACCCATCATGAACTATTGGCCACAATACGTGCGGCAGTAAAATTTGTTTAAAACTTATATAAATAATAGACACAGAGAAAAAGGAGTTGAGAAGGTTATGCTAAAAAGATAATCTATCGGAAATCAAAAAGTGTTTGCGATAAATTTGGGTCTTTCAATACAATGCTACCTAAAGTAATGTTAACAATTCAAATATTTCGTGTAGATATGATTAATAGGTAAATAAAAGATAACATTTTAGATGTACTGATATTATTAACATGGTATTCTCTTAGTGTGTGTGTGTGTCTCCCTTTTCGCTTGTCTTCCTTGCACCTAACTGTTTCTAATCTCTATTAGAAGAATATCATGCGCTAGTCGCAGAGTAGCCGGATCCTAACAAGCTAACAAGCCAATAATCATCACGAAAGAAGCCTAAAAGAAGCGTAAATTTAAGAAATGTTCTCATTCTTAAAAGTTTTCTTACTGTGAAAAAAAATGTCGCTTAATTATGAAGGGCAGCTCTAAAAGACACTTTAAATTATCCCGCACAGCGAAAGAAAATACGCGATACAATGAACAAAAGCACATATTTGCTTCTTGACATTCTGTTCTGTTCTGATGTAAATGTATTTCTATGGAGAGGCTGACGTCCGTATTATCTCGGCTACTCCATATCGAAAACTTCTGAGGCGAAAAAAAAAATAACAACGAAGGTTTTCTTAAGGCCATTCTGCATTCCGTGGAGTGCACGTTTTACAGTGCGAGATTAACGTTTATTGTTGATTATTCCAACTTATTTTCGACCTCCTATCTGAACTAAGCAAAACCATCAATAAACATGCTATTAGTGAATGACAAATGCCCTATTCTCAAATGTGATGAACACTAAAATAACTGATGACGAAAAAAATTAAAAAAAGCGCCGAATGAATGGTATCTCAAGAAAAACATGCACAACACAAACTTCCAACGTAAATATTACTGGCCCTCTCTAGTAATAAGTAAGTTTTGAGCGAATTATACGTCACGAGGTGTTTTTTTAAGCCGGCAGTAAAACACTACAATGTGTGTTAGCGGATATATTGAATGTCATTTCCGTGTGCCCATTCATACTGCGCTACTTTTTTTTCTCGTTATTAGTATGTACCAGCCAACCCACATTGTAACAGTATTAAAATACCTAAAGTCTATTACAGCCTAAAAACATTAGCCATGGCGCTAAGATATTTAGCGGCACATCGGTTGAAAAATAAGTGTGTTCAGAGAAATTTATTCCCACGGACAGTGAAACATCAATTACAATACAACGGAACATCGCGAGTTATTGGTTTTTCGAAAAATGGTTAGCGATTTTGAGTACTAAATACTCTATTGTGGGAAAGCCTAAAGCCGTCCCGGGATCCCTCGCACAGATGGAGAAAGAGAAGTTTGTTTAGAAGAAGAGGTTAGCAATTTTAGTACTCGGTACTCAACTATGGGTGAGCTGAAAGCCGTCCCCGACGCAAAGGTACATAACTGTGTTTAGAAAGATGTTGAACTTTGTTTAAAAAATGGCAGCATATCCACGGAGTGAATGATGGAGAGTGGGGCGAAGCATTCGTCCATCCATGCATCCGCCTGTGTGACCGTCCATGCATCCATCCGCCCATCCGTGCATACGTCTGTTCGTGCGTCGGTCCCTGCGTTCGTCCATGCATCCACCCCTGCGTCAGTTCATGCGTCCATCCACGCATCTGTCTGTGTGTCCGTTTGTTCATCTATTCAACACTCCAAGTACCACCATCTCGCATCTTTTCATCATATATTCCCCATATAGAAGCATTGCCATCCAGCGGACATTCAAAGAACTAAACGAGAGGTGGCACACGCACACTTTCTTACGGCTCCCGCTTTGGGTCTACTTCCCACCTTTAACCACCTCGAGTTCATGGTATATACTAGTTCATTGTATTCATGGCACTGCGACCCAATGCTCGCTAAACCTTTCTAAAACCAAGGAGGTTACACCCACCGAGTATAACGTAGCAACCTTTCCTGTCAGATAGTGCTCATTGTACATGCCAATGGCTGCTAATGGGGAATGAGAGACAGGAGTATTTGACGGGAGTATTCCGCATGCCACGAACTTTTTATTGTTCAACAAAGTACAGAAGAAATCTCTCACCGGCACTACCTTGCAGGTCAAAATGTAACACTGAGGAAGAGGAAGAAAGTTTAAGCGGAAAGACAGGGAGGTTAGCCAGTTCTTAGACCGGCTGGCTACCCTGTACTGGGGAAAGGGGTGAGGGGAATGAAAGATGTTGAAAAGAAATGTTGCGAAGAGAGGAAGAAGTTAGAAAAAAATTGTGACAGAGGAAAGGCAACATCAAAGAGTATAAGACACTAAAGTCTGTCTCTGAGGCCAGTTGTCCGCAAAAAGCGCAGCAAGGCTTTCAAACCTTCTGGGCTGAGTATGGGCTCGGCCAATGACCCAGAATCCTTTGTTCCGACAAAGGCCGATCGTCTAGTCTATCCAGAGCTGCAGTGAGTTCTTGTCTTTGCACGTTGAAATAGGTGCACTCACACAGAAGGTGCGCGATGGTTTCTTCGCAACTGCAGTAAGTGCATGTAGGGAGCTGGCCATCCCAATGAGATAAGAGTATGCGTTCGTGAAGGCCACTCAAAGCCACCGGCGGCGAAGAAGAGTCTCCTCAGCTCGAGATATCCTTGGGAGAAGACGAAGCTGCAGATCTGGATCCAAGTTATGCAGGCGCGCGTTTGTGAAGTCTGTTGAGTTCCACTGTACCAGTGTGAGGTTACGTGCAAGCGAACGAAGTCTTGTAGCTGCGTCGGTTCTTGAGAGCGGGATGGCTGTGTATTGGGTACCATCGTGTGCAGATCTAGCGGCCTCATCTGCGCGGTCATTGTTATATATACCGCAATGACCTGGTATCCACTGGTACACTATGCTGTGCTGTTTTTCGATTGCTTGGTGATGAAGAAGCCTTATTTCAGCTACTAACTGTTCATTAGGTCCATGGCGAAAGGGTGACATAAGACATTGAAGAGATGCCTTCGAGTCCGAGAACATAGACCAAATTCCCGAAGGTTCTTTCACTATAAACTCCAGCGCTGCACGTATGGCTGCAAGTTCTGCAGCTGTCGACGACGTCAACTGCGATGTCATGAATTTAATTGTGATGTGCCTCGCGGGAATAACCACCGCCCCTGCAGAGCTTAGTGAAGACACCGAGCCGTCCGTGTATATTTGAAGGCGTCCGTTGTGCTTCTCTTGCAGGAAAAGTAATGTGGCCTGTTTCAGGGCTAGATGCAACGACTTTTAGATGCGGAGCATCTAATACTCGAGGCTTGTAGTGCGGCGCCGTCCGCAAGCTTCCTCCCCCTTCTTCCACCATCTGTGCATCCCTTCCTCCTCTACACACCGCGCGCGCTTCAC
The DNA here is from genome assembly GCF_043290135.1 of Rhipicephalus microplus. Lineage (NCBI taxonomy): Eukaryota > Metazoa > Arthropoda > Arachnida > Ixodida > Ixodidae > Rhipicephalus > Rhipicephalus microplus. Next base: position 10,712,602 of record NC_134706.1, on the reverse strand, counting down.
TCCTCCACCATCTGTGCACCCTTCCTCCTCTACACACCGCGTGCGCTTCTCCTCTTCACGAACATTCGCTAGCTGTATAATGTAGCGCGCATGCGCCGTCACGCTTCGAGAACATCGGCAGCTGACGCGCGCGCATGCGCCGTCGCGCTTCGAGAACATCGGCAGCTGACGCGCGCGCATGCGCCGTTGCGCTTCTCCCCCTTCTCGAACATTCGACAGCTGACAGTGCATGCGCCGTCGCGCTGTATATATACTCAAGGTCGGCGCTCGCTCGCTCAGTTGCCGCTCGTCGGTTGGTTTGTACGGCGCGTCGACGTCCAAGGTCGCGGTGAAATGAATTCCAACGAATCCACAAACACAATGATCGACGTCCCTTCGACCAGCGCCGCCCTTTCGCATACGTGTGTACGTGTTCGTTCATTTAACACCCCCTCCTACAACCACGTTAACCAATTTAGCCATCGACCCAAGTAAGTCGCAATTTAACACCCCATTTCACAACCACGTTAACCAATTTAGCCATCGACCCAAGTAAGTCGCACTTTAACACCCCGTTAACCAATTATATGCTCCGCATCCTCCTCAGTGTTCCCCCGAGGGAAGCTGCGGGCAATTTTTTTTTCTTATTTTGGATGCCAGGAATTGTAACAAGGGCTTTGAGTGGGTGTAGGCACCATTATGGTATCGGCGGCTGTGCTGCATGCGTGAAGTGCAATGGAAGCACTGCGCAATGCTGAGCTACAGTTGCGCTGAACGCTGAATGGGGCCTGGAAGTTCGAAGTGAGGCGAGGTGATGAGATTGCAGCCGAGTGAAAATCTTATGTGCATTCTCAAAGCGTCTACGCGGATGTATACGTTGACTGGATAATCACGCGCAATGATGACTGTCGCTGCTGTAGACGCGCATCTCGGGAGACCAAGGCATATTCTCAGGGCTTGGGCTTGGATCGACTGGAGGACGCGCAAGTTTGTTCTTCTGATCCCGCAAAGCACGGGTAAGCTGCATCGTATATAACCGAGGAACATAACAGTGTAGAGTTGGAGCATTGCTCGTACCGATGCACCCCACGTTTTTCCAGCAAGAAACCTAAGTACGTGGGTGATTATGGTGAGTTTAGTTTTCTTGTGGGCGATGTGAGGGCTCCAGGAGAGGTCGCGATCAACTATGACTCCGAGAAATCGGTGGGTATTCACGTAGTTGATCATGTGTCCGTTGATTTTAATAACATATGGGCCCATAGCCTTATGCGTGAATGCTATAAGCAAGCATTTCTCTGATGACAGCTCTAGTCCCCGTTCTTCCAGGTACTTTGTCGCTATCGTAGCCGCTCTCTGAAGCCGGGCACGCAAATGAAGGCCTGTTACGCCTGACGCCCAGATGCAGATGTCATCTGCATATATTGATAAATGGACAGATTCTGGAAGTGCGTCAACCAGGCCGATTAGCGCTAGATTGAAAAGTGTGGGGCTAAGAACACCACCTTGAGGCACACCTCGACGGTTGCAATGCTGCGTTGTTGTGCCATTCTTCGTCTGTACAAAGAAAGTTCTGCCTTTCAGATAGCTGTGGATCCATTGGTAAACCCGACCCCCTAATCCAACATTTTCCATGACATCCAGAATGGCTTCACGTGATACGTTATCGTATGCACCTTTCACATCCAAGAACAACGCCGCAGATAAACGTTTCAGTCTTTTTTGATGCTGAACAGATGAGACCAGGCCTATAACGTTATCAATTGCGGGCCGCCCACGCCGAAAGCCCGTCATAGCATGAGGGTATACCTCGTGGCGCTCCAGGTACCACTCTAGGCGAGTCAAAATCATCCTCTCCATCACTTTCCCGAAACAGCTGGTAAGCGCGATGGGGTGATAAGAGGTCAAGTGCAGAGGAGATTTACCTGCTTTAAGCACAGGGACGAGGCGGCTGGATTTCCATGAATGAGGGATAAATCCGCTGCTCCACGAGTCGTTGTACACGGATAGAAGGGCCCGTCGAGCTGCTTCTCCGAGGTTGCAAAGAGCCATGTACGTAATCCCATCCGGACCAGGCGATGAAGATCATTTTCATGCCGTCAAGGCCGCTTGTAGTTCCTCTAAAGAGAAAAAGGTGTCTATTCTTGAATCTCTGGAAACTGGAGCGTTTTCTAGGTGGCGCGTGGTGCACGCGGACGCATGACCGGCAACTTTCATGCAGAGATCTTCTGCTACCTCAATTTCGGTGCGGCCTTGGAGGAGAGAAAGGCACCTGAAGGGGCGATGTTGATGTGGCGATGTTCGTAAACCACGGACAATCCTCCATGTCTGCGTCGAAGGCTTGTGTGAATCCAAAGATTCGCACAGATATTTCCAGCGAAAGGATTGAAGTGAAATGATTCGCCGCTGAATTTTTTTCTGTAGGCGCCTTGCCTCCCTCAAGTCGTGAATGGACTTAGTGCGCCTATATCTTCTTTCTGCGCGACAACGGATCGCTCTGAGCCGTTCCAATTCCGCTTGATGTTGACAATATTCTGAAGTATGTTGAATATGATAGGTCGCTTCTTGAGTAGCACCTCTATCATATCCTCGAGGGTATCAAGAGGAGGCGCTTTATTTTCTTGACACCTTTTTTCCGTCACTGACCTGAACTTTGTCCAGTCGATGCGAGTCGAAGTGTCGTAGTTTGGCGATTTTTCCAGGCCCTTGATCTTCAAATAAGTTGATATGTGGTCGCTTCCATGAGTTTCATAGTCTGCGAACCACTTGACCTTTACATTTAGGCTTCGTGACAAAAATGTCAAGTCAAGGCAGCTGCTGTATTTCGTTCCCCGTAGAAACGTTGGGCTTCCGTCGTTTACACAAAGCAGCTGCTGCTCCAGAGCAAAGGAGAATACTTGCCTTCCGCGACTGTCTGTCTTCTGACTTCCCCATAATGGGTGGTGAGCATTGAAATCTCCGGTGATGATCCATGGTCCAGGTGTGGCAGTTAACAGTGCACGTAGTCTTTCAGGTTCAAAACGGTTTGAAGGTTATACATATGCGCCTACAAGCGTGAAATGGAGGTCTCTACGTTTAACTGTCAAGCAGACATACTGGTTGTCATCGTGAGGTGCTACTCGATGCTCGATATAGGTAAGGTCGCATCTGATATATACAATGACTTTACTCTGTTCGTTGCAGGTAGCGGACTTGAAGGCTTCGTACCTGGATAGTCGTATCGCATTGTGTAGCCTTGGCTCACAGATAACAATAATTGGAAACTGGTTTTTAAACACAAATTGTCGGATATCAGAAATGCGGGGCTTGAGGCCTCGGGCATTCCACTGAAATATCGAAGCTCCTTTGACCTCTTTACGAAAGGCTTGCCGGGGCGGAGCCATGGTGCCTTTCCAGACTTGATAGCACCGGCTTCAGCGCATCCACTAACTGAAGTGCACTCTTTGCAGCCGGACTGTCAATGCTAGTGAGGAGCATACGAATGGTATTCATAAGGGCCTTTACCATGGCTACGATTTCTTTGTCGCGACTATCACCGCATTCTCGTTCCGAAGTGATTGTAGACGAGCGATGCGGTGGCTCAAACGGTGGGTCTATTGTTGGCAGCGCTGGCCATGCTTCAGGCGAGCCGGTGATGCTCTTGTCTTGCTTAAAGGATTTGTTGTCGGCGTGTTTGGACGCTTGAGGTGGTATGCCGGCGGTCGTTTTGTGAGGTTCAGTCCTTGCTTCAGCACTGGGTCTCCTCAGGGGCCTCCGGAGACGAGACCGCCGGCGTCGTACTTGGGTAGCGGCCTCCCTTGGAGTTGAGCCATCCCGGACCATTTGCCTCAACACTTGCATTTCCTTTTTCACGATTGGGCAATATTTTGACGATGCTTCGTGAGGGCCATGACAGTTTCGACATTTTCGAAGTTCTGCCTGGCAAGCGTCTGCGCTATGTGATTCTGAGCATAGCGAGCACACAGCCAGGTTTGTACAAACAGCACTGACATGTCCCAATCTATAACATTTCCGGCATTGAAGGGGCTTCGGTACAAAGGGTTGCACTGTGTGTCGAAAATGGCCGACCTTGACTTGCGATGGAAGGCTGTCACCCTTGAACACGAGCTTCACGCAGCGTGATCTGCCAAGGCGACGAGCTTGCAGTATAGTAAGTTCTGCAGACACCGGTTTGATGAGAGCAGCAAAGTCACTTTCGCTGATGAAAATGTCGACGTCGTGAATGACGCCTGCCGTAGAGTCGCGGCCATCAGGTATATATGAGCGAACATTGATGTTATCCAACATCTTGACGTTGCTCAGCACTTCCAATGTGCTTCGTTGAGTGACGTCTACGGCGAGGATATTCTTACGGCCGTTGATCCTTACGTCCGCGATTTCTCCCTGGGCGAGTTCCTCAAGAAACCTAGACGTGACTTGACGATTGAGCCGGTTGAGACTATGAGCCGCATCGACCGGCACAAACAGAATTGTGTATATCGTGGGCTCTCGCGTCGTCGTCACATTCTTACTTGTTGTTGGAGACGGCATCACTAGTCTTCTTTTTCGCTGCCGCCTTGTCACAGGCACGAAGTCGCCTTCATCGGAGCTTTCGTCGCTGGCCGTAGAGTAAATCAGCGTGTCTTCGCTGTTGGCATAGCTCGGGTGGCCCGTACGCTTTCTCGTGGTAGCTGCGGACGACGTCGATGACTGCGGTGGAAGCCCAGGCGAATCCACGTCCATCGCCGCAGTCACTGGAACGGCGTCTTCCACAGAGTCGCAGAAAAACTTTGAAAAATTACAGGTAGTGACAGCAGTGTTCTACGCCAGAATCACTTCCAGAAATAATGTAACACTGGCCCCAATCTAAATCGTTAAACATTATTTAGGGGCGAAGCTCCTTAAAACGGCACCCGTTCGTCCCTCGTAGTCGTAGTGTGTAACCAAAATGTAACACTGGTTACACACTACGACTACGAGGGACGAACAGATGCCGCTTTAAGGAGCTTCGCCCATAAAAAAATGTTTAACAATTTCGAGTACTTCGTACTCAACTATGGGAGAGCTCTGAGCCGTCCCGCTAAAAGCGAAAAGGTGTGGTGTGCCCACGAACTGCGATTGCTTAATTACTTCACCTAATAATAACACATGTTAGGCATATTACATGTCCCTACAGGCAGGGGTTGATTTCGCTAGTTTTTGGCTGAAGACCTTTACTTCTTGGCTAATTTCGTCGCGGATTCCTATTTCACTGCCAAGCTAAACATGACGTTTTAACTAGAAGCGATGAACTTTTAATGCATAATATGTGTAATATTTGCATTATTAGCGATAAAGTTGTTCTGGTTAGAACGCAAATCGCCAATCCTTGCTCTATTGCACGGGTGAATGACAGGCGCGCTGCAGTATACTGGGTGTGGAGCGTGTATTTATTCCTAGGTTGCAACTGAATATATTTACGTGAAATATGCAAATAAGCCCCCCCCCCCCCCCCAAATGCGACAAGCGACTGGAAATTCCACTACCGAGTTAGTGAAAATATAGCCCAAATTATCTTATTATAAGCGGAACTCGCCACTCCGGTGAATCGCAGTGGTTTTATAAACATAGTTTGTGGCCGTGAAATCGGCATAACAACGACTCATGTTTAGAGTGAATAAGGCACGCACACAAACATGGGCACAAGAAGGGGGAAAAAAAGAAGAGACCCGGTCAGCCACCTCAATCGCTCCACATAACGTGCCTATACTATAGAAGCAAGCTTGCTTTTTTTTTTTTTTGCGCCTGAGCAGCAGACTAGAAATGCAAAGATGACAATGCGAAAGCTAGTTCCATCAAGAATCAATGGTAGTTTAGAATAAGAGAGACCTTTGCTAGTTGGTAAGTATTTATTCTGAAAAATTACGCCATATTCACGAAGTGAATGATGAAGGAGCTTGCTCCGTTTGTCCATCTGTCCATCCATCCGTCCGCCTGTTCGGCCATCTCCTATCACACTAAAGCACGCGTCTCCTACGCATCATAGTGGATGGATGGATGGATGCTATGAGCGTCCCCTTTATAACGGGGTGGTGACAAGTATGCCACCAGGCTCGACAAAAAAAAACCTTTTTTCCCTTTTTTTTTTATGTTGGCCTAATGCCTCTACTTCGATAAATTCTATCTTAATGGAAAAAAGGTAAATTTTTAGCTTAAGTTCTCTGCCTTTTACGGCACACTGTCCATATTTTATTTTTCCAATATTTATTTTTGTCCTTTCTCTCTAATTTTCTGCCACCAATACTCTAACCGTCTCTTACTTATTTCAATCGCGGGTGTGTTCAGCTTTCCATTGTTGTCCCTAAAACCCAAGGCTTCCTGTAGGCTCGTGCCCAAACGTACACCTGGGTGGATATCTCCACATTCAATCAGAACATGCTCCGCCGTTTCCTTATCTTTCCCGCAGCATGTGCATTGTTCTTCTTCTTTACTGAATCTTGCTTTATAACTACGCGTTCTAAGGCAACCCGATCTCGCTTCAAACAGTAAAGCGCTTCCCCTTGAATTATCGTAAAATGCCTCCCTCCTTATTTCATTTTTGCCCTTTCGGTAGTTACTCAAAGCCGGTTTTTTCTCCATAGCTGCCATCCAGTAAATCCTCTCCGCCTCCCTGACTTTTCCCTTAACGCTCTTTGTTGACATATGGCTCACAATACCAGCCGTATATTTACTAGTGAGTCTTCTAGTTCTTTTTCTCCACTGTGTGTCCACGCTCTTCCTATACAAATAACGGAACACCTTCTCTGCCCATCTACTCTCCTTCATATTTCTTAGCCTTTCTTCGAACCTTATTTTGCTCTGCGCTTCCCTCGCCTCAAAACCTGCCCACCCCATATCGCCCTTTACAGCCTCGTTTGTCGTCTTCCCGTGAGCACCCAACGCGAGGCGTCCCACAGTCCTTTGATTTACATCCATTCCCGATTGCACCTCTGCCCTCATGCACACCACTGAGTTCCCAAAAGTAAGCCCTGGAACCATTACACCCTTCCACAGACCTCGAAGCACCTCATACCTATTGTATCCCCACAACGCTCTGTGCTTCATTATTGCCGCATTCCTCTTTCCTTTTGCTGCCGAGGCTTTTTCCTGTACCTCCATGTATCTATCACTCTCATTTACCCATACTCCAAGGTACTTGTATTCACTTACCCTCGGTATTTCTTGGCCTTGTATGGACACCGTCTGATCACAGGGATCATTAAATACCATCAAACCACACTTCGTTACACTGAATCCTAGTCCAAGAGCTTCACCTTCCCTTCCGCATATATTCGCCAGCTGCTGTATATCATCTCGACTGTCCGCAAATAAGACGATATCGTCCGCATAAAATAAACCTGGAAGCTTCTGCTCAATCATCATGCCGCCCTGTTTGTGTGACAGATTAAAACCAATGTTGCTACCTTCTAGCGCTTTTTCCATACTCACCATGTACAGCATGAATAACAGTGGGGACAAAGGACATCCCTGTCTCAGACCCCTGCTAACCTCAACGTTCTCTTTGCTACGCATTCCTTCCCACTCTATGCAAACTGTATTTTCTCGGTATATCTCCCTCAAAAGCTGTATACAGTCGTCGCCCATGCCCATTCCTTTCAATATATCCCACAAAATTTCCTGATTAACGTTGTCGTATGCCCCAGTGATGTCTAGAAAAGCCACGTACAAGGGCCTATTCTCTATTTTAGATATTTCTATACACTGAGTGAGAACAAACAGGTTATCGTCTAACCGCCTGTCGACTCGAAATCGGTTCTGAAGTTCTCCCAAAATATCGTTATGTTCGGCCCATGTTTCTATTTTCATTTTTACTGCTTGCATCGCCAACCTGTATAGTACCGATGTAATGGTTAGTGGTCTATACGAGCGAATCTTGTCCTTTTCTCCCTTGCCTTTATAGATTAAGTTCATTCTACTTTGTCGCCAACTGTCCGGTATTTGTCCGTCCTTTAAGCTTTTTTCTACTGCTTTTAACAATGCTTCTTTAGTGTTATGTCCTAGTTCGTTAATGAGGCTAACGGGAATCCCATCTAAACCCGCGGCAGTGCGCTTTGGAATTTTTCCTTCGGCCTTTTTCCAGTTGAAATTATCTAGTACTAGCTCTTCCTCTGTTGCTTTCTCCGCCACACTTTTACTCACCGGTGAGATCCCCTGGACGCTCTTTTGAAACGAATCGGCTGTTACCTTTTGGATGTAACCTAGCGCTTCGTACCCTTCCAATTGATTTCCTCCTTCATCTAGAATATGTTGTTGCGTTGTGACAGACTTCCTACCTAGCGCCTTTATGTGGCTCCAAAAAATCCTAGGCGCGGCCTCCTTTTTTTCGTGTATCTCTGTCATCCAGCATTCACTTTCACCTTTAATTTTTGCCTCTACCAATTTCTGTACAAGGGATTTTTTCTCCAAATATATTTCCCATATTTTTTTTACTTCGTCCTGCGGCCGCTTCTCCTTTTTTGCCTTTCTATGCTCCCGTGATGCTTCGCGTCGCTTCTCGATCGCCTCCCGGATTTCCTTGTTCCACCAACTTTTTGGCTTCCTTTTTCCTTTCCAGCAAACGGTTTTCTTCTCTTTCCCTATCTCCTTCGTCATTAGATGTAACAGCTCCCTATACTCCCAGTCCTTGCCTGGTATTTCGCCTACTTCTTCCTTGACTCTTGCGGCTATATTTATTATTTGTTTGTCATTTAAATACGAGCTGCCAGACTTTGATTCCATGCTCATATTTTTAGTTTCGTATCCCATTTGTAATGTTATTCGTTTATGATCACTACCCAAGCTGTTAATGCCTTCCTCATCTATCCTCATTTCTGTCAGTTTGTGGTAAATTCCTTCAGTCATGAGACAATAATCAATACTTGATTGCTTGTTTCCGACTTCCCATGTGATCTGGCCGTCACATTTAGGCCCCGTGTTAACTATCTCCAGACTATGTTGCTCGCAAAGATCTAGTAATAACTTCCCATTGGTGTCTGAATATCCGTCAAGGTCATGTATGTGGGCATTCATGTCCCCTAGAAGGATGATTTCGGCCCCATTACCAAATTCCTTAATATCCGCACTCATGCAATCCACTATCTCCTGATTCTTTTCTCTGCAGTTATTCCCCGTCCACAAGTAGGCTACCCCTAGCCACGTTTCCTTTCCACCTACTGTGCCCAGAACCCAGAGGTGCTCTGAACACGTCTGTTTCACTCTAACCCATTTGGCCCCGCGGTGAATTAGCATTCCTACACCCCCACCTTTCTTTTCCGATATGGTCCTGTTACACCCTTCCCAAACATAATTTTTAATATGTGGTGGCTCTTCCAAGTCTCTAAGGTGTGTTTCTGTAACCGCATACACGCCTATCTGTTCTTTGTTTAACTGCTCCTCAATCTCTAACCATTTTGCCTTCTTTCTGCCACCCTGCATGTTTATGTAACTAATTGCAACACGCGCCTTTTTCCTTTTTCTTTTACCTTTTTTCTGGTTTTTCGCAATTCTACCTGTCAAAGCGTCCTCCTGGTTGTTTTCCCTGTTACGAGCTACCCCGGACTCCGAAGGGCCCGTGAGCCCCCCAAAAAAGCTACTGCGCGTCCTGCCAGTCGCCAGCCCACCTCGTGTCCAAGCCTCTTATCGAAATGAATCTTGTCTCTTTGGAATCCACCCCACCTGTGCACTTCCCTGTTTAAATCCACTACCTCGAACCCCTTCTCTCGACTAATTCGCCATATCTCTTTGTTTGCGTCGACTACCGCTCTTTGCAGGTTGACGTTGCGTACTGGTACTTCCGGTACTGTGCATACTACAATTTGCACCTGGGGGGACACGGTGCGCATGTCATCCACCCCTTTCGCCAAGGTCGTCGCTAGTCCTGACGATTCTTTTTTCAGGACGTCATTTAACCCTCCCGCAATTACAACGAGGTTACGATTGTTAGCTTTAGCTGAGAGTTGTTCACCCGCTTGACTCATTACTGTCCCCAGCGTTTGTCCTGGGAACGTCCCTATCGCAACTCTCTTGTCGCCTTTCACCCTTTCTTTAATTGCGGCTGCGCATCGGACTAAATTTGAGTCACCGGCGATGATGACCTGTTCAGACATTCCTTCTGAAACCTGCACCTGGCTGCCGACTAGGTGACTAGCGTGAGTCACGGCTGCTGGTTTGCTCCCTCCCTCCCTCAAAACTACTTCCCGGTAGCTGGGCCCTGTGGCCAATGTATCTGCCTTTGTCATGCCTGTTTCCCTCATCTCTCCCGCACGGGGGGTCGTCGCCATAATGCTTCCGCCGTCACCTGCGTCTTCGTTCCCCTTCACGACCTTCGATAGGCCTTTCTCGGCTGCCCGGAGCCTTTCCTCCATGGCTGACGTTTTCTCTCGCTCCTTCGTGAAGCGAACGGTGCAGTGCCATCTAGTGAGCCTTCCGAGTACTAAGGGCGACTGCGATGGACGACGAGGGACTAGCCTACACCCTAAGAAGCTTCGCGCCTCAAACGCAGGATGTGCGAACACACTCCCCAGAAATAAGTCGGGACACTACAAACGACGTTCATGGTGTCTTCACTTAATTCTTTCCGGTCTTCGTGTTTGCACGTCCGGTCCTTTGGAATGAATCGGAGCGACTTTCTGCCTGAGCTTAGTATATTACGCGAAAATTTGCTTATGACGACGAGGCTACAAAGTTTTCTTTGGAATGATACAAAAACAAATATCCACGAGGTGAAAAGGACGTGTCGTTTTTAGCGGCGTGCTGCTCGATGAAACAACGGATGAATGACGTCATGCCGAAAGTAAACAAAAACGCGGAGAAGTGTTCAAGGTGCGCAACACTTCACCGTTAGCCGAGCCCATCTTGAGTGAGTTGACTATGTATGCTAATGAAAACCGCCTCTATGGAAGGAGTGAAAAAATTGGGCACCGGGTTTTCCTGGAAAGGAAGTCTTCGCAACTTCAACGGGTAATGAGCTTCTGGAAACGCTTTCGATCCCCACACTATAGCCACCGACGGGGTTTTGTAAACTTAGAGCCTCAATAGAGAAGCTCTTGTTTGAGTCTCCGTATATAGGCATAGAAGTTAAGAGCGACAGAAAACTGAAGCCAATTTCATAAGGTGCCTCGAATGTGGCGGACACCTAATAGGTGCATGAGACGTTCAACTTGTATGAGCTTACTTGCTTCAGAACACGAAACGTTGAACTAATTGGCTTTTTTTTTTCGTTTCAATTATGTTACGGAGCTGCCCAGTGACGAACCGAGAGGAACTAAACATCGAAGAGGAGCGCATAGAACTGCTTGGTATATTCCTACGTCACTTCGAATTCATCTACCATGTCTTAGAACACCTAGTGTTTCTTTTCGCCTGCCCCTGTATTTAAACGCTTTTGTTCAGATTGTAGGAACCGCTCAGTATGTAAGGCTTCAAATATTGTTACGCCTAAAATACTGGCTACTAAAACGAGGATACTTACAGCAACGATAGCCTCTATGCTTCTACATTCCAATGATTTGTGTGATCTAAAGCCGAAGGTCACTAAGTGATCAGCAACTGATCTCGTGCGCGAGATATTTAACGCTGCTCTAAAGAACTTGTTAATAAACGCGAAGGATTTCCTAATGGCACTTTGAGCCTTTCTACCTACCTACCTATGTACGTGTCTATCTATCTATCTATCTATCTATCTATCTATCTATCTATCTATCTATCTATCTATCTATCTATCTATCTATCTATCTATCTATCTATCTATCTATCTGTCTGTCTGTCTGTCTGTCTGTCTGTCTGTCTGTCTGTCTGTCTGTCTGTCTGTCTGTCTGTCTGTCTGTCTGTCTGTCTGTCTGTCTGTCTGTCTGTCTGTCTGTCTGTCTGTCTGTCTGTCTGTCTGTCTGTCTGTCTGTCCATCCAACTCTGGGTGCTCTGATGATCATTCCCTTACCTTGGGGCAGACCAAAATTAGTATGGGAGAGTAAGATTGTCTCACGAATGTGACTCGTTGGTCATGTCATGAAGAATGTGACAATCCTGCTGCGTACGCCACCAAACCCTTTGGCGGCGTTGACCCGACGAATGCATAGAACAGATATCTGGGCCCCAACAGAAGTGAAACCCCACCATTCTGCGTGACAATCAAGTGTGGAAGCTTGGGCTAGTTGGTGCGTAGTCATATTTGCAAGATGTTTCAGCGCGCGAACAAAGGAAAAAGGACAGGGTAGACAGAAAGAGCGCTGACTTCCAACTAACTTTATTTCACAGAGTGGCAAGAATATACACTGCTAAAAAGAATGATAACAGAGCATGAAGGTAAAATGCAAGCCTAATCTACACATCAGTAACAAAACACGTGTGACGGGTCCTCTATTGCCTCAAAGCCCAGCCAGGTAATCACATTCAGGTAATCACGATCCCCAGCCCAGCCAGGTAATCACGATCGTGTTTTGTTACTGATGTGTAGATTAGGCTTGCATTTCACCTTCATGCTCTGTTATTATCCTTTTTAGCAGTATATATTCTTGCCACTCTCTGAAATAAAGTTATTTGGAAGTCAGCGCTCTTTCTGTCTACCCTGTGCTTTTTCCTTTGTTCGTGCGCTGAAACATCTTGCAAATATGACAATCAAGTCATATAAGCCACGCCAGTCATAATCCACGCCAAGTATCTGTACTGCTTTGAAAAAAGACACTATTCAGACGTAATGCTGGGGAAACGTCCATTTGTAGTTAAGTGTCATCCATTGAAGCGGACTTATGTAGCAGTGTCCAGGGCTACCGTCCTCGCGAGCACAGGTGCTACTAATGAGATTATCACTTCTTATGTTTCTAACACTCATCTTGCTGTTGGCATCGCTACACAAGTGTAAACAACTGGTTAATCAAAGCACATGGGACTGCTCGATATATGCGCGGGCGTACAAGATTTGTGCATAAGGGTACTTGTATAGAATTGTCCCTTCAGCACAAACACTGAAATGACGCCCAAAAGGAGGAAGACGACAACGTGTTTGTTGCGGGTTGGACTCTAGAGCTTCCCCCGTTGGTCTGCATGACTGTGCGCTCTGTACGGCGTTAGCAAGACCCGCTGTCGGCGAATAAATCTTCTCCGTAACGTCTTTTTGGTGGAGGTGCGGGGTAACGATCCCCGTACCTCTCACGTCATTTCGCAACGTTTCGCTAACTACAACACAATCGACGTCATGCATCACATGACGTCGATTTCTAATGTACGTGTGATCTTCCTACTTATTTTTGGGAAGAGAAAAATGCACCAAAAATCTCGCTTTTCCTGATTCCCGCAAGCAGGGGACGTAATCCCCACGCTTCTATTACCATACTGCAGAAGAGCGCCTCTCAGTTTCTTATCTACGTCGCTGATCACTCTGAGCCGGCTTATCCCACTTAGCGAGCTCTTTTGACCCCTGCTTCTCTCGGGATACCAGTGCGCGTGGGGGGCGCGTTATTAGGGTAAGAGCAGTAATCTTCTAATTAACGGCAACTATACGGCCGCCGCTTATAAGTTGTCCAACCTTTGAGCTTGTTCTGTTCGATCTTATCCAACATGCCCACCCTTCTTTCTTCTTCCTTCACCTCTAGAGTGCCTGACTAGTTGGACGCAAAGCTGAGACTGATGCTCATGAGTCCATGAAATAGAAGAGGAACGCCAAACATGCCGTCTTTCTTTCTATCACTGCATTAGTTGTTTTAACCAGAGTTGACAAACATCGGTCACTAGAGAGTCGGTTGTTTCAATCATGTGGAAAGATCTGTCGTGACTAAGGAATGTTATAGAAACAAAGATGGAAGAAGATATCGCGGTGGCATAAGATGTCCAGCATTTCAGCTGGAGCACGCAATGCAATAAGGGCCTTCAGAACGTGGTGTAACGGTGAGATCTAAATTAATGTCCAGTCACGACAGTGCACTGTCATAACAACCACACAGACTCGGGAGGAGTGAACTTGGCAAACTGGTACGTACGTGAACACTCGGTACTATGAGTTCCCATTTGATAATAAGTGCGCCAAGAAGTTGAAAATTAACACTCCATTTTAATTGGGCCTGATTTCACACCTACCTCACATCGGTTTTTTTTTCTGTAGAAGGAAATCACTAACTTGGTTTTGTTTTGCCCTGTTAAGTGGTAACTGACTTGCTGTGGATAGGTTGAAGTTCATATTGCCATGGTGTCGTGACGTCGACCAAGAGAGCAGATTGTATATCCAAGAGCAAACTGGTTATTTGGCAAAACTTGTGGCCGGTAAAACGGAAAGTTCGATTACAGCAATACACTAGGGCACTGACAGCGTCTATACCTGAGCGCCGGCCGTCGATCAACTGACAAGCGGCGAAGCACATCGGCACATGTTTTTTTTTTTTTTTCATTTTCGTTTCATTCCGTTTTCGCCCACAAAGCCTGTCAGGAATGCTCAGCGCGAACTGCGTCTCATTGTTTGAGAAGATCCTCGATTATTGTAAATCGTTCTGTTAAGATTGCATGCAAGACGCGAACACTCGAGCTTATCCTAGAGCTTTTGCTACGACCACACGACCACTGATATGACTGGAATATTCGACGCCACATGTTAAATGCCAACGCGTTTCATCGCTAGTCAATCGGTCGACGGCCGACCCCCTACTCACCGCATTCAGTGTTATAGTGTGACGGTGTAGTCGGACTTTCCGTTTTACCGGTCACAAGTTCAGCCTAATAATTAGATTGATCTTGGACATACCGGCTGCTGTATTCGTTAACATCACGACCCACGTGACAATATGCTAATTTTTCAAACTTTTCTATTTCATTTTCTCACTTTACGAATTTCGAAAAAATGCTTTTAACCTTCTCATCTTCGTGACCACATGAGCATTCCGAAGAGCAGCATCGGCGTATCTTGTGCTGGAAGCTGTTTCTATACACTACTCTCAGTTCAAGTCTGTTAAGTAACATTTTCAAGGGCCATGGGAGATCTGCCGGTATCGAGCATTTTGGGCGTGGATTGATATCGTAAAGTAATGATTGATTGATTTGTGGGGTTTAACGTCCCAAAACCACCATGTGATTATGAGAGACGCCGTAGTGGAGGGCTCCGGAAATTTAGACCACCTGGGGTTCTTTAACGTGCACCCAAATCTGAGCACACGGGCCTACGACATTTCCGCCTCCATCGGAAAGGCAGCCGCCGCAGCCTGGATATGAACCCGCGACCTGTGGGTCAGCAGCCGAGTACCTTAGCCACTAGGCCACTGCGGCGGGGTATCGTAAAGTAAGGTTCACTTCAATAAAGTGCTACGAAACCGTGCACTTCTCCATATAACAGTGGTCCCACATTTCCTACGCCTTATAACAACAGAGTAACCGCAGCTATTTATTTTTCTCCCTACTTTTGCACAACTAATCACCAAACCACACTTATTTCTATCGCATACATGCTTATTCCTCCAGCTCTGTTTTCAAAGCTCATGGTTTTCTAGTTGCCTCGCAGGAAACGGTTTCTCTCTAAGTTCACCTCATTCATTTCAACATATGCCTCGCAATGGAACGTGAAGGTGCATGAAATAAGCATTGTAATTTCAAATACATACTGAAGTAAACAATGGCCAACCGTGCACGGTGATCTAGATACATCGTTAAAACTGCTGCTTGGGCGAGTTAGTTCATGATTAAGGTAGGTTTACCAGCCCAAATAAAGACGAAACACACAGACAGCGCTGGTTTCTTCGCGCTGGTAAATATATCTTAATCTAAATACTTTTGTTGTTTTGTAGCGAGGGTCTTCATGAGATGGCGTGACATACAATAATCTTGTTATTTCTAGCTTGCTTCCGCAATTCAACATTCTTCTTCCTCCCAAATTCATGGTATATTTATTTGCACCAGTATCTGATAACGAGATTCGGGGAGTATTCTGGATTAAAAAAAACTGGGGAGAAGTAAAGCATGTGGAGAAACATGTTTCAACTCGACAAACGTAAAACCGGAAGTGGTGTGAGGCATGCATTGTTTCGGGAAGTATTCTCCTTTTGTAAGGAAGGGTGTTTCTGCTCGACTGAGGTAATCGGCTACTTGCTGGGCCAACTCTTGACTTCTTTAGTTTTAGCGCAACAGTGGTGAGTAGTAGCACTTACGGAATTTTTGCAGCGCATAACCGTTTTTATGATGGATTGTCGCCACATGACCAACCTTGACTACATGGCACAATGTGACGACATGAGAAGCAGACGTTGCGAAGCCCCTTTGTTATGGCATGTTTTTTTTTTTTCCTCTATCCGACACATCCCTCTCTCTCGCCGCTTATGACGTGCCGTCGTGAGATAACATACTATGATTACATGACAAGCTGACAAACCTAAAACTTTAAATGGTCAGCCCTATACACTGTAAACCAGTTTCCACCTTTAAGATAGTTTTTTTCCGTGTATGTAACTAATACCCCAAAATAAGGATGTTTTGTTTGGCAAGACTCTTTTATCTTAGGGTTTAGTTATAGACACGAAAAACACCTTTAAGGGTGCAAATTGGTTTACAGTGAGTGATTGATTGATTGATTGATTGATTGATTGATTGATTGATTGATTGATTGATTGATTGATTGATTGATTGATTGATTGATTGATTGATTGATATGTAGTGTTTAACGTCCCAAAACCATTATATGATTATGAGAGACGCCGTAGTGGAGGGCTCCGGAAAATTCGACCACCTGGGGTTCTTTAACGTGCACCCAAATTGGCTGACAGTGTAAAATCTCTCACTTGTATAAGCAGTTTGCAGATTCAGCTTAGTCATTTCATTGTTTTGTTTTGTTTGTTTTTTAGGCAGTTAAAAATTTGTGAACTGATTGGTTGTATACCGTGATGATGCATTGATTGTGGGCAGTTTAAGATCATTAGAAAACAAAGGTTATTTTCATCACGTTCGAGAATCTCTGGAAAGCGTTTTCGCGCCTTACGCATATCTGAACACCAGGAACCGAATTTTCCTACCAAGTAGACTGACCAGTCGTGCCACAGATCAAGCCGACACATCGTCATTCGGAAAATCTTATAGTGGCGTATACTACATATATAAACCATGTCTGCTAACTTCGCCAACTTACGATGACGCAAAACAAAGGAAAGCATGAAGACCCGTTTCACTCAAGAAACTGACGCTTCGGATCGATGAAGTGCACTGAGGTTCTCGTCCGTAAGCCATCATCTCACAGGCTGAGAGTCAAACTTTGTAAATTTTGAAGGATAACCGAGCTGGCGCCAATTAACGAAGCCTCACTCCTCTTGTTCGAGAATAAAGTGCAAAGGGCAATCGCAAACAATTTGCGATCACACTCTGCGCTTCTTTCACCTCGAGGGCTTTGCCCGTGGATCGAAGTATCGAGCTGGCAGCTCGTCCATCTTCCCGGCTGAGGCCACTGCGTGTTTGATTGACAGAGTGCAGTGGGCAGAAGCGAAAAGAAAAAGAAAAAAACGGTACTGTTCATTCTGTCTGCATGCCGGAATCCGTGCAGCTTTACGAACGCCAGGCCTGACACCGGCTAATCGTAGACTAGGCAAACGAGTCTCCTTTGGGAGTAATAGTATCTTGGCAAGTGAAGAGCAAAATGTTCGAATAACAGGGGGCTCAACTAGTTGGTAAGTATTCGTTATAAAGAGACAGTGCGCAAACACAGACACGAGTAGGAAGTCAGTACAACAGAAGCGAATCAGAAGAAACGTGTCGTATGTGTACCGTACATCTTGCAGGCTAAAGAAAGCAAAAAATAGATACAGCGTTAAAGTTGCTCCAACGGCTGTTAGTAAGCTACAGGCAAAACTTCTGCCGCAGTGCGGAGAAGGAATTGATCAAGTAAAAAAAGGCAAGAAGTGGAGTGATATTCCGTTAAACAAGCCAACAAATTCGCTGATTTCCGTATACCAGTGGGCTTTGCAAAGTCCCTTTAAGCTACGTCAGCTTCTACGTAGGACATATATTGAATAAGAGATTACTATCCGGAGGCTCACCTTCTAATCTATATCGTTACATTGCCGAGAGTGCACGTGCATGCCAAAATAGGATGAGTGTACAGTTTGGTACCGGAAAGAGCAATGAAAAAAAAACTCGTCTGATGATTGAGGCATTGCGTATCGACAATAGCGGTAGCGCATACACGAGTCAACAATCGATTAACTTGCATAAAGATTAAATCAAATGCCTTAGCAGTTATCTTCCATGCAACCCCCCCCCCCCTTCGGCTGTCACACTGATTATTTCATCTATTGCATGGGTATGCGCAGATCAGTTTCGTGACTTGCTTCTTTGCAGCCGCTGTACGCCTCTTCAGTCAGTTAGTTGGAGTTTGTGGTGCCATGGCCTCTTTCTTGTGGCCGTGTTTGCGCACCCTGTCTTTTTCAAAGGAACAGCGATATGCCTCGCTGCGTACAATAGCGTTACACGGGCGACCCTCCACCAACTGATCTACTGAAGCGTACATGTACACGCCCATTGTTTCGGGTAATTTTTGCGACTCTTTTGCGTCGTTGCAATGGGTCCGCTTGAGTACCCAACCTCTGCGTATCCCGTTCTTTCCGGTTGTATACGCCTGTCCCAACGTAGTGTATCTAAGCTGTAAACCACGGCGCTATTTTACAAGAGCAATTTGTCGTTTTCGCTGATCCTCCCGGGGGCGATAAATCGTGAAGACGGCTTCCCTGAGGCGGCTACGACGCCGGCGCGTTCGCGCCCTCCATTCATCATGGCTCACTGAGTTCTTCGAATTCGTTGTAAAGCGGACAAAGACTGGACAAAGGTGTAAAGCGGACAAAGACCCACTGTGTCCTATAGGACACAGTGGGTGAAAAAAACATAACACGAAGTGCTGAAATGCATCTCTATCTTTTTTTCTTTCACACTGAGCCTTGTTTCATGCACGAAGTACAGCGATGTAGGAAGATGTCACGCCAACAAAGTCCATTTAGCCTCCCTTATCTGTTGGCTTGTCTTCATCCTGTTGCGTTTATTGGAGGCTTTCCGTGAACCGCGGCCTCGTTTTGCTGCTCGTTCAGAGCTAACCGCTATTTCTATTTTTTTTTTCGTTCTCGTAGACACTGCACGTGTGCCCAGTGTGAAGTGGGCACTCACCATTGTTTGAGACTTGTAAAGACCTTGCGTTTCGCGTTTGAAGTGGCTATGAGGCGCAAATGGGGGAAGAAAAAGAAATCGTTCGTCGGTATTTTCTAGCCTGCATTGCAAAACTCGAAAGTAGATCATCTGTCCGAGAAAAGGACGTAGTATAGAAACAATTGCGAACGATTCTCTATTCACAAGTATACATCGTGACCCTTGCCCCGCCGCGGTGGTCTAGTGGCTAAGGTACTCGGCTGCTGACCCGCAGGTCGCGGGATCGAATCCCGGCTGCATTTTCGATGGAGGCGGAAATGTTGTAGGCCCGTGTGCTCAGGTTTGGGTGCGCGTTAAAGAACCCCAGGTGGTCGAAATTTCCGGCGCCCTCCACTACAGCGTCTCTCATAATCATATGGTGGTTTTGGGACGTTAAACCCCACAAATCAAATCAAATAATCATCGTGGCCCTTGAACTATTGCGCCTTAAAAAAGTCCCGAAGAGATAGGTAGGTGGGCTAGCTGCTGTGCCATATTGTTCGAAGGACGGAGTGCGTAGGAGCAAGGAGAATGAACGAGGTAGAACCACTCATCACTAACGGTCCCTAACAGCTAGTTTCATGATAGGCTTGAATAAAGCATATGTACGCCAAATATGAATAGCGAAGAAAAGGTTAGGATACAAAACGCATGGTGGAGGCATGTCAACTGATAGCTTGCACGAAGCGTCATATACAGCTTCATGGCATGCTGGTTCACCAACTTGGCGACTTAGATGACGTAAAGACAGCATAAATGCGTCGTTGTAATTAGCATGTTTCAGTGTGATATTGATGCGGTAACGATGCTATTGGTCGCTGTTGGTGACTAACAAGACATTCTCTCCGCTGCACGTGAAAAAATTGGTCATGGCTCTGCAGAAAAAAAAATGGTATAGTATCACGCTTCCGTGTTCTGGTGCAATTTCGAGCGAAGGATAAACTATGCGAATGGTGACCATTGGTGAACAAAAAAGCATTAAAAAGAAAAGTCGGGAGGCAGCGCCACACAATGCGAATGTTTCATTTCAACACAGCGTCCAACCTGGAGAGAGTTCAAGCGTGCATTCAGCGCCGGTGTTTTCCAAAGCATTTTTTTTTACTCATTACTGCTTTGTGTGTTTAGAAAAAGTGGTTAACGCTTTAGAGTACTAGGTACTCTACTATGGGAGAGCCGTCCAGAGGCTGCTGAAGAGCCAGTTTATTACTCACCAACGGCCCACTGTTACAGCATCACGTCGCGGATGTGTTTCAAGTACTGTTTCAAACAGATGAATACCGTAAAGATGCACTCTTGTGTCTCTGGTTGTAGTTAAGAAGCTCGAGAGCCTTGTTGACTGTCGTCAAGTTTTCTGACACCGCTGCTAAACCAAACATGATGTTTTAAGCAGTAACGATTGCTCTTTAATTCATAATGTGCATAGTGGCCACCAGTAGAGAGATTTACCTTTTTTTCTCTTTAACTTTGTGGCCATGTGATGCATCGTAATGCATGACATGGCATTGTGATGCATCGTGACGATGACATTACACACCAACAAGCCGAGATCTTTAGATGCTTGGTCCCTGATATAGCTTGAAAAAGAAGTAAACCACCTCGAGTCTCGTCTGAATTTTAGCCGCCCGAGTTAATACGTTTTAAATGTGTAATTGGTGTCGCAGCAATTTGTCGGATAACTGGCCCTCATAGGCGCCGTTCCGTTAACATCGCCGCATGACTCGGAAGAAGCGCTGCTTCTAAACATTCTCGGGATAACGCGCCGCAGAATCCTCGGGAGGACCAAGCGTCACTCGGATCCCAACGGATCGCGGTCGTAAAACGTCCGGCCTCTCGACAGTAAACTACGGCTATAGCTTATAGCTCATCTCGAACGTGAAGTCGAGCCACCCGATTCTCCAGAATTCCGTGCACGAAACACAAACGTCACTAAACAGCGGTTCTCCAAATCTCCACTGCGTGGTTGTCCCCACCCCCCACAATTTCAGCCGCGCAAGAATAAACTCGATAAATAGAGACGCTCCTGCGAATTTTCCTGTGCAAGTCTTATCCTAGGGCGTTCTTTTTTTTTATTTTCTAAGATGATTCATCGTCTCAGATTAATCTCGGTGTTCTTTTTGGCGGCATGTGTTCAGAATACTGTTCAGCGTGCGTTAATGTTACCTTTCTGTTGTTTTTTTCTCTCGAGAATTCGCTCCTATTACCTTTAACGGCACGAAGGCTTTTCTTCAAGTTTTGTTGATTGTCGCCTCAGTACAGACAGGCACAAAGGAGTTTGAAGCACCCGCATGGCTTAGCGGTGTAACAATCCACTGCCGCGCAGCAGTGTTGGTATCAAGTTCTGCTTGGTCCGGTTCGTTTCATTCCCCCATTTAGAGCGATAGCACTTGCACACACCGACAGTAATGGCGGCGACAGCGAGAGGGCAACTAACGCACCGAAATCGGCAGTTGTGATCTCATAACAACGTTCGTTGTACGTATAAAAAATCGGAAAAAAAATACTAAATCAAGTTCTACACCTGTAAATTCCGAGTAAGCAGCGCAGTTTGAGTATTCACACTGCCAATTGCTATAGTTTCCTGGTTAGCTCAATTGGTAGAACGAACGCCTTCGGCAAGCGCAGATCCGCGTTCGAACACCGGACAAGGACGAATTTTTCGGCAACTGAGACGCTTTTCTTTCTGATAAATCCGTACGGATTTCTTTGTGGCTTCGTGCTATGGTTGACTTCTTTCCCTTTCTTAACCCTTCCGCCACCTGACGGGTTTCCGCGGAACTCATAAACATTACTTGTTGACATGTGCAGAGATATGCAATAAAGCGCACGCTGGATGGCCACTGCCGATTTTAAATTATTAGACAATTGGACGTGTATTTCGAGGGTTGTAGGTTTCGTTCCCATTAATGGCAAGATGCTTTTTTTCGTTCACATTAATCCATTCGCTTTTAGACTGTCACTAAAACTAAATACAAACCTACAAATGATGTCTCTACGTTGCCGTTAAGCTTGATAAGACAGATGCTTGGGCCAGTTGGTGATTGGAAATCAACATATTTGCGCAGCGCAAGGCGAGTAGTTACGACGTAACTACAAGAGACAAGGATAGAAAGAGCGCTCTTTCAGTGCTATTTCTGTCCTTGTCTCTTCTTCTGTAGTTACGTGGTGACTACTCGTAGTCTTGTGCTGTGCAAACATGTTGGTCGTTAAGCTTATTAGCTTTTATCTGACGAAAACATGGGCTCCTTGATATATTACCATTCCTTGATAGTATCTGGTGTGTTACGTCCCAAAACCACTAGATTATTAAGGCAGACGCTGTAGTGAAGGGTTCCGGAAATTTTGGCCATCTGGTGTTCTTTCACATGCACTGACATAACGCAGTGCACTTACCTCTAGCATTTTGTCTCCGTCAAAAAACGACCATCGACGCTGCAATCGAACCCACCGAAGGACATACACGACACTGCTGTGGCCATCCTCGCCCCCCCCCCCTTTTTTTTTCGCTTCATCGGATAGCGCCCAGTATGGTATTTCGCATTATCGGTATGCTCGCATGACAAAAAAAAAAGAACACAAAGTTACATCAACGAGTGCCACAGTAACCATCAGTGTGTAATTCATTGTCGTAGTTGACGTTCACCTATAGGTGTGAAAATATTTCACGGGGGATTCTGGGCCCTTTTCATAATTCGCTAGTGTGCTTTTTTGCACTGCATATTTATCGAGGAATAGTGGCACCTGTCGTGCTTTAGACGGAGACGCACGTTCAACTACATATATAATGCCAAGGAAAGTATAGGGGTAGTCATTAGACCAAATTGTAATGTACACGTGAAGAAAGAAAAGTGGGTGAAAAGATAACTTGCCGTGGGCAGGATCCGAACATGCGACCTTTGAATACCGCGTTCGATGCTCTACCACTGAGATACCATGGCAGCTATCCTCCCAGCCACTTTGTTGGGTATTTATGTGAATTCAAACGCAGTAGTGTCAGTCAGCGCCATCTGTAGCCATGGAGGCGAGTGTGGCACACTCTTTATTAGCCTGTTTGACGTCACGTAGCGCGTGAGCTTATCACGAGCTGGCAGCTGACCAATGAGCTTCCACCTCGAACGTTATTCGAAGGTCGCAGGTTCGGTTCCTGCCCATGACAAGTTATCTGTTCATTCACTTTTCTTTCTTCACGTTTACATTACAATTTGGTCTAATGACTACTCCTATACTTTCCTTGGCATTATTGTCTGTTATATTTCATAAATATTGTGTTAAACATGTAAAAACGAGCCATTCATTATGTATACTACACTTCATATATCTACATATATATATATATATATATATATATATATATATATATATATATATATATATATATATATATATATATATATATATATATATATATATATATATATATATATAGTTGAACGTGCTAGGGCTTTTCTATTAAGAGTGTTTATATCAAGAGAGCCAACTCTACATCGTCCACGTCATTGCATAAGCAAAGGACGCTTGAACAGGTTATTTCCAGTGATTGGCTAACCGCCAATAGTTGTTCTAACTGCACAGCAAGACAGGTAACTTTGCGATTTCGAAAAGGGTCTATTGAGTTAGGATTGTGGCATAAAAAAGGAGCTTTCCGTTGCATATTACTTGCCTATGTGGGAGCCTGGAAACGCTTATGTCATAAATGTTGGGCAGGTAAGTATAAGAAATAAAGGATGAAGAGATGCTAAAGCAGAAATGCACCGACTAACGCAGATAACAGCCGTAATCAGCAATCAAAGCAATGAAATGCAGAGAAGTGGTCTCAAGTGCCTATACTTTGGCCCGCAGCACAAATGACAGTGCCACGCTGAAGGCTCTGTGTGGAACGTATAAGGACACGTCTTGCGGTTGATTATATCATCAATGGTGACGTTGTCGCTGCCCTGTGAATGCGTCTTCCTATCATCCTATGCTAAGCAGAGATGCGCCATATAAACAGTTCTATCCTTGTCGGTTATTTTCAGCGCAATTTACCGTCACGACTAGTCTACATGAAGTACTGGTTCTTTCATGTCCAGGAGGGCTCTGGCAGGCTGTGATCAAAGCCTTGAAGAAGACCTATAGCCTTCATCCAAGAACGTTACGTTAGCGGCAGGCTACAAGGATTTTGCTTGAAGTACGAACCCTTGCCCCGAAAGCCACAAGTACGGCAAAAAAACGCAGCAACCACGATGATCGCCGAATGGTCTCCAGCAATGACCGTGACGGCCAGGGAGCCTCCACCTTTTCATCGGTCGTCATATCAAGACCTAGAAAACTGACTCGAAACGTGTAAAAAGATCTTATTGTGCAGCTATGGAACTCCGAGAAGTTCCATCACGCGTACTTTTCACTCGAAGATGCGGCCAGGATGGCATTCGGTAAGATCGTGGATTCAGTCTAAGGACCTGTAGGATGTTTCTTGCATCGGCTTCATTGCAACATTCCCAAGCGTCGTGCGATATCAATAAGCGGGCACAAGCCTTTTTGAAATCCCGAATGCAGTGGCTTAACAATATCATCACCGCATTCACAGAAGAGATGACGTCGACTCATACACGTCTGTGTTAAAGAGATTCATCACCTTATGGACGGTTTGAAGCAGAAGCTGTTTACTGGACTGATGCTCAATGCTTCCCATACCATGACCGAGTTCCGTACCAGCAATCGAAAAGACTTTGCAAATACGTGCCAACCACTTCAACCTACCCTTGGACTACTCCAAGATCCCAGGTCTTTCCTGCCACGGATTGTGTCAAAATGTATACGCCATGGTGCGCGATGAACTGCGTTGCATGTTCTCGTCTTCTCGACCTCAGGTGCTTCAATCGGAAATACTGATTGCAAGGAAATCCAACAATTGCTGGGAGTTTTATAATAGGGCTGGACATAAATATTCGGAATGGTATCCAGGAATACATATATATACAAGCTCGAAGCCTAAAATACGTGTATTAAAATACATTTCTTTCAAACTGCATGGGATAAATCAGAGATACTTCGGCAGAAAGATTAAAATGATCCCGGAATACAGATACAGGCCAGAAGCCTAAAATACAGACACTGAGATACATTTCTCTTAGACGCAACGGGGTATTCCGGAGATACTTCGAGAGAAATATTAAAAAGTATCGCGGAATACAGATACAGGCTGGAAGGCTAAAATACCGGCCCAGAGGTACCTTTCTGCTAGACGTAACGGGATATTCCAGAGAAACTTCGGCAAAAAAATTAATTAGTATGCTGGAATACGGATACAGGAATAGAGATACTGAAATACCTTTTTATTCCATGGGTACCGAGGCTCCACAGCGACCTTCATTGAGATCACAATAATAATGTGCGTGATGTTGCTGCGTACTGGTACTTATATGTCGCATACCGCTTGAAACAATATAGACCTCGAGTGAATAAGTAAATTACATGCAGAATGTGTTTTGAGCGGATGCGTTAGTTGCATTTGAACTATAATGAAAGTGTCTCGCTACTGAGATACAACTACATTTCTTCAATGTATTTCGGTATAGAAAAACAGATACAAAGAAGTATATCTAAAAAATGGCCCCGTATCTGCTTGTTACAGTGCAAATGTCGTCGAAAGACGATAGTCTTGCCTCTAGAAAGAGTGAAAAAAAAACGTTTATTTGATGTTCTGCGCGAGAAAATTGGTGAATGGTATTGTCGAGGCTTTGGGTTAGAGTGCCTCGAGCATTCAGCGGAGGTGAACGAGCGCATCAAGTCACGTCGGATGGTTGGATGGATATGGCTGTACCCTTTCGATCGGGCGGTGGCTAGCGCCACCAAGCCGTAATACTTAATGAACCCAAAACTATATTTATTTTTTTTCCTTAAAAAGTGACTTTGAGGATTCGTACTTTGCAGTGAAGAGTTTAATTTTCACTCGTGCCTTGACTTTAGCCACCAATCAGATAATCTCCTTCTAGTTAAGTCTACTTGCTTAAAGTGTATTTTGCCCTCCCGGTCCCTAAACCCCAGTGCTTTGAAAAACTCTGCGCCATCATCCTGAACTATAGGGTGAAGCCCTTTACAGAACATTAGCAAGTGTGCGGCAGTTTCTTCTTCCTCTCCACACGCACTGCATACTGTGTCTACCCCTTCGTATTTGGCCCGATATGTCTTGGTTCGCAGTACTCCCGTCCTTGCCTCAAACAGTAGAGAACTACCCCCAGTATTATCATAGATCCTTTCCTTGGCAATTTCCTGCTTAAAAGTTCGATAGATCTCTAGTGCGAACTTCTTAATCATGCCCATTTTCCACATGTCAGTCTCCGTTTCCTTCACTTTCTTTTTAACCGATAGTTCTTTTTGGTTTGGCCACCTGCTGTTTTCTAAGTATTTACCAGTGAACTTCCTGGTTCGCTTCCTCCATTTTGTATCGACATTCTTCATGTACAAGTAGCTGAAAACCTTCCTAGCCCGACGCTCCTCCTTCATTTCTCTCAATCGCTTCTCAAATTTTATCTTGCTGCTAGCTTCCCTGCCCTCAAATGATGTCCATCCCATATCACCTTGTACTCCCTGATTTGGTGTATTCCCTTGAGCTCCTAAAGCAAGCCTGTTTATTCCACGTTGCTTAATTTCTAATCTTGCTTGAACTTCTGATCTCATGCACAAGACCGCATTGCCGAACGTCAGCCCAGGAACCATGACCCCTTTCCATATTCCTCTCACAACATCATACCTATTGTAATTCCACAGTGCCCTATTTTTCATCACTGCTGCATTCCTGTTACCTTTAGTCGCCACGTATATTTCGTGTTCCCTCAGGCACTCGGTCCCATTGCTTATCCATACACCCAGATATTTGTATTTATCTGTTATCTCTAGCGTGACCTCCTGTATCCTAAGCTCACTACCTTCATTGTCATTGAAAATCATGACTGCTGATTTTTCCTTACTGAATCTAAAATCTAACCTATCTCCCTCATTACCACAGATGTCCATCAATCTCTGCAAATCTTTCTTGTTGTTGGCCATTAGCACTATATCATCTGCGTACATTAATGCTGGTAGTGCCTGATCAATAGGTTTTCCATGTTTGACTAAAGAGAGGTTGAAGCCTAGCCCACTTTCCTCTAATTTTGCCTCTAATCCTTGTAGGTACATCATGAATAATAAGGGTGACAGGGGGCACCCCTGCCTAAGCCTCCGTTTTACCTCTGCAGGCTTGGATACCTGTTTTTCCCACTTTATGGCTACCTTGTTACCTTTATAGATACCTTTTAAAAGATTAGTGACTACATGTTCCACGCCTAGTGTGTCCAGTATTCCCCACAATTCCTCTTGAACCACGCTATCGTACGCTCCCTTGATGTCCAAGAATGCTAGCCACAGGGGCCTGTGTTCCTTTTCTGCTATTTCGATGCACTGCGTCAGTGAGAACAGATTGTCTTCCAACCTCCTGTGTTTCCGAAACACATTCTGCAGTTCCCCCAGCACCCCCTCATCTTCTATTCATGCCTGCGGTCTTTCCTTTATAATCTGCCTCGCCAGCCTGTAGACCACTGATGTCACTGGTATAGGACGGTAGTTGTTTATGTCATCTTTGTCCCCCTTTCCTTTATAGATCATGCTCATCCTGCTAAGTTTCCATCCATCGGGAACTTCACCATCGATTATTATTTTGCTCACTGCCTCTCTCAATGCCTGCTTAGACTTCGGACCTAATGTCTTTATCAGCCTAATTGGAATGCCATCTGGGCCTGTTGATGTACTACTAGGAACCCTTTTCTCAGCCCTTTCCCACTCTCGTTGTGAAAATGGAGCCATTGCACCACTTGATTCATCCTTGTCTATTGTGGTGCATAAAGTACTTCTTTGTTGAAATTTTTCTGTCACCCTTGTTCTTATATATTCAATAGCTTCGTCCCCTTCTAGGCTGGCACCTTGGGCTGTAGCTATAAAACTCTGCTCTAGGCTCGTCTCATTTCTTAGGGAGTTTAGATGGTTCCAAAGTTTCGCAGCTGCCTTTCTACCTTTTTATGTATTTCTTCCAGCCACTGAGCTCCCTTTCTTCTAATCTTTTCATTGATCAGAAGGGATGCAGCCCTTCTACAGCTTAGAAAGGTTTCCCATTTTCTTTCATCATCGTCTGTCGGTTCACCCCGCTGCTTAGCATGTCTGTGTTCCCTAGAGGCTTCCTGACGTTTTGCTATGGCTCTCTTAACTTCCTCATCTCACCAACTTTTGGGTTTGTGTCTTCTTTTCCGGGGTGACTTGTTACGCGACTTAGCAAGCTCTAGCTCAAAGAGTCTAATTAGATTCGTGTATGTCCACGCTGTCTTATTATCCTCCGTGATTACTTTCTCAATTTGTTTAGTGGCTATTTCAATTTGCCTTTCTGAATAAAAATTTTCCTGTAGTTGCTCATCTTGTCTCCTTCCCACTTTCACTGCTCTTCCAAAACTTAGCTTGACACGTTTGTGATCACTACCCAGACTTCTGGAGCCACCTTCATCTATGTGCATTACCCTCAGCTTATCATACATCCTATGTGACATCAGTGCATAATCTATCGTCGACTGCAGCCTTCCTACCTCCCACGTTATTTGCCCTTCACACTTCTCGGTACTGTTGCAAATGATCAAATCAAGCCTTTCACACATATCCATGATCATTTTGCCTGTCGGGTCAGTATACCCATCTATATCTTCTATGTGCGCATTCATGTCTCCTAGTATAATTATCTCGCACTCTCTTCCTAACTCCCGAATGTCCTTTGATATACACTCTACCATTGCCTGCATGGTTTTCCTCTCTGGCCTTTGCTCCCGTCCACAAGTACACGAAACCAAGGAGTGTCATTTGACCTGCCACTTTCCCTTTTAGCCATAAATGTTCCTTGCACTCCTGCTTGACCCTTTGCCAGTCTGTACTTTTATGAATGAATGCCCCAATACCACCCCCCTTTCTGCTGCCTTCTGTTCTATTACAATATTCCCACGCGTATTCCGGATTGTTCGGAGGTTGTTCCATGTCCCTGAGATGTGTTTCTACAAAACCGTATACCATCGGCCTCTCTTCCCTTAGCTGTTCTTCTATCTCTTCCCACTTCAGCCTGTTCCTACCACCCTGCATGTTAATATACCCTATGTCTGAATGGGCTCGGCGCTCGTGGCTACGTCTATTTATGCCCCGTACTCTACCTATCTTAGACATTGGTGCCACTTTGGAATCGTATCTGTTCATAACACCTGTCGAAGAGTCTCACTGGTTGGTTTTCTCGTTACTAGCTATCCTGCACCCCGAAGGGCTCGCTTGCCCCCCAAAAAAGCTACTGCGCGTCCTGCAAGTCACCGACCCACCTCATGACCTAGCCGCCCATCGAAGTGAATTCTGTCTCGTTGAAAACCACCCCACCTATGCACCTCTCTGTTTATTTCCACCACCTCAAAGCCTTTCTCTCGACTCATCCGCCATATCTCTTGGTTTGCGTTGACAACCGCTCTTTGCAGGCCGCTATCACGCACCGGTACCTCCGTTATCGTGCACATTACTACCTGTACCTTAGGAGAAGTGGCACGCATGTCATCGGCGCCTTTCGCCAGTGTGGCTGCTAGTCCTGCTGTATCTTCATTTAAGACATCGTTTAAACCGCCTGAATTTATCACGAGGTTTCGTCTATCAGCTGTAGTTTTGAGTTTTGCGCTCGCTTGCCTCATGACAGCTTCAAGCTTGCGTCCTGAAAACGCCCCTACTGCAACCCTCTTGTCACCTCTTACCCTCTCTTTGATGGCTTCTGTGCATCGATTTAAATTTGAGTCCCCGGCGATTATCACGTGCTGTGACTTTTCAGCTGGAGCGTCCTGCACCTGGGGGCTACTTGCACCTGTGACGCCGGCTGCTTTGTCACCTCCCAGCCCCACCACTTCCTCGCTGAAGCTGGGCCTTGCGACAGTTGAACCGGCTAAACCTGTTTTTTCCAAACTTGCTTGCTCTTCCTTCTCCACCGTTCTGGTTGCCGGTTCTCTACTGTTCTCTCCGTAGGCCGCTTCTTTTTTCAGCTTCGCTAGTGCTTCCTCGGTGGACTTCAGTCTTTCTCCCATTGCCCTCGTTTTCTCTTACTCTGTCGCCAACGCAGTCTCGAGCTCATCGATTCTCACCAGCAGTTCACTTTGGGCAACCATCATTTTCTCCATTTTTTCCTCGACCTCACATTGCCTACACTTCGCGTCAGCCTCTTCTCCATCCGCTTCTACGTTTAGGTCCACTTTCAAACCCACTCCACATTCTGAACACTTTACAGTCTCTTTAACCATGTCTTTCTGACACCGATTGTCCCTATACTCGATAATTACTAAACTCGAGCCATGCACTACGAAAAAAAAAAGAAAGTCTAAGCTCTACTACAAAAAATTAGCGTGTTCAATGTACGCGCACCTCCCCCACGGGGTGGCAAAAGAAAAAAAAACAACAAACAAAAAAATCAATCACACACACCCGCACTAACTAATAAATAAATAACAAATAAAACTAAACCACTGTGAGACATGAGCGCCATCTGGTAGTTATCTTGCAAAATTAAGCGCACGGGGTGCGCGCCAGTCTCAGAGGTAATAAGGTGTAGAACGCAAGGCGACGGGTAGGTGCCACCACCGTGTCGTCTTAGCAGAGCGTTGGGAACACTTGCCTTTTCGTGCAAGCGTTGCATGGTCAGCGCAGCTTGATAAACGCTATGGTCCTTAGAATTACTTATTTATGTCTTTTTTAGTAAAAAATACACATACATAATATTGACGTGTTGTTATGGTGCCTCAAATATGCGCAATAATTGCTTTTAAAGTCAATAGTCTTCCTCGGAGACCTTCGACGCAAAAAATTTGGTCTGTCTGTCTGTCTGTCTGTCTGTCTGTCTGTCTGTCTGTCCGTACATTTGTTTGTTTGTCCACTCTTACCGGCATCGGGTTCTTGAAACGGCCGACCCCATTTGCAGCGGCCACCAATGTTACTCAAGATTGAGCGATCATGCTTGTGCGATTGTCAATTAAAAACAGTTGTTGCGAATGTCTGGGGCACCATAGCAACACGCACATATTCTGCATGTGCATCTCTTACTAGAAAACGCATACACAAGTAATTTTAATGACCGTGCGCGTATCACGCTGCACTTACCATGCAACGCTTGCACGAAACGGGGAGCGTTTACAACGCTTTGCTAAGACGAGATGGTGGTGGCACCTACCCATCGCCTCGCGTTCTACACCTTATCACCTCTGAGACAGGCGCGCACGGCCACGCGCTTTGTTTTCCAAAAGAAACTGCCAGATGGCGCTCATGTCTCACGTGTGACGTGACTTGATGCGCTTGTTCGCCTCCGCTGCACTCTCGAGGCACTCTAACGCAGCGCCTCCGGAATACCATTCACTGATTTCCTTGCGCAGAACATCAAATAAATGTTTTGTTCACTCTCTCCACACGCAAGACTATCGTCTTTCGACGACATCTGCAGATTACATGCAGATACGGGGCCATTTTTTTTATTGACAATCGCACAAGTATGTACGCTGAACCTTGAGCAATATTGGTGGGCGCTGCGGATGGGGTCGGCCGTTTGGAGTGTCGTTTGGCCACTTTGGTGCAGTTTAGGGTAATGTTAAGGTTGGACAAATAGACAAGTGTACAGACAGACAGACCGAAATTGTTGCGTCGAAGGTGCCCAAGAAAGACTATCGTCTTTAATACTATCACGGCATTCTTGAACCACGAGTGTCTAACCCTGTTCCTGAAGCACCACCATGCCAACCGGAAACGATCAGCAACGATACCGTTCCCCGCGATTTAACGTACACTTACGTAATCGAGTGTGTAATGCGCACTTTTAAGCGAGCGCATCTGCATTCCAGAGCCTCATCAACATACGCTGCCGGCAAACAAACGTTGATAGCCGAGCACCACGATCAATGAGGTCAGTTAGAACACTTGGTTGCTGTTGTTCATCTGCTTTAGAATGGGAGAATCGCAATAATGCTTCAACATCGCCCCTACCGCTTCGACTTTTGACGAGGCATCTTTATTATTATTATTATTCTTTTAGATGGCCCTAGGGTTCCTTCGCGATGACGTAACAGTGAACGCCGACAGGAGAATCGTCCATGACATTAATTTATATTTGAAACGTGTCTTTATCCCCGCCCTGGGAGCGTGTCCCCCTTTAAGGGGGAGACCACGCCGGATTTCCGGAAAGACAATAAAGAGGGGGTAGAAATTCGCGGGGTGGATGGCGACCCAGCCGTGCAGAGTGCTGTGGAGGGCGCACTAGGGTGGTCGCATTCTTGCCGAGAGAGGTCATGACTTGGCACTTTTCCCCACATCGACACAATGCTGAAGAGAATCGAGCGTGGCGGAGCACTGGTAAGTTTCGTATAACGCGCCCGATGCACTTGCGGCCGTGTCGTCTGCTGCGTGAAACGAGCAGATGTGGACCAGGTGCGTTTTGGGATCTCGTGGTATACGGGCTAAAAAATACACCTAAAGGCAAAA